>NC_062284.1:114281158-114584188 GCF_902655055.1 Lutra lutra
AGTATGATGCAGTGGAAAGTACCTAGAATTTCAAGTCAGAAAATATGGTTTTTCAGAACCAAATACATTTTCACTAGCTATGTGATTGTGGATTAGTCAGCTCTCATTTCTGAGGCTTAGTATCCTTATCTGTAGAAAGGGGATAAAAGTTCCTGATTATAAGGCTTAATATTATTATTACTAATAATGTTAGTAAATGAATAATAGTAAACATATATTGCTAGATTACTAACCTTTATAGAGATTTTTATAGTTCACAAAGCACTTTCATATGTAATAATTTTACAGGAATATATATTTATATATCTATGAAAGGACTATAAATTCTGAAGCACTATGTGGATATTAGTTGATATTTTCATAGCCAGCTGAACCTGAATTAGTGTCTGTGTTCAGCTTCAGTTATTTGAATGTTGAATCAGGGTTTTTGAAATTTAGATAATGCACTTAACTTCGGGTTAGCTAAAATAGAAATTTTGGAATATCTTCTAGTGTTAAGGTTTATTTTAAAATGATTAGTGTTAAGGCTTATTTTAAAATTAAATTGCAATTATGTTTGGTTTCTATATTATTATTCTTATTACTTAAAGAAATAGAGTCAGTGACTCAGTAGAAATCATGAGTGGTCTGGAGTACTTAGGGGCTAGTGTCATTTTGGGAGTTATAGTGAGGTTCCTGCTCTACTAAGAATAAATTATCATTTAGTGATAAATCAATGAGACTATTTAAAAATAAATATTTAACACTTTATGTTTACGAAGTACCCTGCAATTGTTAATTAGCCCATACCAATGTTTATCTCTACATAAAGGGTTGGGCGAGTGCCTTTATTGGTCAGCTTTGGGCAGAATTTCTAGATACCATTGCTTCGACTCATTCTAACTCTGGAGTACATTGCTATTTGTCTGTATACCACAAGCGGTCTTCAAAGCTTATTCATTTGTTCAGTTGCTCCAGCACTTTCCCAGAGAGATTATTCTGAAGAAAAAAAAAAAAAAACTAGAAAAAACTAAAAAAATTACCAATTTTTTTCTGCGCACTTTGAAATAAATGCACAGAACCTCATAGTTTCTAGGACCTCAAGTTCTTTCTAAAGTTTAAACATTTTCCTTCAGAAATTAAATAGCTAATATTTTTAGAGTAACTATCATTGAAAGCATTTTGTAATAAGTAGTCTTTGTTTTCAAGACTCTTATATTCTGTTAGTGGATATAAAACATATAGTTAAGAAAAGATCAATATGATATAAGATAGGAAATAATAAGTTTTAACTAAGTGGTTGTGGCAGGTACTGTTAGTGGCCTACCCAATACTCATTTCTATCTTCCACTTGTTACTAGAACCCTGGTTGTCTTTCAGTGGCAGTGTGTGCCCATCTTAGCTAAGAGTTCTTGGCAGTCGTGTTCCCTGATTTCCCAGGTAATTAGACAGCAGAAGGTAGACATGTAACCCAGTGCTGGCCAATGATATCTTTTTAGTTCTTTATTGCTGCTTATTAAGTTACTCCAAAATATAGTGACTTAAAAAAATCTTTCATTATTTTTCGTATGGGTCAGGAATTCAGATAGGGCCAGTGGTGACAGCTTATTTCTTACTGCATGATGTCTGAGGCCTCAGCTAGAAGACTCTGAGACTGGGGGCTGGAATCATAGGAACACTTGTTCATGCTATTTGGCATTTAATTCTCGTCTCTGCTAGAGACCCAGTTGCAACATTTATACTTGGTCTCAACATGTTCACTAGTTTCTGAGAGTTTCCTGAGGAAGAGAGCCCCAGATGGAAGCCGCATTCTTTTTATGACCCTGCCTCAGAAGTCACATAGCATCACTTCTGCTGTACTGTGTTGGTTGACACCATCACAAGTCCCCACCCAGATGCAAAGGGAGAGACATGACCTCTCACTTAGAGAGCTCTATCACACCCTGAAAAGAACACACAAGATGAGATAAATATATTGGAGTGGCTATTTCAGAAATACAGTTTGCCACATTTAAGGGAAGGCTTCTTAGTGGGGAGAACGAAGCTTTTAGGAAAGCTTTTACTTAACAGATAAAAGGGAAATGATATTCCGGTATGGTTCTTCAATGCTTATCCCTTTTTACCTTGAAGGAGCAGCAACTATATCGTGCCCATGATGTATTGAACTGAAGTGCTAAGGATGTTGATACCATTGGATGTCAGCCACGGACACTCTGCTTCCAGAATTTCTCTTCTGTGAGGCAAATAAATACCTCTTAGGTGGAAGGGGAAGTAGTAATCAGATTAAGCAGATTCTTGTAGACTAGAGATACTTCTTTTTCCTTTTGTAGGAAGTTAGATCCCTAGAACTTATTTATCTTATAACTGAAGACTTGTGCTCTTGACCGACATTTCCCCATTTCTCCTCTCTAGCTTCTGCTAACCACTATTCTACTCTCAGTTTCTATGAATCCAACTTTTTTTTTTAATTTCACGAATAAGTAAGATCATAAAGTATTTGCCTTTCTCTGTCTGACTTATTTCATTTAGCACAATGTCCTCCAGGTTCATCCATGCTGTCACAAATGGCAGAATTTCCTTCTTTCTCATGGCTAAATACTATTCATACACCCCATGTCTTCTTTATCCATCCATCAGTTGACAAACTCTTAGTTTGTTTCTGTATCTTGGCTATTGAGAAGAATAGTACTGTTTAATTTTTTATATTTCAGTAGATTTGTATAGTGCTAGATTTATGCAGTAACTTGGATTAGGTACCAATTGGGAATTAAATTGAAAAGCATAGACCTAAATCTGGAGAGAGTCTTGTATAATGATTTATATTGTGTATTGTAGATCTGATTTTGAAATAGTTCTTTACAATGTTAATGCTGAAAAAAAGATGAGATCCGTATGAATTAGTGAGCCCAATCTGTAAAATGATCAAATTTCTTTAGTCGTAATGGTTTTTATTTTTTTTTTTTATTTTTTTTAATTATTTATTTATTTATCAGAGAGAGAGAGGGAGAGAGAGCGAGCACAGGCAGACAGAATGGCAGGCAGAGGCAGAGGGAGAAGCAGGCTCCCTGCCAAGCAAGGAGCCCGATGTGGGACTCGATCCCAGGATGCTGGGATCATGACCTGAGCCGAAGGCAGCCGCCCAACCAACTGAGCCACCCAGGCGTCCCTCGTAATGGTTTTTAAAAATGTCTCATCTGGGGGCGCCTGGGTGGCTCAGTGGGTTAAGCCGCTGCCTTCGGCTCAGGTCATGATCTCAGAGTCCTGGGATCGAGTCCCGCATCGGGCTCTCTGCTCAGCAGGGAGCCTGCTTCCCTCTCTCTCTCTGCCTGCCTCTCTGCCTACTTGTGATCTCTGTCTGTCAAATAAATAAATAAAAAAAAAATCTTTAAAAAAAAAATAAAAAAAAAATAAAAATGTCTCATCTGTTGGTGAATTATGACTAAGGTGTTTGCCAAATTTTTCTTAAGATTTTATTTATTTGACAGAGATCATAAGTAGGCAGAGAGGCAGGCAGAGACAGAGGGGGAAGCAGTTACATGGATGGAGAAAAGAATTTCATTGCTCTGCCATAAATTGTAAATTATCTGTATATATGAGGGTTAAGGTTTGCATGAGTAAATTCAATCCACTAGCAATCTAGGAATTTTATTTGAGATTTTTTCTTCTACCTTTTATGCAGAATTAGATGCAACATTCCAAAGTGGCAAAACATACTATAAACTTGTACTTCTTTTGTCCATTTTTCTAGAGGCCTTAATAAGCCTGTTGTAGCATAAATTGGATGATTCCATTCACAAATTAGATTATCATTTCTATAATTAATCGAGAATAAACTTTCTGTCGTATGCTTTACAGTGAGAATTACCAAAGGTCTGTATTCACTCAGAAAGGTCTTAGCTGTAAAGGAATATTTTTAAGGGAATCACAACTATGCTGATTGATTATATTATTGTTACTTGAGTTTTACCTAGTGCTAGGTA
This sequence comes from Lutra lutra, assembly GCF_902655055.1. NCBI lineage: Eukaryota > Metazoa > Chordata > Mammalia > Carnivora > Mustelidae > Lutra > Lutra lutra. The sequence continues at coordinate 114,285,118 of NC_062284.1, forward strand.
TTATGCTAATAACTAGGAAAATTTATCTCTTACCCTTATAGGTACCCTCAAAAGTAGGTCATTTTATCCCTATTTTAGACATGATATAATTGAGTCTAGAGAGATTAGATAGCACTTCTAAGAGCATACAGTTAGCATCCAGGACTGGTACTCCCAAGCTCATTCAGGCACTCAAGGAGTTTAATTTCTACTGAGTGGGAGATCGACAAAAAACAGCTCACTGTAATATAATGCAGGATGAAGTAAAATTTTAAGTGAAGTAAGTTTAAAAATAGAGATAAAAACAACATTTGGTGAGAGCATAGAAGAAGGAAGGATTAATTCTGGCCAGGAAGATTAGGAACAAATAATTCATTTTCACTCTTATTTCTCTATTTCCTTCATAGGCTCCTCAGGACTTTTCTCATTCTCTTAATCTTATTACCATTTTTTCAGTAATCAAGACTCAAAACCTTTGATGTTTTTAATTTTCTTCGTATTTTTACATTTCGACAATCTGTAAAGACTTAGTTTTATTTTAAAGCTTTTTTTTTTTTAAGACTTTATTTATTTATTTGACAGAGAGGGATCACAAGTAAACGGAGAGGCAGGCAGAGAGAGAGAGAGAGGGAAGCAGGCTTCTTGCTGAGCAGAGAGCCCGATGTGGGACTCAATCCCAGGACCCTGAGATCATGACCTGAGCCGAAGGCAGCGGCTTAACCCACTGAGCCACCCAGGCGCCCAAGACTTAGTTTTAAATAGGGTTTCTTGCTAACTATATCCTGTTGTTTATTCCCACTGCTATAATCTGAGTTCTATCTATCATTTACCATCTAGGCAGGCAATTTTCAAACTTTGGTGCCCCTAAAATTCCTGTAGTGGTGCTTTGTCAATATATGAAGATATTTGGTTCATTAGTTTGGGGTCAGAGGTGATTGTGATGCACATCAAAGTTGAGGAACACTTATGTATAGCAGTGGTCCTCAAAATTTGATCTGGAGACTCTTTCAGGACTGTGCCAAGTCATTATTTTCATATTTATACTAAGTCATTATTTGCCTTTTGTAGTGAAGGTGAAAACACAATGATGGGTAGACTTGTAGTTGCCATAACACAAATTAAAGCCTTGGTACCAAATTTTATTAGTAATCATTAATTAGTAATGGATTCTTCACTGCCACACACTTGTGAAAAAGATCTAGTTTTGCTTAAGAATGAATCAGTAAAAATTATTAATTTCATTAAGTCTTGCCCCTTGAGTACATTTCATTATTCTAATCAACATTGTGGTAAATACTCATAAAGCACTTCTGCATTCTGAAGTTTTATGATTGTCTTAATGAATAGTACTTTTGCAGATGTTTGAGTTATGAGCTAAACTAGCTGTTTCCCTGGGCGCCTGGGTGGCTCAGTGGGTTGAGCCGCTGCCTTCGGCTCGGGTCGTGATCTCAGGGTCCTGGGATTGAGTCCCGCGTCGGGCTCTCTGCTCGGTGGGGAGCCTGCTTCCCTCTCTTTCTCTCTCTCTGCCAGCTTCTCTGCCTACTTGTGATCTCTCTCTGTCAAATAAATAAATAAAATCTTTAAAAAAAAATAAATAAACTAGCTGTTTCCCTCCTGCTACCCTCCCACCCCACTGCTGCGGGACACCATTTTTACTTGAAAAAAACTATGTAGACAAACTATGTAGTTGTTCAGACTTTGATATTTGGCAGAAATTTTCTCAAAAATGAATAGAGTTTTATCATTGCTAATGATAAAATCTAAGCTTTCAAGCGAAAATAAGAATGTGGAAAATTTCCCAATACTGAAAGACTTTACTGATGAGATTGATGGTATTTGAAATGTGTTAAGTTTGGGTAGATCTGCATAACTAGCATATTCCACATGACCAATTCTTGGTATTACAGAATCATGCATGGGTAAAGATCCATTTGAAGTGCAAAGTAAAGAAATGGGTTTTAATATAATAGCACAAAAAGTTCACTGATACAGTTTCAGAGTCCATGTTGAAACAAATCTTTAAAAAAATGACGCTAAAGTGGGTGCCTGGGTGGCTCAGTGGGTTAAAGCCTCTGCCTTCGGCTCAGGTCATGATCCCAGAGTCCTGGGATCGAGCCCCGCATCGGGCTCTCTGCTCAGCAGGGAGCCTGCTTCCTCCTCTCTCTCTGCCTGCCTCTCTGCCTACTTGTGATCTCAGTCTATCAAATAAATAAATAAAATCTTAAAAAAAAATGACGCTAAGTTTTGGTGTAGCATCAAGGAATAATGTCTGTAGTTATCTGAAAAAGCCATTGAAATACTTCATTTTTTTTCCAACTACATATCTATGTGAGGCCAGATTATCTTCAGATACTTCACCCAAAACCCTACATTGCAATAGACTGCAGAAGTAGATATGGGAATCCAGCTGTCTCCTATGGTTTTTTGCAGACATATAAAATAGTGCCGCTCTTTTCATTAGTTTTCTTTGGGGAAAATACAGTTATTTTTCATAAAAATGTGTTGTTTAAGTTAACATGCAATGATCTTATTGTTATTTTGAAATAAATTGAATATATAAGTACTTAAATGCTAAATTAATTTTAATTTCTAATACAGTAAATATCGGTGAATGTAGCCCACATATAAGAAAGCTCTTGGCAACCTCATTATTTTTTAAGAGTGTGAAGAGGTTTGTAGTGGGTTGAGTGTTCCCCCAAAAGGTATGTTCAAGTCTTAATCCCTGGTCCCTGGGCTTGTGACCTTATTTGGAGATAGAATCTTGGCAAATGTAGTCAAGTTAAGATGAGGTCATACTAGGTTAGGGTAGGCTCTAAATCCAGTTACTGGTATCTTTATAAGAGAAAGAAGAAGATTTGGATATAGAGACACAGAGAATTACACATAGGGACAAAGGCCATGTGAAGACAGAGACAGAGGTTGGAGCGATGCAGCAACAAACCAAGGAACATCAAGAATTTTCTCTTTCTTCAGAACCCTGTTCAATTGCCTGCTAGGTCTGTCTTCTTGTAAGTCCCACAAGCTCTTCAAATTCATTATGTCCAAAACTGAACTTCAAAGGGCATGAGTGGCTTCTGTCGGCCAATGAGAAAATATCAGGCTCAAAAACAAATAGAGGGGCGCCTGGGTGGCTCAGTGGGTTAAGCCGCTGCTTTCGGCTCAGGTCATGATCTCAGAGTCCTGGGATCGAGCCCCGCATCGGGCTCTCTGCTCAGCGGGGAGCCTGCTTCCTCCTCTCTCTCTGTCTGCCTCTCTGCCTGCTTGTGATCTCTCTGTCAAATAAATAAATAAAATCTTTAAAAAAAAAAAAAACAAATAGAAAAAAAAGAGCACGCAATTGATTGAAACACATTTAATGTATAAATATCATATATATAATTATGATAAAAAGAGAAATACCCAACTCTCACAGGAAACCACTGAAGAATCTAGAGCACTAATTCCTTAGTGTGAAAATTGGGAATTTAAAGGAAATAATTCAGCATTTACTCTGTTTTCTGTATTAGCTATACTGTAGGGAAATCAAAGAACCCTTTATGGAAGAATTCTGGCTGATAAATATGGAAGGAATGATAGAAATAGAAGATTATCATTTTGTAACTCTTATGAAAAACTTTAGGCAATAATCATCAACGGATGTGTGTTGAATGGAAGGTCAAATATGATTATGAGTGTTTTGTTCCTTGACATGAATATTCGTGCCCATTTATTTAAATATGCACCTAAATAGTAGAATGTCCTTCAGTTTGAGTTTTCTTACGCTTGGTTGTAGGATATGCTTTTTTTGACAGGAATACCACAAAAGTGATGTGTGATCTTTTCAGTGTAGCATAGCAGAAGATCCATGATATTGATTTGTCCCATTACTGATGATATTAACTTTAGTCACTTTACTTGGGATGTGTCTGCCAAGCTTTTCCACTGTCGAATTACTGTTTTCCTTTTTGAAATTAAGAAGTATCTTGTGAAGAGCTACTTTGAGACTTGGTATATATCCTGTTACTCTTCAAACTTTCACTGTAGTTTTAGCACTTACTGAGGCTTCTTGCCTGAATCAGTTATTACTATGATGGTTGGCAAATGATGATTTTCTAATACTATCACTTTATCTGCACTTATTAATTAGATTTCTAGTATAAGGAATAAGTTTCCTTTTTCCCCATTTATTTATATATATATTTATTTTTAAAGTTTGAACTTAGGGATATTTTTTTACTCAGTGAGCTGAAAACCATTACTATCATTATTTATTTTGTTCCTGAAATTATCCCAGATTAGGCCAATGGGAACCCTTTCAAGCTGGCTTCAATGTTCTTTTGACGTATGCTCATCATTTTTTGGGCACTTTTTTACTTTCTAACATAAAACCGTGTTTTATACTCATCTTGTGCTTTCCTAATCCTACCTGTAGAAATAGTCCTTATGGGCCAAAATAGACCTTTTACCCAAAATGTAGGGATATGGTGTGTTCACCAATTCTAGGTCCTCATAGCAGACAGATCCAGGGGGAAAAATATGTGTTTGTGTATGTGTACATATACGTATGTATCTATTTTTCCATTTATGTCTATAGCTTTACCTGTTTCTGTTTCTATCTATATAAAATCATGAATTCATACTGATACTATTCTAATCCAGCACCACAGGATTCATTCTCTTCTTACCCATTCCATATTTGTAATTCTCTTCTCCAATGTTCATAGTATATGTCACATTGTTCATAGTATATTTACTTATTTACTAAATCATACAGTACACGGAAAGTAGTTTTAGAAATCCTGACCTAAACCTCTGGGGGAAAACCTCCTACTATTTAGAATTCATAATTCATCTGGAATTAAAAAAAATCTTTAGTCTGAGGGAATATAATTCAAATACTGTGCTCAAAAGTTAGTTTGGTTTCTTCCCTAACCCCCACTCCTACCCCAGTGTGACCATGTTATACATTTGAAATATAGTACTGTTAGTATGTCATTTTAGAATTCCTTTCCTATCCTAATTGGTTTTATTTATAGATATATTTTTACCATAGCTCTAAGAGTTAAAAGTATACAAAAAGATATACTGAAAGAAAAGTCACTCCTTCCCCCGACCCCCATTCCTCTATCCCGTTTCTACCTGCTCATCATTCCATTCTGTTCTATCTACCTCCAGTAGATAACCAAACTCCTTTGTTTCTGGTGTTTCTTTTTGTACAAAAGCATACACATGCAGATGCTATTTCCCTTCATTTCTTATACATAAGGCAGCATAATATAATCTTTTTTTAAAAAAAGACTTTTATTGAGGTATAATTAACAAGCAATAATAGTTACCCTTTTGCAACCATCACCACTGTCTAAATCTAGGACATTTTCATCACCCCAAAAAGAAACTCCGTACCCATTAGCAGTCATTCTCTACTTCCCCCTCCTCCTATTGTCTGGCAATTTATTATGTGTTAGATAATAAATTTGTGATCTATCTCTGTGGATTACTTACTCTGGAAATGTTGTGTACATGATTCATTTACACGTGGAACCTGCAAATGAATCCATCAGTCAATAGACATCTTTCTCATTCTTTTTTATAGCTGTGTCAAAGTCTCTTGTGTTGTGGGTTACACTATAGTTTATTTCATTATTCAACCATTTTCCTCTATGTGGACACTTAGGTTATTTTCTAGTATGGGGCAGTTGTAAGCAATGCTGTAACAATTGGCCTCATGCATATGTATGTCAGTATTGCTGAAAGTATATCGTCATGGTAAATTTCTAGAAGTGGGATTGCTCAGTCAAAAGGTAAACTCACATGTAGTTTTGTTACTAATTGCCAAATTTTCCACAACATTTGTGCCAATTTGCATTCCCACTAGCAATGTATAAGAGTGCCAACATAGTGTGTTATTGTACTTGTTAATTTTGCTGATCTGATGGCTAAGAAATTGTATCTTAGTGAATTTCTCTTATTGTGAGTGAGAGTGAATATCTTTTGTTATGTGTAAAGGCTATTTTTATATCTTTCTGTGTAAATTGTGAATTTTTAAACATTTTTATTTTTTAAAAATTTTTTAAAAAAGATTTTACTTATTTATTTGATAGAGAGAGAGATCACAAGTAGGCAGAGAGGCAGGCAGAGAGAGAGGAGGAAGCAGGCTCCCTGCCAAGCAGAGATCCTGATGCGGGACTCGATCCCAGGACCCTGAGATCATGACCTGAGCCGAAGGCAGAGGCCCAAGCCACTGAACCACCCAGGAGCCCCATATTTTTCTTTCTGAGTTATTGGTTTTCTTTCCTTTAATTTTTAAGTTTAAAAATTCATTAGTAGTATTAGCCATTTATCTGTGATGTATTTTATACATATTTTCTCTGTTATTTTCTTTTGAATTTTGTAATTTTTTTTTGCCATACATAAATTTTTTATTAGTCAAATATATCTACATTTTCTTCTAAGTAAATCTGGAATGTGAGTTATAGTTAGAAAGCCTTTCCTCTTACTGAGGTTAAAGAGGAAACCACTCATGTTTTCTTTGACTATGCACATATAATTCATCTTGTTTGTGGATTCTGTATTTGTGAGTTTGGCTCTTCACTAAAATTTATTTGTAACTCCCTAATTAATAGTCTTGGTGCTGTCACAGTCATTTGCAGATACATGCAGAGTGGTGAAAAATGGGACTCATCCAGCCCTCACGATCCCCACTGAGGTTGAATAATGTGATGCTCTGCCTTTTTCTCTCAGCTCGTATACTGTAAACAAGAGTTGTTTTCATATTTCTGTGCTTTTTGTTGGTAATTTTGCTGTTTAAAACGGGCCCTGTGCTCTGCTCTCTGGTGTTCCTAAGCACGAGGAGGTTGTGATGGGCCCCACAGAGTGAAGAGATAAGCTTCATTTAGGCATGAGTTACCCAGTGCTGCTGGCAGCGAGTTCAGTGTTAATCAACAATATATGTTAAATAAGATGTCTTTAAACAGCAGCACACGTAAAACAAGTTATATATTGGTCAATTGATGAAAATATTACGAGCAGAGGCTTCGGGAACCTAATCCTGTATTTCCCCTAGGAGTAAGTATTCAGTATTTGCTAATTTAGTGTTTGGGGGGACTTTGTAGAAAATAACTGCTGTGAATGACAAAATCAACTCTAGTTTCATATTTCACATTTTGATCTCAGATCCTTTTGGGATTTATTTGTGTGTATGATTTAATGTATAGATCTAGTTTTATGTTTTTCCAAATGGCTAAATAGTTGTCCCATCACCATTTTTTACTTATTTTAAAAATCCATCTTTGGGGCACTTGGGTGGCTCAGTAGGTTGAATGTCTTACTCTTGGGTTCAGCTCAGGTCATGATCTCATGGGATGTGGGATTGAGCCCTGTGTGGGGCTCTGTGCTCAGTGGGGAGTCTGCTTGATGATTCTCTCCCTCTCCTGTTCCCCCACTTGCTCTCTCTGTCTCTCTAAAATAAATAAATAAATCTTAAAAAAAAAATCCATCTTTGCTCCAGTGATTTGAGATGCCACCTGTATTTTTACTAAGTTTTATATGCATTTGGGTCCAGCTTTGGACTATTTCTACTTAATGGTCTGTCTATTCATGTGCTAATACTACATGTCTTAATTATAGAGGTTTTTACTATGTTCTAATGTTCAGTAGGGTAGTTCCCTCTCATAGCTTTTCTTTTTCAGTGCTTTCCTGGATATTTTTGCATGTTTATTTTTCCATATGAATTTTAGTATCAAGCTGTCCAGTTCTCCCCAAAAAGGTTATTGGTATTTTTATTAAATTGATTTAAACTTCTAAGTTAATTCAAGGTGAACCAGTAATTTTATGATGTTGAATCATCCTAGCAAAGAATCCCAGATATCTTTTCATCTGTTCAGGTCCACTTTTGTACCTTTCAAGAGTGTCTTAAAGTTTCCTTCATATAAGTTTTGCACATTTTTTTGTTAATTAATTCCTAAGAATCCTATCTTATTTATTATATTTAGTAGAATTTGTTCTTTCTCTTTAACCTTTAACTGTTTAATATGCTTGCATATGAAGGCTATTGTTTTCTGTTTTAATTTTATAACTTCCTATGTCATTGAATTCTTTTATTGTTTTCAGTTAGTTTTTATTATGATTCTCAAGGGTTTTCGATGTAACCCTATTATGTCACCTGAAAATAGAGCTCATTTTCTTTTCCAATTCATAAGGCTCTTGCCTATTTCACTGGCTAATACTTTCAGTTCAGTGTTGAATAGTAGTGGAGAAAGTGGGTATCCTTACCTTGCATCTAATTGAGTGGGTACATCCCTAGTGTTTCTTTGTTAACTAAGATGTTGGCTTTAGGACCAAGGTGTATATTGTTTTTGATCAAATTAGTGAATGACACTTTAATTTTGATATAGTAAGACTGGGAGAGTCATTTCTAACTTGGTGCTGGCAAGATCATGGTGTCTAAGTAGAGCAAGAAAATGGAGTTGAAAGGGACAGATGTAGGAAACAAGTAAGAAAGGAAAAGACTTTGGGAATAATAAAAACTGTTCAGTGGGGAAGAGGATGCTCTTCTTAATTATACCACATTTCATTATTCACTTGGTTTATCTAAAACTGAACGTTTGCAGAGTAAGCTAGTAGAAATAATTCTAGAAGTACTGTACCAACTCCGCCTCTACTGTCTTCCTGGACTTTGCTAACAGCCTGAGTGAATAAAATACTTGCTTACATTGTTTGAACCCTGAAAATTGGTCTTTGTCTCATTTATGCAATTCTAGTTTTTCCAGAAATCAAGTATAATTTGCACTGCTTCCTACGACAATAGTAAGTGTTTCTTGAATGCCTTACATTAGAATTACTGGTGGGGCACCTGGGTGGCTCAGTGGGTTAAAGCCTCTACCTTCAGCTCAGGTCATGATCTCAGGGTCTTGGGATCGAGCCCCACATTGGGCTCTCTTTTCAGTGGGGAGCCTGCTTCCCCCTTTCTCTCTCTGCCTACTTGTGATCTCTGTCAAATAAATAAATAAAATCTTAAAAAAAAAAAAAGAATTACTGGTGAATGCCTCATATTAAAGTGTGTACACACACACAAACTTGTTCCTTCTTACTAGTCTGGAAGTAGTATAAGTTCAAGTGAGATTTAATCCAGAAAACTCAAATGATTTCATCAGGATTCAGTCTTCTTTCTCTTAATCTTTCTTTTCTGCTTTCTTCAGTATTTCCCTCATTCTCAGGGTCTGCTTTTGGCAAAATAGCTTTCAACCCATTTTGTCTCCTCTTTGTAGCTCCTGTGCAAGTTGTTGGGGTTCATTTTGGTGAGACTTGCCTGGTCATATGCCCTCTATGGCTGGGGGGGATTTGGTGCCTCTGCTGGCCGTGGATGGCACACTCTGCCCCTGTTGTTGGGGATGTAACCCTTCCCAAACTCATGGTCTAAGAATCCGGGGTTTTCCAAAAGAAATAGGGTTTATTTATTAGAAGAAGTATGGATTAGGTGCCAGTCAGGAAAAAGCCGTAACTATTTGCTGCAATATCTGGGTAAGGTTTATTGGATAAATTTGAGTTAAATAGTGAATGAAAAAATTGTCATACTTTGGAGAAAGAAAATGGCCTGTATAAATTCTTTGAATAGACTCCTTACTACTACTTGCTTTTTTTCCTACGTTAGTAGTAGCTTACTATTTTTTCCAGAACTGATTCCTCTAGTTTTATTGGCTTCCGTCATCCTTGCTGGAGGGAAATGACATCAGGCAAGCAGTGTGAAGGAAAATAAGCATAAGGGTCCTATTTTCCTGCAGTTTAGGGCCTGCCTACCAGACCTACTGCCAAAAACACATAAAAGGCCTTGCCCCAACTTTCCTCTTGACTTTAGGGGGTAAAATGTGTCATTCTTACATAACACATAAAATATTTATCAAATTATATATTTGTACCACAGGAGTTTGTTTCTCTTTGTTAGTATTGTCTAAGTTACAACATATAGATTCTCTATCCTTACTTTCTAAGCTTGCCAATGCAAAAAAGTAATATTTCCTTTTGGAGCCTGAAGGTTTTTCCTCCCTAGCCCTTATTTAAGGAGAATATGTAATTTAGACATCTGAATAGGAATAGAGGAAGTAGCCAAAAACTTTTCAATAGTACAATTAAAATACATAATAGCATGTGTTTAAGTCTTTAGAAGAAAGATTGGAAAATACTGGAAAAAATAAATATACTGTGTATCTCAAAGGCATGCCTTGCTAAGTAAAAGTGGGAGGAATACATATCCTACCTACCAGGGGGTCAGTGATTCTTAGAAGTTTCTCTGGCAACCTTGTTCTCATCCAGGTAGTTGAAGGACTCAAAGAAATTTCCAGTCTAGCTTACTCTGCTGGCCTTTGTATTGAGTTAAATGCCATCACATTCTTCAGCCTGACACATTTGCAGAAACATTTTCCCTCTGAATTTATACATAGGAATGTATTTTTCCCTTTGTTAGAAATATAAGAAAAAAACCCTCCAAACTTGGAAGTCTGTGGAGGATTTACCTCATTTTAATCACGAACATGTCAAGGGGCAATCTAATTTAAACATGTAGACTTTGGTAACAGGCCAACATGGGTTCTAACCAGGTTTTTCATGTTTTGACTATGTCTTTTTTTTTTTTTTTAAGATTTTATTTATTTATTTCACAGACAAAGATCACAAGTAGGCAGAGGCAGGCAGAGAGAGAAGAGGAAGCAGGCTCCCCGCTAAGCAGAGAGCCCGATTCGGGGCTCGATCCCAGGATCCTAGGATCATGACCTGAGCCGAAGGCAGAGGCTTAACCCCCTGAGCCACCCAGGTGCCCCTTTGGCTATGTCTTCTTAGACAAGTTAATCTCTGTAGGCCTCACTATTCTTATATATCAAAGTTACTCATTTGTTCATTCAACAGATATTTGTTATTAGTCACTTTTCTATGTGTTGGGGAAACATCAGTGAACAAAACAATGATGATCTCTTCCTTTGTTCAGCTTATTGTTCTAGAAGCGATAGCCAGACATTGTATGTTAAAAATAGTAATTGCTATTAGAAAAGAACAAGTAGAGCAGGGGGCTGGGAGAGATGGATTAGGGAAGAGAGCAGGTGCAGAATTAGGGTTTTCAGGGTTGGCATCACTGAGAAGTGACATTTGAGGGAAGTTTTGACTTAGGTTTTAAAAGGCTGCTTCTGGTTGCCATCTTGAGAACAGACTGGGGGAAGGGTGGGCTAAGGATGAAGGCAGAGAAAACTGTTTGGAGGCTTTCATAGTAGCCCAGGTGAGAGGTGATTGTGGCTTAATTAGTATGGTAGCACTGAAGATGATAAGGAATGGTTGAATTCCTTATACATTCTGGAAGTTCAGCCAACAGGATTTTCTGATGGTTTGGGATATGTTTTTTGTTTGAAACAAAAAGAGGAGCCTATACTTTTGATCCGAGGAACTGGATATATGGAATTGTTATTAACTGACAAGAGGAAGACTGTGGGTAGAGCATGTTTTAGGGGGAAGATAGGAGTTCAGTCCTAAATATATCGAATTTGAGATGGTAAATGTCATTTAGCACAGTACCTGACGTAATTAGAGAGTTAGTGAGTTAGAGAATATATTGTTACATGAAACAAGAGTAACAGGTTGCAAAAGGGATGTTCAGAGAAAAGGAGATCATAGAATATAACAGAAGAACTTAAAAAATCTGGGAGATCGAGGAAATCTCCCAGAAAATAAAATTCAAAGAGAGGCAAATATATCAGAGATATGTTAATAATAATAGCAAATCCATGTAGGATGTCTAACTTTTTCCTAATAGGGCATTCAGAGAGACAGACTAAAGAAAATGGGAGGGAGGAAATTATCTGTGAAATGCTACAAGAAAATTTTCCAGAAATTATGGACATGAATTTATAGATTAAAAGTCATCAGCACTATGAAGGGGGTGGGAGGAGTTACTAGGACATTTCAGAGAGTAAAAACCAGTCAGAAAGAAAGGATTAGGGAATAGCATAGTGTCAGACTTTTCAAAACTAACACTGGAAGCTAGTAAACAGTGGAGTAATGCCTTCAAAGCTCTGAGGGAATATTACCACAGACATGTATTTCTCTGTCCAAACAATTATGAGGCTAGAAGGCAGCTATGCTCACCACTATACCACCAACATACACTAATTATGAGGATAGAGTAAAGATATCTTCCAACATGCAAGGTCTCAAAAAATTTATCTCCTATACATCTTTTCTTAGGAAGTAATTGAAGGATCAAAAAGAGAGGGAAGACTTGAAAGACATATGAAGGGAAAAAGAAGACAAGAAATCCAAGAAAAACAGAGATACAATGCTGCAGAGAGATAAATAAATTCCTGGGATGATGGTCAAAGATTGTCCAGGATGACAGCTGATAGCTGGTTTAAAGATAGTCGGTACGGATTTTGGGGGGGGGGGCAGAGGGAGGTAAGATCCAGGGAAGATGGCTCTAAGAAACCAACTGAACTGACACATGACATGTTGACTATTCTGAAAGTGTTTTGTAGTTCTTTCAGAGATTTAGAGAATGCTCTTCTTAAGGGAGCTTACACTGTAGTAGGGAGTCCACACAAGCAAACAGGCAATTACAGTATTCTGTGAAGGTTTATAAAGTTTGTTACTCTACTCCTAGACCACTCATAGTTAGAATGAAAGCTTAAACTTCTAGTATTTAGCTCCTCAAGTGTCTGTAATTGAACTGGCAAACCAAGAGCTTAGGGCTGACTGTTGGGTTGGCCAAAGAATAGTCCATGTGATACTCTAGAAGACAAAGCTTCTTCTGTTTCTCCTTTTCCTTTTGCAGAGGATGGGGGGTGGGGAAACCATTGTTTATTATGAGTTGAAAGAATTTAAAGTTCATATATACATTTATCAGCATTTTTCTGTTTTTATTTTATATGTATGGTTCTGTTGTGTTTATAAGAATATCTTGTTTTTAACACGGCTATGTAGTAGTGTGAAGAAAAATACTTTCAGTTATTAATTTTAGACATGGAAGCAACTGAATTTTTAATATAATAATTTCTTTTACCTTCCCAAGATGACGTATATCCCACTGACTTATGCCAGTAAAGTAATGTTATCCCAACGATTTTTTTTCTTGTGGGATTCTTTGCTTTGCAGTTATTTTGTAGTTGGGGATTGATTAAAAGCAAATTCAAATTTTATTGTTTAAAGAAGATGGCCTAATTAATTATAAATCTATTTGATCTAGGCCTGCAATTTTTCTTTTGTATGTTTTGGCTCTAACATAAAATATGGCAGTTTTGTGTCACATTAGTATTTCTCTCCTATAAATATAGAACCATGTTTATGTGTCATCTGCTTTTTCATTTGGTCAGCTAATAGATAAGTGAGTATATTAAGGAAAAACTGCAGTGGGAGAAAAAGATAATATCTAAATGAAGATTATTACTTTAAAGTTTTAGTATTGTGTAAGATTTTTATGGTAGCTGAGCTCCTATAATACATGGTGTCTAACCTCCTGGGTGCATTAATTAATTCACTCAACAAACATTGGCATCTGCCAAATGTTAGGCTCTGTGCTATGTCCTGGGAATACAGGAGAAGTTAGGATGTCACTCTAGCCCTCTAACAATTCTTAGTCCCCAAAAAAGGAATTTGACATATAAATAAGTAAATGTAGTAAAGCAGAAGGTTTAAAGTGCTCTAGATGATATTTAGCCACATGAATATGGAGAAAAGTTCATCTCAAGAAAAGAAGGTATTAAGAACAGACATGGAGTTGTAGTACTACTTGTGGAAACAGCAAACATTTCTGATTGTAGCATAGAGTAAGAGGAAGGACTAAGAAAGTGTGAGAGCTCTCTCACAGAATAGGTGTCCTACATGTAGGAGTTTAAGTGATTCCTCCTAGAACACGGTGTCTCAGATTTGTATGATCCTAAGTATCACACAAGTGTTGAGTATCAAACAAACAAAAATAAATTCCTAAACTTCACCCTAGACCTGGAAAATCTGAGTCCAGAGGAGGGCTGGGAGTCTGTGTTTTTAAAAAGTGCTGTGGTAATTCTTATTATAACCAATTTATTGAGTAAGTTCAGTTTATTAGGACTTAAGCAAGTATTGTTTCCCAAATTTTCTTTTCTATGTGAGACTTCAGGAGCACATTTCACAACTTCCAAGTGTGTGTGTGTGTGCGTGTGTGTGTGTGTGTGTGTGTGTGTGTGTATAGGTGTGTGTATGTATGTATATATGGATATATATTTTATTGTTATTAAAATAGTCTAGGTCAGCATAAAACTTTGGGAAGTATAGTCTCTCAGTGCAGGCTAGAGCTGTGACTCAGGCTGCTTGTGGTCTAGCTCAGAGATAGTGTTCATTCTCCCTTCTCAAGATCCACACCCTCTATGTTGGCAACAGAGTATGGGAAAAGGGGAATTAGAGGTCTTCAAAGTGGTTGGCAGAGAGTAGTGTTCTAAATCTTCTAGTTTTGCCAGATGCTGATGGCCTTGCCTCTCCTTCCTTCCTTCCTTCCAAGATTTTACTCATTCATTTTAGAGAGAAAGAGAGAGAACATGTGAGCAAGAGGGAATCTCAAGCAGACTCCTGGGTGAGCTGGGAGCCTGATGCAGGGCTTGATCCCATGACCTAAGATCATGACCTGAGCTGAAACAAGAGTTGGATGCCTAACCAACTGAGCCACACTCTGGGGCACCTTCTTCCCCATCTTTCTTTTACTTTATGCTTCCGCACTTGGGAACATTGGAATTGATGAGACCCTCTTATGTGCCTGCCAAGAGCTCCAGTTTTTTGGTTAGCAGGCAAGTTGCATATTCTACTGTCGTCTTTTGGGGTTTTGACTTTGGGCATGAACTAATCTAGCTAGCTCTCTTCCAGAAACCTCCAGACAGTTTAACTACATGTATCTCTATGTGTAGGTGCTTATAGGTCCTGCAGCTCAGCCAGCAGCCAACTTAGGACCATGCTGACACTTTCTCCTTCTTTCAGATATCTTCACCTCCCAATCTGTACCACCATTTTCTTGAAGTGCCCATTTATTAATGATCCAGCTCCCAAGAAGCCACACTTCCAGGTTCTCCCCTGCCTTGCCTTAGTTCTGTCCTTGGAGGGTTGATTGAATGCACCTGCCAGTTTTGTTACCTCTTAGCAAACCTCACAGGGAGCTATCTGGACATAATTTTTGGTGCTTTCTCTCAAATTAGGCATTTACTGCCTCTTAGGCTAATCTGCAGGCCCTTGTCACTGATTCTGGAAGAGTAGGACAATGTCACTGAACATCTTGTAAATTATGATCAGATAAGTTTGGAAAACATTTATCACAGATAGAGGAAAATATAATTAGGTTTGTATTTTATAGTGTTTAAAGTATAATTTAAATAAAATATCTCAGTGGATTGTACCTTTGCTAATTCTTCCAGAATTGAAGTAACATAATTTATCTGTTTTAGGGTAAGAAATAAAGTAAATATGACAGTGCATCTTTGTAGAGTATCAACATTGGTAATTTCGGACAACTTGGTTGTGGATATGAAAAGACCGGGGTTCAGTGTATCTGATGCCATTAGAAGACCAATCTGTCACAACAGAGGAACTGAAAGTCACTGATGTATCTCAGTCTTAGTTAACTTTCAGGGTTTCCAGTTTTATTATCTGGTACCTTCTAGATAAAGGGAGTTTTTCAAAATAGGAGTATTTTGAAAAAGGGAGTATTTCAAAAATAAAATAGGGACTGATGGCACCCATTATTTACTACTTAGGCAATAGGACTTGCTGAAGACTTCATTTTATAATGATGAGTGTTAGAATTAAGTCAATTCTAGACCACTAGACCACTAGGTGGAGCTTTATAATTAGAAAATGCAAGTGTTCTATTGCTGCCAGAGGGATCAATCTAGCAAAAATAATGGCCAGTGAGAGCAACTGGTGGCAGTTGGAAGACATGGGTTTAAAATAAGAGAGAAAGGAAGAAAAGAAGAGATAAAGATAAAAGAAGTAGGAGGGCAAGAAAAGAGAAGAGAAAAGGAGAAAAGAAACAGGTATACTGTGAAGGAAGTAGTAAAATGACATTTGTTGCTGATTTCATTTTTTTGATAATTCATTTATTTGACATATATTTAATGAGAGTCAGGGAATTAGGATACCATAGTGAACAAGATCTTCTTCCCACCCTGAGAGTTCATAGGTAAAGGGAGTTTAGACTCCTTTTTTTTTGTTTGTTATGTTTTGTTTAAGTAAGCTCTATGCCCAACATGACCCATTGAAGTCATGGGTCTTAAAGTCATGACCCTGAGAACAAAAGTTGCATGTTCTCTACTTAGTAAGCCAGCCAGGTCCCCTTATAGATAAAGAGAACTTAAAATATCTCAATGTAAAATCTTGACCCCTTCTTTGTAGAGTATATGTTAAATAATATGGAAACAAGTATTTTTTTAGTTTTGTTTCTCTCATATCATCAATTTCTCCTATCAGAGTAAACCTTTTCTGGAATTAAGAAGAAGTATCCTTATTAATGTATTTGAAAATTAGCTCCTCAAGGGCTAGTAATTCAGGCATGTAGAACATACAGTCTGTTACTTGTCTTTTACTAATGGCTGGGGGGGCGGTTTTTAAATGTGTTTTATGAATGCTAGGATCAGATGGGGACCTCACCAAGCTGTCTCCTGATTAGAATTTACAGACTTCCTTCCTTTTGTAGAATTCAGGTTTCTGACTTTGAAGACTTTCCTGACAGCGGCATATACCTGCCTCTACTGTCGCACACCATTGTCATTGCCTGTTTACAGGACATTCTGTATTTCTCCACACTGGTGAATTGTTTTATGGTAGTGCCTGTGTCTCCTTTAATTCATTTATGCAGTCCAGTGTTTGGCAGGTGTGAGTGCTCAAAAAATTTTGGCGAAAGAATGAATAAATCATAGTTGTAGTGTACTTAGTATAAGGTAGGTTTATACTGGAATCTTTCTTAGAGAGTTTTTGGATATGCCAGAAAGATCTTCCCTTAACAATTACTTTGAAGTTTAAGATATAGTGCACTTTCAAAGATAACCAGAAGATACACCAGTCATAAGATAGAGATGGACTTGTAAGACCAATTCTGTAAATACAACTCCTAAATTAAAATGTGGATTCTGTTGCTTTGCTTTGCCTTGGATAAATAGCCAAGCTATAGTTTTCTTATTTCTTATTTCAAAAATAAAATAGGGACTGATGGCACCCATTATTTACTACTTAGGCAATAGGACTTGCTGAAGACTTCATTTTATAATGATGAGTGTTAGAATTAAGTCAAGGTTGAGTAGAGGAGCAAAAGATGAGAAGAGAGGGATTTCACTTCAGGCGAGTTCTATACCAGAGGTGAGTGTCAGTAGATCAGCATCTATTTATTGAATGCTATTTATTGAATGCCAGGGAACTTTCATATTCAAGAATACATATTAGAAAATAGAAAAATCAAATCATTATAGACCTCATAATCCTTGCTATTTTATAAAGAACAAAAAGTTTTCAAATAACAGAAACGTATTTTTATTTTTATTTATTTATTTTTTTAAAGATTTTATTTATTTATTTGACAGAGATCACAAGTAGGCAGAGAAGCAGGCAGAGAGAGAGGGGGAAGCAGGCTCCCCACCGAGCAGAGAGCCCGATGTGGGGCTCTATCCCAGGACCCTGGGATCATGACCTGAGCCGAAGGCAGAGACTTTAACCCCCTGAGCCACCCAGGCGCCCCAGAAACGTATTTTAAAACAGCTTTATTGAGATATAATTCACATGCCATACAATTCAGTTGGTTTTATTTATTTATTTATTTATTTTATTTATTTGACAGACAGAAATGACAAGTAGGCAGAGAAGCAGGCAGAGAGAGAGCAGTGGGGAGGCAGGCTCCCTGCTGAGCAGAGAGCCCAATGCGGGGCTTGATCCCAGGACCCTGAGATCATGACCCGAGCCGAAGGCAGAGGCTTAACCCACTGAGCCACCCAGGCGCCCCAATTCAGTTGTTTTTTTAAAAAGCATATTCATAGATTTGTGCAACTCTTATCAGTATCTAGTACCATAACGTATTTTCATTTCTATTGGTTATATACCTAGGAGTAGAATTGCTGGGTCATATGGTAGCTCTGTGTTAAACATTTTAAGGCGCTGCCAAGCTGTTTCCAAAGTGGCTTCACCATTTTACAATCCCATCACCGGTGAATGAGAGTTCTAATTTTTCCAGGCCCTTGCCAACACTTGTCTTTTTTTTTTTTCTCATTTTAGTTATAACCATTTTTTAATTTTAGTTATAACCATTCTAATAATAGGAATGAAGTGGTATCTCCTTGTGGTTTTTGCTTTGCATTTCCCTAATGAGTAAAGATGTTGAGAATCTTTTCATGTGCCCAGTGACCATTCGTATATCTTCTTTGGAGAAATGTCTATTGAAATCCTTTGCACATTTCTTTTTCTTTTTAAATTGGATTATTTGGGGGCACCTGGGTGGCTCAGTGGGTTAAGCCTCTGCCTTTGCTCAGGTCATGATCTCAGGTCAGGGTTCTGGGATTGAGCCCTACATCAGGCTCTCTGCTCAGCAGGGAGCCTGCTTCCTCCTCCCCCTCTGCCTGCCTCTCTGTCTAATTGTGATCTCTCTCTCTATGTCAAATAAATAAATAAAATCTTAAAAAAAAACCATAATTTGTAAATTGGATTGTCTTTTTTTTTTTTTTTTAAGATTTATTTACCCTAGACAGCCTGCACACACTTGAGTGGAGGAGGGGCAGAGGGAGAGGATCTTCAAGCAGACTCCCTGATGATCACAGAGCCCAAGGTGGGGCTCAATCCAATAACCCATGAGATCACAACCTGAGCAATAACCAGGAGTTGGACACTCAAGGGACTAAGCTACTTAGGTGCCTCTGTTTGTCTTTTTATTATTGAATTGTTAAGGCTTATTATATATTCTGACTCTTAAGTCCCTTATCAGATATTTGATTTTCAAGTATTTTCTCCCATTGTGTCTTTTCACTTTCTTGCTTCTTTGAAGCACAAATATATTTATATACATATAAATGCAATAATTATAACATGGTGAAATAAGGTGGTTTAGATTTATTGTGTTATGTGTGCTTCATTATATCAGGTAACTTGTCATTTAAGGGGATGAACAAGGACATTGACAATTGTCTTTCAGTAATATTCAAAACTATTCCCTCAGTCAGTATGGAAAGTAATTTTAGGAAGCCAAAAAAGAACAAACTGCAAAGAGCAAAGCAAAATGTCCTTTAGCATGTGTCACACCTTCCTCCTATTGTCTTTGTATTATCCTAGTTACAAATCAGTAGAGAAATGGTAGGAGTTGGGATGATGAGAAATGAGTAGTTGTTTTCTTCTTTTTTTGGCCCAGGCAAGATATGATCTTGAGATATAACAAAAAATAAAGCAAAAAACAATAATGGGCCAACTGGTTCCAGCAAGGATGACAGTGGTTCTACTTTTGTCAAATCACCATCAAAGAAATGCCCTCCCAATTGATTGACATCATAGTGCTACAAGCTGTTGTTTTTCTTTGACTTTAGGTATAGTGAGAGTAACCTTTTCACTATAAAACTCATATTTAAATGGGGGGAGTGGGAGATAGGTAGAGAAAATGGAGTGTGTCTTTGTCACAGCCTGAGTGGAGAGGTTGCTCCATAGTAACTGAGCAGGTAGACTGCTTTGATGAATACAGAATGGCACACTGAAATAGCTGCAGTCACTTGCCCATATTTTTGATCAGTCTCTCCAAGTAGTCCATTCAAGAGCATTCTTAGTCCCCTTACCACATCTTCAGTTTGGTATTACCAAAGTACAGTGGTAATAGTGAAGAAATTTTAGCAACTCAGGAAATGACAGATATTGGCGAGGATGAGAAGAAAGGGGAACCCTCGTACAGTGTTGGTGGGAATGCAAACTGGTGCAGCCACTCTGGAAAACAATATGGAGGTTCCTCAAAAAGTTAAAATTAGAACTGCCTGATGACCCAGCAATTACACTAGTAGGTATTTATCTAAAGGATACAAAAATATTGATTCGAAGGGGCGCATGGACCCCCATGTTTACAGCAGCAATGTCCACAATAGCCAAACTGTGGAAAGAGCCCATATGTCCATTGATGGATTAATGGATACGGAAGATATGGTATATTTGCAGTGGACTATTACTCAGCTATCAAAAAGAATGGAATCTTGCCATTTGCAATGATGTGGATGGAACGAGAAGGTATTATGCTAAGTGAAACAAGTCAGTCAGAGGAAGATAAATACCATATGAATTCACTCGTGTGGAATTTAAGAAACTAAACTGATGAACATAGAGGAAAGGAAGGAAAAATAAATAAGATAGTAACAAAGAGAGGCAAACCACAAGAGACTCTTGACAGTAGGGTTGCTGGAGCGGAGGTAGGTGGGGAATGGGATAACTGGGTGATGAGCATTAAGGAAGGCACATGATGTAACGAGCACTGGGTGTTACATGCAACTCAAGAATCACTAAATTCTACCCCTGAAACTAATAATGCACTGTATGTTAACTATCTTGAATTTAAATTTAAAAAACCTACAGACTCTTTCTGCACACACACACAAAAGAAGAGATGGTTATATCTGGTAAATGATGGGCACAGATGAGCGATTTTTTTTTTCTTTTTTTGCATTAAGTGTTTGAAATAGAGCACTAAAAGTCTTCTGAGAAGGATGATCACCTTTTCAAGGTTTTCCCCTGGAATTGCCTATCAAAATCAACATGGATTCCTAAGAATTCTCATTATTATGTGAAAAGATGGGGTTTTGTAAAGTAGATTAGTATGTGCTGCAGTGCTTTAAAATTTTTTAAATTTTCATTTTTTATAATATGTGAATTAATTCCAGACTACAGATAGCACTTACTTATGGTAACAGTTCCCTAAATTTGCTTCCTAAAGTATAACTATTAAACCTTTTGGAGTAACACTGCAATTGTCTCTTAAGAAAGATCTTTTAGATTGGTGTCTTATGACTGGCTTGAAGTCCTTCAGGAACATTCTCTTCTGACTCCTCTCCACACCCAGAAAGATCTTTTGGATCTTCTTAATTTTAATCTTAATCTTGTGCTTTGATCAGAATGATGAGTCAGAGAAATTTTATAACACTAATACGTTTGGGGAGGTCTCACAACGTAGTCTGAATCTGAAGCCACATTAACTGTTTGCTCTTCCAGGCTGAAGGACAAATTTGTAATCCTGAGTATATTGCATAATGGTGACATAATTGAGAGTGTAGGCTTATCCTTTAGAACACTGCCCCTGAGAGAGACTTGTGTTCAGTACATCATGTAAAGATATTTTAATATGGTTGTGAAACTCTTTGCTGTCAAATAGCAGGAGTATCTCACTCATTTTGTGTATAATTTGCTTTGTAGATGATGCTGTCCTTCAGTAGACAACAACTGATGCCTCTGTGTCTGATTGGTATCTGTGATTAAGTATAGCTCAAATACTATTAAATTAAACTTCCATGTGATAATGTGTTTTTCTAGATGAAGGAATCAGCACTCTGTCAAGCATTTGACAATTTCAGTGCCATCCAAGATGTGTATCTAGATTGTGGTTAGGTGAGGTAGTGACTGTTATATTGATTTGTAGTCTAGGGAGATAATTGATAAACTTGGTCCCTAGGGTCTGGGGACAGGAAGTCTATCACTAAAGAAAGATAATAATCCACAGAGCAGTATTCATTGTTGACCGGCTCTGACGGTGAAACATTAAGACATTCGGGCTCTAATTTGAAAGAGTGGTTGAAAAATAATTATTTGACAGATTCTATACCTATTACTCTGCTAGGTACTGTGAAGTTAGAGTAAATAAGGCATAATTCCTGATCTTGAGGTACTTTCATATGGAGGAAGATATATAGATAGATCCTTTTTTCATACATGGAGGTAAGGACTTTACTCTTTTTTTCTCCCCATTATGGAAGCATACACAGGTTGGGGGGTGGATTACCAAATACATTTGAAAACTATATCAGCTGCAGTAAAAACTATTTTTATAAAACTCAAGAATAAAATAATTGCAGAATTCAGGATAGTGATGACCAATTCGAGGGAAGCAGGAAGTTGGGAATTCAGGAAGGGCCCATGTGTAATTTGATTGGGACTAGGAATATTCTAATTCATAAATTGGGTAATGGGTTCATAGGTATATATTTTTTCATTATGCATCATGACTTACATAGTATATATATTCTTTTGTATCTGTCAGTATTACATAATTTTTAAAAATCAAGATATTTAAGTAAACATTTCCAAGTCTTAATTTATTAAAAGGTTTACTTAGGATAAGTTATGGGAGAAAAACCAAACTCAACTAAACTACTTCTCTATCTACTGTCTATTCATCTATCCATCCTTCTATCCATTTTATACTTCAGTTTTTGAAACACGATAAAAATAATATAGAAGTCTTTTCCCATGACCTGAATGTCCTATTTCCCTGCCCCCCTAAAGTTCCATGTACTCTGTCTAGAACCTTTTTTATAGGTCAAAAGGATTCGGTCTGGGCTGGCCAGCCAGACATTTAAGTATTCATTACCTCCGTGTGTGTGTGTGTGTGTATGTGTGTTTAATGATGTTTGTGCATGGCTTAGCTAGGGATTTTGAAATTTTTGTAGGGTTTTCTATTTGCTAGGTGGTTTTAGAATTGAGGGTCATCAGTAAGAAAAAAAACAAAGAAAAATACTATTTCGTCTTTCATCTATGTCCCATATTATACAAATGTTCTCTGAAAATAGCACCAATTTTCTGGGAAAGGTCATAACTAAGACTTTTCTCACCCTTTACCCCTACTCTCCAATTCATGTTTCCTTCTTATAACATGGTCATGTGGTCACCCAAGTCTGGCTTATGAACCGTGTAGAATATTTGTGCAGTTTTGTTTTTTAAGCCCTACACTGTGCACATGATGCACTATTTAATTTGGAATGAGCTCTGAGTTTAGTCACACGTGCTTCTTGTGGTGTTTATCTTGGAATCCACAAGTAGGAGGGAAGTATTTTTGCTTTTTATACATCTGGACATTGTTCCTGGTCCTCCTGTAACTTGGGAATTCTGTGTGGGGCAAAATCCAAAGAACAGTATTAAAAATAACATAGAGTTATAATGACATCTGAGTAAAAACCCTTGAGAATACTCTTCTGATCCCAGCAGAGTTTGATTTTGATGGTGAACTTTCTCAATTGTGTGGTTCACTGTTTGGCTTGAGTAGATTGCTGGAATTACAAGGTTAGCTAACACCTTTGCATGTAGGCTAAAGGGCCGCCAGACGTTCTGAAAGTCTACAGCAGATCTGGCTTTCTGGGGGGAAGATTGTGCCTTGGTTTTGCATGGGTAAGATAGGTAGAATCAATCCTGCTCTTGTTGCCGTGCCTCTGCCAGTCTCTTGCTCCACAAGCAGCTTAGGAGATCTGTGAGAGTCTTTTCCATGGGCTCCCTGACTGCCTCATTCCATCTAACTTCAAACTAGAAGGTTGGTCCGAGACCACCTCAGCCCTTGTGAGGACCGGGGAGGGTTGGGGGGAGGGTGTCTAGTAACCTTATCTTTCCCCTGATTACATATAAGAAGATGTTGTTTTAAACACGATTGGACATGGGCTAGCACAGCACCTCCTCCTTTTGGCTGGGGGTCTGCTAGGCTGGAAAATGTGGGAAGGGATGTATGGAAGCTTTGCTGCTCTTTGAGTGAGTTTGCATATGGACAGTATTGCTTTTTGGCCCCAATCTAGTTTTCTTTCATTCCCACGTCTCATCTTTTATGCAGCTGCAGAGAGCAGGCTGGGAAAGCAGACTGAAAGCTTCAAACAGATTTGCACTTGAATAAAAGAAAGAGTGATTTCTCTTGTTCAGAGCACAGACCAGTTTGAGAAGAAAGCTATTTGCTTTTTCACTTTCTGAGTAAGGACTGTTTGCTTTTTCCCCTTCAAATGTAATAAAGGGGGGTAGCTAATAAAGTGGTTGGAACTTGCCGGTTATAATTCATATAGAATTTTAAAATGTGCTTAATAAGGTATCTCATACAATTATAAAAGAAGTAAATAATTGGAGGGCAAAGGTCAACAGTCTGTTGAGGTTTTAGAATCAGTTGAATATGAGGTGGTTTGAGCACTGGGATAAGAGAATTCAAGTAGGGACTATTTCTCATTGCTGGATTATTTGGCCTTTCCTTTGGGAATTTTTTTCTCTTTACTTTCGTAATGCATTTTGCAACTTTCAGTTAAAAAAATATCCATCAAAGTTTAAACTTTTAGCAAATAAACACATTCTGGTTTTATGATGGGAATCACAACATAGCAAAGAATGGCTTGACTTCAGCTGGAGAGAGGTTAATAGTAGGAACTCCGATAGTAGGAACTCAAGATCATGCTTGTTTAATGTTTTAATGACTCCAGAAGGAAATGGTGAAATCTGCTGATGACACCAAATTGCTTTTGCTGATCCAAACAGGGATTTCTGGGAAGCTTCTTCAGAGTATTTGGAATAATGGAAGAATTGGGCAATGTGCTGTCAGACACACCAAACTTGAAGTGAAGGTTTACGTGAAGTAGCAGGAGTAATATTGATATACTGAAGTTCCAAGGCCTGCCAAGTTTTCCAAGAGGAAGACTATGAAATCCCAATAAAGGATTTGGCTTGATTCCTCTTGTGAAAGGAAGACTTAGGACAAAAGACACTTTGATATGTAAAAAAATAAAAACCTCCATAGCAGTAGTTGTAATTTTAAAGTGTAGTGATTTAAAAATATAATGTCTGAGTTTCTTTTTCTTTTTTTAATGACAAGCTGCTTCCCTTAAAATGGTCACAGAAGATTATATACTCATTTTCTGCATGCTTCTTTCTTTTTGTGGGGGGAAGCTTCTAGTATATTCTTCTAACTATTTTCTGTGGTAGCACGTCTTCATTTTGGGGATTATTTTTGATTTTTGATATAGCCAGTTGTCATTTAGAATCCAGTGTAATGAATACGGGGAGTGATCAGATGAAGTAAATTTTAAATATAAAGTACAAAAACTAATTTCTTTATATTACTTCAACAATTTCTGAAGTAAATTACCAATGAGAAATTGCAAAAAATATTTGTGTAATAGTATTTGAATAACCTTTTCTTTTTTTAATCTTTAGATGCACTGCTTTGTTTTTTCCCCCAGGTTTATGGAGGTATAATTGACAGAGTTATTTGAATTTAAGATGTGGAATGTAGCAATTTGGTATATGTATACATTGTGAAATGATTACCCCAGTCAAGTAACACTCATCATCTCACATAGTTACTATTTTTGTGTGTGTATTGAAAATGTTCAAGATTTGTTCTCAGTAAATTTCATGTATACAGTACAGTACTGTTAAATATAGTCATCACGCTGTACATTAGATCCCTAGAACTTACTCAAAACTGAAAGTTTGTACCCTCTGACCAGCATTTCTCCATTTTCCCCACCCCAGCCTCTGCTAACTGCATTCTACTTTCTTTTTCTGTGAGTTTGACTTTTTTAGATTCTACATATAAGTGAGATCATACAGTATTTGCATTTCTCTGTCTGGCTTATTTCACTTAATGTAATGTCCCCCTGGTTTTGTTGTTGCAAATGGAAGGATTTCCTTTAGAATAAGTTCTTCGTTGATTGATTTCACGAATGTCATTTAACTTACTATATTATGTATGTATAACATATATGTATATCTTACATGTCATTTAGATGCTTCTTAAAACATCCATTTCATTACATTTTAAATATATCATGTTAATAAGCGATCTTCTGCTTTTAAAATTTTAGAGATCTGTGACCCCAGACATACTCTTAGAGGGGAAACAGGAGATTGTGTAGTAACTGGAGATTTTTTTTTTAAGTTTTTATTTATTTATTTGACAGAAATCACAAGTAGGCAGAGAGAGGGAGAAGCAGGCTCCCTGCTGAGCAGAGAGCCCGATGCGGGGGCTCGATCCCAGGACCCTGAGATCATGACCTGAGCCGAAGGCAGAGGCTTAACCCTCTGAGCCACCCAGGCGTCCCAGTAACTGGAGATTTTTAAAATGCATTTATATTTTATCAGCAAGCCTACATCTATTGAATGAAAAAAGACTCTTTGGGTAAAGATATAAGATAGCAACTGTCACAGGAGCTTTGGGCGGCCCATCTCCATCCATCCATCCATCTACCCATCCATCCATCCATCCATCCATCCATCCATCCATCCATCCATTGATTTACTTCAAAAGAACAATGAGTCACAGCTCCTTACTTTAAAATGCTTGGTTTTATTTGCTGGGTGGTGTATACATGTGAAACAAATAGCAGTTAATTGCACCAGCATAAGTGGAGGAGTCAATGATCTTAAACATTGTCTATAGAAATTTCATTTTGATTAGGTGAAGGTGGGATAGGGATGGTACTGAATCCTTGTCTTCTTTTCTCCCCCTCAATGGGAATCCTTGGAATAACTTCTGAAAACCCCTGGTACAGAGAATATATTATCTGGAGGGTCAGGAAAGACTGCATATGAAGCAGTTAGGGAGGTTTACTTCATTTCTTCTTTACTCTTCTGTGATTATTAAAACAAAATTTAAAATTTCTGTTTACCATTCTGTTGCTTCCCTATTTTGAAAGTCAATATAAACACCAAATCGCTCACATATTTGAATTTATGACAGAGTTTGCCTTCACAGTTCTCTGTATTTAAACTCTTAAAATAAGAGAAAAGTCGTAGAACTTATAATTTAAGAGCAGATGGATAGCTCAAGAATAAAATATGTCTTAAATCTCCATGGTTCTAAATGCAGGGCTCCAGACTGGCATGTCAGAGTCACTGGGGGGAACTTGTTATAAACAATGCTTTCAAATTCTAGCTCAGACATATCAAATCAGAATCTCCACAGTAGGGCCTAGGTATTTTAACAAGTTCTTTATATAAAATGATGCTTCCTAAAAATAGATATACAAAAAAAAGTCTAAAGATAGAATGAGGTTAGAATATGTTGAAATAAAGCATGATGTAGCATTTGTCCTATGCAGCACTCTTTCTCTCTTTTTAAGGATTTTATATTTATGTAACCTCTATGCCCACCATGGGGCTCAAACAAGCCTTAGAAAGGTGCAGCTGACTGGGCCAGCCAGGCATCCCTGTCCTATGCAATTCTGATGACAGAAGTGTGGTTAATAATTGTTTAAACCCACTGATAGTAATAGAAAGCATGGTATCATGGTTAAGAAGTGGGTTTTTGGTGCCAGAATGTCTGGGTTCGAATCATACTTTGGTCACTTACTGGCTGTGTTTCCCTGGGCTAAGTGTTCCTGTGCCTCAATTTCCTTATCTGTATAATGGAGGTGATACTAATGGCACTTGTCTCAGTGGGGTTTTGTGAGGATTATATGAGATACTGAGTAAAAACCACTTTAAACACTATCTGGCACACAGTAAGCCCTCAATAAAACTCTGCTGTTATTATTACATGTTTATCTAAAGCATTTTGCTCCCTGTTGTGATGTTTTTCTTATGGGTTCAGACCTGCATAAGAAGAGTGTAAAGAAAGCAGGAAAAATGATTGCTAAGACACAACAATGTGTGTGTCTAAGTTACAGTGATGTATATTGTATAAAAATATATAGTGGGGAAGAAAGCACACCCTCTTTTGTTTCTTTGCGATAGGATTTTAAAGTAACAGATTCTAGGGATGCCTGGGTAGCTCGGTTGGTTAAAGTGTTTGCTTCAGCTCAGGTCATGATCCCAGGGTTCTGGGACAGAGCCCTACATCAGGCTCCTTGCTCAGCAGGAATCCTGCTTCTCCCTCTGCCTGGTGCTCCCTCTGCTTGTGCACTCTCTCTGACAAATAAATAAATAAAATATTAAAAAAAACCCAACCCAGATTCTTAATTTGCTAGTTTGCATTTCTTCAGCACTCATAAAACCAACAAAACTGATGTGATCCTAACAGACACAGTAGATGGCGCTTTAGCCTTAGTTTTTAAAGAGCTGAGTACTAGAGAGAAAAAAAGCTAAAGCACATTTTAATGGGCCTTTTTATTTTCTATTTTTTTTTTAACACCACCAAGACAATTTCATGTTAGTGTACGTGCCTCTAAGAAGTAAGGATTTTTTTTTTTTTTTGACAGAGCTGGATAATAATTTTAGCAAATATAAATCTCCCAGTTGCTATGTTTTGCCAGGTTTGTCACTTGGAAAGTATTAGTTGTGTTTTAAGCCACAAATATATAAGGAACTTATTTTCTTTCAAAATATTGCCTTATTTATGAGAATTTTTTCCTTCTTTGTCCCTGTATTTAATATTTCTGCTCCTAGTTTTTTTCCCAGCCCTTTATTATTATTATTACTTATTTTAAAAATGTTGTTGTAGGGGCACCTGAGTGGCTCAGTGGGTTAAGCCTCTGCCTTCAGCTCGGGTCATGATCTCAGGGTCCTGGGATCGAGCCCCACATCGGGCTCTCTGCTCAGCAGTGAGCCTGCTTCCTCCTCTCTCTGCCTGCCTCTCTGCCTACTTGTGATCTCTCTCTCTCTGTCAAATAAATAAATAAAATCTTAAAAAAAAATGTTGTAAAATTAATTTCAATCATATCCATTTATTGTCTTGTCATATTAAAAAATTCAGTTATATTTATTCTAATAGGCCTTAAAATATAGGTGTATATTAAGGGATAATTATAGTACTTTCGTTACCACTACACTGTATATTTAATAATTAAAAATTATTTAATCTCAGGAATAACTGTGAGGATTATTATTCCATTTTCTTAATAAATGAACTGTTTCAGAGATGTTTAGTAACTTGCCAAGCCCACATACTTAGTGGGTGAACAAGTAACTGCTTCAAGAATTTCATCAATGCATTAAAGTTATATTTTTGACCACTTGGTATGTGCTAGTCATGCTAAGCACTAGACATAGTATAGTGACCAAAACTGACCAGGCCCTGTCCTTACAAATCTTGCAGATTATAAGATACTTGATGGAGTCTCTTTGAAATCTACAAGATTGGAAGTAGATCCTAAAGATGCAGAGATGTATTTCAGAGTCACTGTGGTTATTGGATAGACCAGGGAGCCTTTTTAACCAAAGAGAAAGATAGAATCATACCTAGCTTGAATGTACTGCTATATTAAAATATTTATTTAGGTAAACTCATAGAAGCCAAGGATGAAGCATGACTTCCCTCTCTAACTCTTAACAGTTAAATCATAAAATCAACACTAAAAAAGCAACACAAGCTGAACTGTTTTCCAGATAAGAATCAGGAAGAGTAAGGAAAACATGAATATATGAATGTCAAAATTTTCCACTGATTAAATGGTATTAAAATATCTAGGCAAGAAAGTGTCAATCAGTAATGTGAGTCTGAGAAAATAATGTAGTTTGTACATAGTAAGACCATGGTAACTTCTAGATGGCTTCACTTGTGTCATTTGGTAAGATCTTTTGGTGTATAACCAGGCTCGGGATACCCCCAAATGGCCAAGTACTACCCCTTTCTTCTTGGGACATGTAACATTTTTTTCTGTGAATTGATTTTTCTTCAAAAAGTTTAACTCTGTTATTTTCCCAAATATGATCCTAAGTCCTGGTGTTATAGAAAGATATGTAATTGATAAGGCAACACAGACCAGGAGTTTTTACTTGAGGTCATTGACTGGGCTTCATTAAGTTCATAGAACTCCTGAAATGGTATAAAATTTTATGTGTTCATTCTTGGAGAACTTTCCTCTGGGAAGAAAGTCCATTGCCCTTTTAAGATTCTCAAAGAATTTTATGACCCTTAGAAAGTTAAGGATTATAATTAGGACTTTACCTAAAGGGGTCTGCTACTTTCTCTCCAGTTCAGGATCATGAAAAGAGAGAGATCTTCCCAAACTGGTATCTTGGAGATGGAGGGGTTCCTCCTTGGTTCCTCTTAGGGACTGCAGTTCAGAGATTCTGAGTGAATTTGGGCCTTGAAGGTGTGTGTTTAACCACGGGGTTTTGTAACTCTCAACTCTTTGTAGATGGTACTGATTTGAATCGAGTGATACCTTTTGGGGAACTTGAAAATACTTCTTATCAATTCAGCCTTTTAGTCAGATAAAAGGTTATTTTAGAAAATGGAATAGAGAGGAGAAAAAGTTGTTAGATCTTCCCAGTAAAGAAATGAAGAAATTAATTCCTAAATCTTAAATTTCATCACAGGTTAAAAGAGTTCCTTTAGATTAGACAAAAATCATTGGTGTAAGTCATTTGATATACAAATTGATTTTATACTTTTTTCTTTTTCTTTTCTTTCTTTCTTTCTTCTTCTTCTTCTTCTTCTTTTTTTTTTGGACACAGGTTTAAGGAGTGGGGGGATGCATATACTTTTCTCTTCCCTATTGCCTGTCTTGTCCTAACCTTTGCATATACTTTGCTGAGAAGTAGGTAGTTATAACTTAAAATTATAGTTATATATTTCTGGTTAAGCTATTACCTGTGGTTCTAGATAGAAGAATCAAGAGGTAAAATTAGATTCCTTAATTTGATACATTCAAGTACCTTATTTTGATCTAATATTTTTTAATTAAACAGTGAACTTTTAATATTATTTCTGTCAAACATAACAGTAGTAACTACCAAATAGGATATTGTGAGGATTAGACTAAATATTAAATGTGGTGTTTAGTGCAATATCTGGAATTTAATAAATGCTTAATAAGTAAGCATTAGCTATTGCTATCATTATTATCATCATCATCATTGTTAATAACATGTGTTAGATACCCTGATGACTGAATAAACAGCATAAGGAATACATAGTAAAATCATCCAAAGACACAGAGGAATGGGAAGGTCAGGTTGATTTGTTTAGAGGAGCAGATTATTCCACAGGTTAGAAAAGAGTTTTCTTCAAGACATGATTAGCTTTCACTTGTAGATTAATAGCAATTTGGATGGCTCTTTTGAAAAATATAGATATGTCATCAAATTGATTTTAAACTTCATGAGGGCCAGGACTATGTTTTATTTACCTTTATTCTTAGCTCTCATTTTAGTGTCTGACCCATGGTTGATGTTTTGTTAAATATGTATTTTTTAAGATTTTATTTATTTATTTGTCAGAGAGAGAGTGCACACATGTGCACAAGCAGGGGGAGGGGCAGAGGGAGAAGCAGGCTCCCCTCCAAGTAAGGAGCCCAATGTGGACCTGATCCCAGGACCTTGGGATCATGACCTGAGCCAAAGGCAGATACTTAACCGACTGAGCTACCCAAGCATCCTGTTCTGTTAAATATTTGTCTTCATCTGTCTATGTTTTCTTTTCTGTTTTTCCTTTAGTTTCCAGAAATAGTTGCTGTTTTCATATGAAGAATTTCTTACGAGAGAGTCACTATCAGTAATGTGACTCTTTCAGAATTATTGATTAAAATACAGATCTCTTTTGGAACAGGTCTGTTTTGTTTGAAGCAAATCACTTGGGAAACAAGTCTTGATTCAACTTAAGAACATTCAGTTTTAAGATGGTTTTTGTAGAAAGGCAAATATTTGGTCTTAAAACAAAAAACTTTATCTTCATTTGTGTGTTTATCAGGCAGTCACTAATGTTTAACACTTAAATTACCTTGTGTACTGGTGTATTTATAATAGTGGAAAAATCTGCCTAAAAAAGCAATATCTTCAATAAGATATTTAAGAAACACTGTTTACTCTCTTGTTTTAGAGAACTTTACATAGTCCAGCAAAACATTTACAACTACAGGAAACATGATATTTTTCAGAAATGAGTACTGATCATAATGAAGTATGGCCACTATGACAAAGTTTCGTAAATAATTGTTCCATCTGTTAAGGAAAATTCTCTGTCTTTTAGAGATTTATTTATTTATTTATTTGCAATTTTTTTTTTTTTTTTAAGATTTTATTTATTTATCTGACAGAGAGATAGAGAGAGAGCACAAGTAAGCAGAGTTGTGGGCAGAGGGAGAGAGAGAATCAGGCTCTCCTGAGCAGGGAACCCGATGCGGGGCTTGACCCAGGACCCTGGAATCATCACCTGAGCCTAAGGCAGCCGCTTAACCAACTGAGCCACCCAGGCACTCCTGGAGTTATATTTAGATTAAGTACTTAACTGGACATATAGGTTAGTATTCCTATTGCATACCAGAGTCCAGATATACATAATTATTTATTATAGTCTACAGGAACATTATAGATATGACCCTTTTTGAAAAATGGATTGTCATGAGGCTTGGTTCTAGAATCATCCTAACTTGAATTTAGATTAGGGAACATTTTGAACTCCCTTAGTCATAGAAATGTTATCTCCTTATTTCCTACAAATGGACAGTGATCTTAGAACATCTTCTGGAACAGAGTGGATATAGTATATATCTCTTGCACTAGGAATTAGGGTCCAGAGATAGAAGCTACTCAACATGTAGTGTTACAGGTTTTTTTTGTTTTGTTTTGTTTTCGTTTTTGTGACAAATTTGCTTACAGTATATGTAGTTGCTAGCCTGTGGTTTGGAGCCCATTGAATATACTGTTACTCATTTGGTCTAGAGTTGGATGAGATCTGTAATAATGGTATCATCTGGTTGTCAAAGGGCTTTTGGTTTTCTTTCTTCTCTGGTAGTGTGCTATTAAGTGAAATTTTTGTGAGCATTTTCAGAAAAATAGAAATGGAAAATTAAGTTATTTGTTAACTAAAATAAAGCAATTACCTTAGCCTTTAAGGTAATAATCATTTTTTTCCCTAAAGCTTATTGTCCTCTTAGTTTAAAAGGTTTGGACAGAGTGGAGTAAGAATGACTAAAGGTTTTGAAATCAGAAAGTTGGAACCTGTCTCATCTTGATCATATGATCACGAGTGTCCCAAAAGAATGGGCCTTTTTATCAAGGCCAGAGTTCTAGTTTATGTGAATTTAGATATTAAATAATATTTTAACCATAGTAGTATTTTTAAGTTTATGTAAATCATAATTGATTTTATTCTTTCCTGTTCATTTGTGAGGTGATCTCTTGTGGCTGCAAAGTTGTTTATGGCTAGCCCTAAAAAAACTTTAAGGACACCTTCTGTAGCAAAGTTGTTTATGGCTAGCCCTAAAAAACTCATTCTTCTAAGGACACCTTCTATAGCTTAATTTTTATTTGCAAAATAAACCACATTTTCCCCCATCTCATTAAAATGATGAAACCATTTTTCTAACATATGGAAACATTTCTGGACCTCATGTTCTTTTGAGCAAATAACCCCATGTGATTTCCAAATGCTGATAAAAACAATAGATATTTCCAAATGATATTAGAATGGTCAAACTAATATACAGGTATTTAAAATTAGTTCTTCATTGGAATAGATGAAGACCAGGCCAAATAAAGTATTAGTCACTCTTTCTACTGTTTTGATTCCAGAATTTCTTCAGTTTTTTTGGTACTATAAGTTTTGTTGATACTGTTATACCAGTATCCTCACAAAAGATCATTTCCTTGGATAATCAGATATTGCCCAGACCAAAAGTAGAAAATTCTCCCTGGCTTCATTCATAAAGAAAATGATAACTGGAAGTTAAAAAATGTTGTCCAGACTTTTGAAAGTTTTCAAGAACACTGTATAAGGTGAGAATTTTGGAAGAGTGCAACTTCAGAGCTCTCTGAGGATTCTAAAAGCAAAAAAAAAACCCCAAAACCAAAACAAAAAAAAAAAACCCAAAACAAAAAAACCTTTTTATTATTTTTAAGTACAAAAGTATTTTGAGCTGAGTGCCTGTAAGTGCATTAGCTGTTTTGTGAGACTTCATTTATTCAGCACATATTCTAGTCCCATCTACTAAGGTATTGTTTTTGTCCTCAGAGAATTTACTCTTTAGTTAGGTAGAGAACATAAATATACAAACATCTCGAGAACAAAGCAGAATGAACTGTCTGAGAGGACTCTGTGGACAAGCCAGATCTTATCCTTTTGTCAAGATGAACGCTTCGTGAAAGAGGCATGTGGATCTGACATTGTAGTACATGTAGAATTTGGACAGATGAAGATAGGATTGGGGTGAGAGTTAGGCTTTTGGCAAGGACGAAAGTGTGAGCAAAGATGGAGCAGAGGTGGGGATGTGGAGATACTTAGGAGCAGGGAGTAGCTGAGGTAGGGTGAAGGATAGCTTTTATGGGAAGACAGTGGTGGGAGAGAAAATAGGAAGTGAAGGCTGGATCCAGGTCATGAAAGGTTTTAAAAGTTAACTGAAGATTTTGAACTTTATTTTCTACACAGTGCAGCAACAGGAGAGGACCCAGTAGCTGTGCTTTAGGATGATTAACTGGAAGGATGCAATGGAGGAGGGAAAACTGGAACTAAGAAGTGAATTGAGGGGACATTGCAGAGGCCCAGGTACAGTATAATGAGGGCCTGACGTAAGGTGTGGCAGTGGGAATGGAAAAGAAAGGAGGAAACAACTGGTAGGCAGAATCAGCAGAACTGAGCCATGACTGTATGTGGAGAACAAAGGAAAAGAAAGAACTTGAGGAAGATTTCGTTTGGGTTGCTAGGGCAGTGATGATGCTAGTAACAGAAACAGGAATATGAGGAAGAGCTGGCTTAGGGAGTTAAAAAGATTTATAAGTACTTGAGATGAATGTGTAGTAGGGGCACAAAAAATGGTAAAGAGGAGAAAGAAACAGGAAGAGAAGACTGAAGATGAAACCTTAAGAAATACATATCTTTTGGGGATTGAATAGAGGAAAAGAAGTTAGTAAGAGGGATCAAAGAGGGGGGAAAGAAGTCTGTTAAGAGGCCCCTCTTATGCTGTGTGACCCTGTGTTGCTGAGGCTGCTGCAGTCTCTACTGTGAACCCCCCCCCCCCGCCCTCCGCCGAAACTTTGCAGCAAATGGCCTTTTTGTCAAAAGAAGTGTGCCTCCCCCCCATCCCGAATTTTTGGGAAATCAATTATAGTAGCCCTCCAACTTGAGTTAACTCCATTGTTCTGGCCATTTAAACATCACAGAAGCTCTTAGGACTGCTAATCAACAGAACAGTAAGAACAATCAGAGGCTTACAGTCTCAGTGCCAATGTTACATTATCATTCCTGAGCTCACCTGATAGGTGAGATTCTGTGGGCTTATTTCCCACTGGGGACAGACCCACTGAGTCTATTGCTTCTTTTCCTGTGTCTAATGAGTGAGCCAAATGATGGCAGGCATTTTGTAGGTATAGATACTGGATGTCATGTTTGCTTTCTAGACCAGCATTTGACTTGGAAACAAGAATTGTTTCTAGTGTCATATGCTCTAGTGTCTAGTGTCTCTAGTGTCATATGCTCCACAGAGGAGGAAATAACTGAGGATTAAGAAAAGACCCTTAAGTTTGGTGGTTCTGAGGTCACAGATGGCCATTAGGAAGATAGTTTTACTATAATGGTATGGATGGAAAATTTCAGAAAGTTAAACAATGAAGTACCTTATAAAAAATGAACTTAATTCTTATAAACTAGCCATAGAAGGATTAAGCTGAAAGGAAGGCTTGTTCTCTTCTTCATCTTTTTTTTTTTTTTAAGTGGGAAAATGAACATATTTGTAGGCATAGGGAAAGGAATCTTTGGAGAAGGAGAGAGAAGGTCCTGGGAAATAGGGCGTGATTACTGACAGATCTTGGAGTCTCAAAGAAGGAGATCAGGTATATGGGTTAAGGTATTGATACTGGGAGAGAATATTTAGAGATAAGAAGAGAAAGAATACGAAAGATGGGTGAAGGTACAGGGGACTCCTTGGTAGAGAGGACAAATGCAGGAGGAGAAAAAAAAGTAAGGCCATTTGTTAGGGAATGAGGAAAAAAGAGAGGAGAAAAGATGTGGAGTAGCTGTGTAAGAGGTAGTTAAAATGAGATGAGTTGTTGAGTTTCAATGAGGACATAGTTGCGCATAGAGAGTTAATTTAGTTTCTTGCCTGTCTCTAGTAAAATCCTTTTTTTTTTTCCTTTGCTTAAAAGGACAGAAGAAAATTCCATGAAAGTCTCTCTCAGAAATGTGAAGAATTTTGTTGTCAGCTAATTCATGCTGATGCACTTATCTTGGATCCAGAAATATAAATGATGATGGTACTGTTACTGTGTATGGCTGGATCACAAAAAAGTAATATACACTTAGGACTTGAAGGTACTTTCAAGTAGTATAAGAAAACAGAATCTCTTCAGGGACTGAGAATTCGTTCTAGGAATGTAGCTTGGGATTTAGCCAAGCATATCTTTTCTGTCACTCAGTGGCTGGTTTTTCATGACACAGTGTCTGCCTCCTCTTGTTTCTGATTTCATCTGTTTCATAGGAAAGATACTTTTCTAGGTTTGGAAATACACCAAATCAAGAAACAGGCTAATGTGTAAAAGATGTTTGACTCAATCCAGGAAGACATTTAATTTTCAGAACTTGTTATGATAAAAATGAAATATTACATATAGATATTGCTTATAGTTTAGAAAAGTGAGGCATTAAATTCTATGTGGCTAACACAGATTGTATTTAATGAACTTGACAAACATCTATGGAGCAAAGTGGAATTGAACCATCTAAGAGGACTGTCTAGATAAGAGGAGATCCCATTCTTTTTTGTCAAGGTGAATGCTTCATGAAGGAGGGGCATGTGAGCTAGACATTGTAGACTTTGGACAGATTATGATGGCATTGGGGTGAGAGTTCAGCTTTTGGCAAAGAAAATAGTGTAAGCAAAGTTGGAGCAGAGGTAGGAGATGTGGTACATATTTAGGAAACAAATTTCCTTAATTCTTTTTCTGGAAGTAAAGACTTCAGGTCTTTTCTTCAGGTCTTGATACTGTAGAGGACAGTCAGTCCATATAACACAACATCCTTTTGTTCTGTTTTACCTTATGGGAGTTGTCTGTTTTTTAGTTTTCAACTGGAAAAAAATAAAAGATACACCAAAGGCTTTAAACTTGAGCAACTGGTATCATCATTCAGTTAAACACAAAATTATTTTTAAATATCTACTATATATAAGAAGATGACAAATAAGGTAAAATTCCTGACCTCAAAAAGTATATACTCTGTTAAGAGAAATTTCACTTTAGAAATTTTAATTATTTGAGCAAACTAATTTTAACTGAAAGTTCAATTCATTAAAAAATATAAGCAAACCAAGTCATGCATAATATTTTATATTCATATTGTGATTCTAGTGCTATACTGTAATAGTGATAGCCACAAGTGGCTATTAAAATGAATGAAAATTAAATACAATTAAAAATTTAGCTACACTAGCTACATATAAAGTTCTTAGTAGCCACACCAATGACTATCATTCTGGACAGCATAGCTATTTGAATATTTTATTACTGCAGAAAGCTCTGTTGGGTGGAGCTGCTCTGGAGGTTACGTGATTTCTTTGGTCATTTCATTTCTTTTTTTTTTTTTTTTTTAAAGATTTATTTATTTTATTTTAGAGAGAAAGAGAGAGTATGTGTGCATGCTGGGGGTGGGCAGGCAGAGAGAGAGCAAGAATCTCAAGCAGACTCCCCAGTGAGCACAGAGCTTGATGTGGGGCTCAGGCTCAGAACGCTAAGATCATGACCTGAGCCAAAATCAAGAGTTGGACGCTTGACTGACTGAGCCACCCAGGTTCCCCAGTCATTTCATTTCTTCAACAAACCTTCATTGAATGTCTACCGTGTGCCAGATGTTAACGAAAAGTCCTAGTTCCTGCCTACATGGACCTTTCAGTCTTGTAAAGGATAGATCTAAGTTAATATTAGGTGAATAAAATAGGATGTGATAAGTGCCACAATAGGAGGAGAAACCCAGGAGGCTGTGAACATGTATGGGGAAAAGTACAGAAGCAAGACTCAAGGTTTACTTCTGGGGAAAGCTGAGTAGATAGTTGTTTGGTTAAAGCTGGAGAGTGTGAGTGGAAGGATGATCCAAGCAGTGTAAAAACACTTGGGTGTAAAAGAACAGGACACATTTCAGGGACTGAAAGTTGTTCATTGTGACTGAGCCCAGATAATTTGTAAGGTCTTCCAATTTGGAGTCTTTTTATGATGTATTTAAAATATTTAAAAAACAGTCTCCCTTCTATTTTGAATCAAGGAAAAAAGGTCCCTGGTTCCTCCCACTATTTGGGGAGCTTGTATTTGTAGATCCCACAGTTAGAGGTGGAGAAGAAAAGGTGAGAAGAAAGGAAATTGGAGAAAGGAAAAAAGAAATGAAGATGGCCAGAGGAAATTTCAGAGAAATAAAACAAGTAACATTTGAATGGGAATGACAATACCATTTATATCACCCTCAGATTCCCTGTCTCTACTCAAAATATTTGATCAGCTATTTCATAAGTTCTTGTTCCCAAATGTCTAAGTTGGTATCATTAAGTATATCATGTGAGAATATTTTTATAAGGTATTTAAAAATTGAATTTCTGCCCTGATTCAATTCATTAGAAATGACAGTAATATAATAATAATACAATAATATAATTTTCTGTGCTATATTTTCCTGAGCTTATGCACTTATAGTATATGCAACCTGGAAGAAATTTAAATGCTATTATTTCATTTTTATAGGCAACAACAAATAGTCACTGTAGTTTAAAACCTAAGGGTTACATGAGGAATCAGAGAGAGAGTAGCATCAGGACACAAAAGAAATGTATCTTTACTTAACCGTCACCAATTCCAGAGATTATTTTATGTATTATACAAAATACATTGCACATAATAAATCTCTCACATTTTGTAAATATTTAGCTGTTGTTGATTTATTTCTGCTCTACTGGCAGTCGTCAAGTCTCTGTTCTACATTGTGAAAGTCTGTTTATATGTCTGTGTCGACATCATCTGCTCTAGCACTGAGGCTTCTGGAAGGCAGGGATAATATATGCTTATTTTGCATAATGCTTAACAAAGAGCTCTGTACATTAAACTTTATTTTTATTTGATGATTATGATTTTGTTTATGCATTTCTTTCCTTTTCTGTCTTTAGATTGGCCAAACCTTCTGATAACTATTCATCCAGTAAAACACAGAGAGGTGGAATTAACAATGCCTAGTCAGTCTGGGCAGCAGAATGTCTCACACAGCTATATGAGGTTTCATGCCACCACAAAGAGGTACCCTCTTGTAAAAAGATGAAAAATACAAAGAAACCACCCACGTTGGTTTTCATGAAGGAAAAATTTGGTGTCTAGTTTTACCACCAAGTGCTTGTCAAATAAACTTCATATGAAATCAAGACTGAATACAGTAAACAGGAAATTTGGATAAAAGCTATAGTGAACAAATATTCCTTTTTATTTTTATCCCTATTCTTATTTGGGACAGACTTCTGGAATAGGGTTGGGGGACTGAATGCAAATTTGATGAAACAGAGCTGGAGCAAAGTGAATAAGGTCTCAATACTTTTTGAAGATGCTCCAGCTCTTATTTGAGTAAAAACAAATTTTACTAATAGATCCTCCTTCAAAGAGTCCATCTATTTTAACTTGCATCAGTAAATTATAAAACTGGGCACCCAAAGTCATTACATGGATACAACTATTAAGTTTAGTTTTCTTTGTTAGAATATTCCAGACATTAAAAAGAAACTTTCTAGACTGATAAAATAGCTTTTTAATATTTCCTTGAAAATCATCCTTTCCCCCCCTTACCTTGACTTTTCTGCCCTTTCTCTAGATTTACTTTGACTTTTTCTATTATATTTCAAGGAAGCTTCAGAGGTTACCTGCCACATCTTTTGCTTTAGTCACTTTTTCAAATAACTTTTGTTATATTAACCTATAATAAATGACATGTCTTGTATTACTTGATTTCTAGATTCACTTTTATGTTTTATTCTATAACCTACTAAGGTTTACATGTGTAAAGTAGGAATCAATTGCCAATGTTATCAGTTCTCAAATTTAGATTATTATTTTTCAACTTTCACGGTATTCCTGTTTGATTCTCCTTGGTTCCTTTGGTCAGTACTTTTTTTTTTTTTAATGTTAACATTGCAAAATAAAAGATATCCCAGGGATAAATATCCTGATGTACCTCTAAGTGTCATCAGATGGTTAATGATTAGTTTACAAAGCAATTAAAAATTATCATTCTATGTCTTCTTTCTAGTGTGTTTGTGTGTGTGTATAGACAACTAATTTTTTTTAAAAGAATTGCATATTTTTAAAAAATATTTATTTATTTGAGAGAGAGAGAGTGAGCACAAGGGCGGGGAGCGGCAGAGGGAGAGGGAGAAGCACACTCCCCACTGAGCAGGGATCCCAATGTGGGGCTCAATCCCAGGACCCTGAGATTATGACCTGAGCTGAAGGCAGATGCTTAACTGACTGAGCCACCCGGGTTCCCCTTTAAACAACAAACTTTTTTTTTTTTAACATTTTATTTATTTATTTGACAGAGATCACAAGTAGGCAGAGAGGGAGGAGGAAGCAGGCTCTCCACGGAGCAGAGTGCCCGATGCAGGGCTCGATCCCAGGACCCTGGGATCATGACCTGAGCCGAAGGCAGAGGCTTTAACCCACTGAGCCACCCAGGCGCCCCTTGACAACTAACTTTTAAAATCAATTTTATATTTGTCAATTACTACCAAGAATGAGACCACCTTTGTAAAATCACTTTATGAATTTTATATAAAAAATGCAAGAAT
This sequence comes from Lutra lutra, assembly GCF_902655055.1. Classification (NCBI taxonomy): domain Eukaryota; kingdom Metazoa; phylum Chordata; class Mammalia; order Carnivora; family Mustelidae; genus Lutra; species Lutra lutra. Next base: position 114,325,695 of record NC_062284.1, read on the forward strand.
AAAGTTAATATTCTATAATAAGTATATAAATATATTACTTGATAGAAATAAATACTGTTCATGAAGAATCAACTTCAGAGAAGTTAAAAGGTTTGTTGAAAGTCACACAGCTTGGTAGGAGCTGAGACTCGAATTTGGGAATAGTTTGATACCATGTCACTTGATCTTTCTATGACATCATTTCATCTGTTCCGAAAAATTCAGATCGTTATGATTTTTTTTATAGATTATATTTGTTTTCTTAACCATCACTGAAGGTTCTTGTTTTTTCCAGCTAAAAATTTCAGAAGAGCCTATCATCTTTATCTTTTATTTTAAAAAAAATTCTGGGGCACCTGGGTGGCTCCATCAGTTAAGTGTCAGACTCTCAATTTCAGCTCCGGTCATAATCTCAGTGGGGAGTCTGTTTGAGATTCTCTCTGTCTCCCTCTGTCCCCCCAACCCTGTGTGCGTGCATGCCTGCTATCTCTCTTAAATAAATACATAAAAAAGTAAAATTTTAAAAAATTGCTTTCAGAGTGAATATAAGTATAGCAATATATCCATGATATATCTAAGAGGAAATAAATTTAAGAGAAATATATTTTCAAAAACATTGTATAGAGCTTACACATATTAACCAACCATTTGCCAGAGTCTGAGAGGAATTTCCTTTTCTAGATACAGTTTTCATGGAAAAACCATCTGAGGTCTATACATGCTTAACCTCTGAAATAGAATAAAATCAGTCAGAAAGAAAGTAGGAGTGGTTTTCACTCACACCTACCGTGTGTCTCTGTCTATGATATAGATTGTATGCTGGTCATCTGACTGCTTACACAGACTGCAACCACATATAACTTGAGCAAGAATATTATTCTTGGAAAGTTATGCATTTTGGATCCTTGACATAAAGATAATTAGTCCTTGGCTGGATTCTTCAGTTCTTTTAAAACTTAAAGCTATGCTGTCAGAAGAAAACATCTTGGAAATAGCATAGTAGAGTTTAAGGCTACAATCCTACCAATAACTTCCTTAGACAAATTATTTCATCTCTCCTGTTCTCAATATTTTTTTCAGAAATATAATTTTTTCCCCTAAAAATACATATATGATATACTTATTGTTTATCAGTGTCAATGTACAAGTAGTAGATATATGTTCATTGTGAAAAAATTTTGGAAGTCTAGATAGGTGAAAAGGAAAAAAAATCACTGACTATTACAGAAAGCTATTAAAATTTTGGTGTGTAGTCTTTTGGACTTTTGTAGTTCATGCAGTAACAATATGAGTTGGAAAACAAAAAAAAAGAATATGAGTTGATACACACACACATAGACTCACCCTCCAATATGCAGATAGAAATAATAAATTTTAAGAAATTCGTATCGATAAAGAATGAGGTTGTAGAACTAAGGAAACAAATTAAGGCCTAGGACAACACTGTTGACAAACTGATAAGTGATACAGCACCAGTGGGGAATAGAAGAGATGTGGCTGAAAATTTAATAGTTTGGAGCAAAAGCTTGAAATAATCGCAGTAAACACAGGGGTAAAAGATAGTTTAAAGCAAACTGGTTAACAGTGATAAATGAGGGGCACCTGGGTGGCTCAGTGGGTTAAAGCGTCTGCCTTTGGCTCAGGTCATGATCTCAGGGTCCTGGGATCGAGCCCTGCGTCGGGCTCTCCACTCAGCGGGGAGCCTGCTTCCCTACCTCTCTCTCTGCCTTCCTCTCTGCCTACTTGTGATCTCTGTCTGTCAAATAAATAAATAAAAATATTAAAAAAAAAACAGTAATAAATGAGATAGATACAAAGAAGAGTCAAGAAAAAAGATTGCTGGTGTCTGTGAGGAAGAGGACCCCACAAATAGGACTAGAAAGTATTTAGAGAATCAATAGAACAAAAGTCACTGAAGTGAAAAACTGAATCTGCAGATCAAAAAGTTACATTGAATACTAAAACTGGTAGAGATTCAGTATCAACTCATATTCTTTTTTTTTTTTCCAACTCATGTTACTGAAGAAGGACTCCTTCACTCATTCATGCAAAAGCAAATGTCATCTGCAAGGAGAAAATTAGACCGTTCTCAGATTTCTCCACAGCCAAGTGCAACACTGGAGGAGCAGTAGCAACAAAATACTGATAAAAAGGAAGTAAGATCCAAAGTATGACCCAAGAGCATTATATCTAGCCAACTTGTTGCTGAAGAATACAGGCAACAGGCATATAAGTTCCCAAATATGAAAGAATCTAGAGAATATAGCATCTATGAGAAAGTTCTGAAAAACCTACTTGTTAAAATTTTTTTAAAGATTTTATTTATTTATTTGACAGAGAGAGAGCACAAGTAGGGGGAGCTGCAGGCAGAGGGAGAAGCAGGCTCCCCAATGAGCAGGGAGCCCGATATGGGACTCGATTCCAGGACCCTGGGACCATGAACTAAGCCGAAGGCAGACGCTCAACCAACTAAGCCACCCAGGCACCCCATTACTTGTTAAAACTGAGTCAATCAAGAGATGGTTCAAAACAACAATGAGTTGTGAATATTAAATATATTTAGAGGGGGGCGCCTGGATGGCTCAGTGGGTAAAAGCCTCTGCCTTTGCCTTGGGTCATGATCCCAGGGTCCTAGGATCAAGCCCCACGTCGGGCTCTCTGCTCAGTGGGGAGCCTGCTTCCTCCTCTCTCTCTGCCTGCCCCTCTGCCTACTAGTAATCTCTGTCTGTCAGGTAGATATATATATATTTTGGAGAACCTGGGTGACTCAGTCAGGTAATCTCCAGACTCTTGATCTCAGCTCAGGTCTTGATCTCAAGGTCAAGAGTTTAAGCCCTGCGTTGGGCTCCATGCTGGGTGTGAATCCCACTTAAAAAAAAAAAAAGTTATATATAAGTCTAAGATTTAGGAACTATGGAAACTGTGGTAACAACAGAGTGTAAGCATTATATACATCATGGCAAAGTAAAGCAAAGGTTGGAGGTAGGTGGGAGGGAAATGGAAATTAAACTCCTTATCTTTCATAGCAATAATTCTACCAATAATGTCTAAAATTTAAAATAGGTATAAAGTACTATTTATCTATTGTTTATGGTTTTTTAAATCACTTTTCTAAAACTTAGGACTTTTCCACAGTTACTGCTTTCTGAGTGAAGAAGCAGTTATCTAAGGTTTAAAATTTCTTCAGTTTTATTTTAGCTTTTGTAAATTTCAAGTAAAAGCAAAATTAGTATTTTTTATTTTCAAGTTAGTATGGGTGCGCCTGGGTGGCCCAGTGGGTTAAAGCCTCTGCCTTCAGCTCAGGTCATGATCCTGGGGTCCTGGGACCGAGCCCCGCATCGGGCTCTCTGCTCAGCAGGGAGCCTGCTTCCCTTCCTCTCTCTCTCTGCCTGCCTCTCTGCCTACTTGTGATCTCTGTCTGTCAAATAAATAAATAAAATCTTTAAAAAAAAAGTATGTTCTCATCTCAGAAATCATAAATTTGCTACTGTTCATCCATCTATTCATCTGTATATGTGAATAGCTGTCTGGGGTGATATTCACTAAATGTTAATATCCAATATTTCTCAATGTTGAGGTTTTGGATCGTTTGTTGCATTTTTCTTTTTTTTTTTTTAAAGATTTTATTTATTTATTTGACAGACAGAGATCACAAGTAGGCAGAGAGGCAGGCAGAGAGAGAGGAGAAAGCAGGCTCCTCACAGAGCAGAGAGCCCGATGTGGGGCTCGATCCCAGGATCCTGGGATCATGACCTGAGCCAAAGGCAGAGGCTTTAACCCGCTGAGCCACCCAGGCGCCCCATTTGTTGCATTTTTCATTGTATATTTTGTGTTTTTTTGAATATTGATAGTAAAAATGTTTTAGTGAGGGGCACCTGGGGTGGTGTAGTCAGTTGAGCATCCGACTCTTGGTTTTAGCTGTTGTCGTAATCTCAGGGTCACGATTTCAGGGTCATGGGATGGAGCCCCACAATGGGCTTCACGTTCAGCACGGAGTCAGCTTGAGATTCTCTCTCCCTCTGCTCCTTCCTCTGTGCACACATGCTCTCTCTCTAAAATAAATAAATAAATCTTTAAAAAAATATTTTGGTGAAAGTAATATAATGAATACATTACCCTGAAAAAGAGGTTTATGTTTATATACTTTTTAAAAAAAAATAAAATACATAGTTTAATATCCTCACTTCTCTTTAAATTTATCATGACCTTTTATCTCTTGCCATCAGGATTTGTTACATTTCTTTTTCCAATCCTGATCTCAGTTTTTTCATCTATAATGACAGAGTTGGGTTAGATTAGTAGTTTGCAATCTTTTTCTTTAAACGATAGCATCTTTCCAATAAACAAAATAATATAGCTCTTGGAATATAGTTTCAAAGCTGTATGGGTTAGGTAATTTCTGAGGTTTATTCCATTTTACCACAAAAACTAGTTTTTTTTCTTGACTATGTTTTTTGAATGACTGCTTTCCATGTATTAAAAAAAATCAGGTAATAGCTATGAACTTAAGAATCAGAATTTTAAAATAAAAGAGAAGGGCCTTTACAAACCAGTCAGCCTATTTCTCTAACCTTTTTTTTTTTTTTAAGATTTTATTTATGTATTTGACAGAGAGCACAAGCAGGGGGAGCGGCAGACAGAGGGAGAGGGAGAAGCAGGCTCCCCACTGAGCAGGGAGCTTGGTGCAGGACTCTATCCTAGGACCTGGGATCATGACCTGAGCCAAAGGCAGATGCTTAACTAAGCCACCCAGGCGTCCCTCCCTAACTTTTTCGTATAAGGAAACCAAATATAAGTTACTTGACTAACATTATCCAGTCAACTAAAATGAATGAGGCTTGAGCCCAGATCTCATGGCTTCTTATCTGTTTCTTCTCCTATAGTACATGTGAATATATATTTTTTAAAATGATGGGCAGGAATGATATAACTTTATCTTAACCTATTTCACATGTAGACAAACTTGTAAATATCAGGAAATATACTTAATTTATAGTGTGTTTATTTTCTTGCTTATGAAAAGAGATCAGCAGTGCAGGCATTATTGAACTCTTAAGTTCTAAGAGAAAGGAAAGTGAGTGGGATTCTGGCAAGGAAGAAAGCATTTACTTGTCAAAGATTTGGAATTTACTGTGGTTACTGAGATTAAAATAAAACTAAAACTTGACTTGGCAGAGGATTAAAAACAAAGCAGCTCCAAAGTGTGTGCACATCATGGAGAAGATGCCGTTTTTCCTTCAGGCGTCCAAGAGGGGAGGGAATATTGTTTCTTTGTGTTGCCGAAGCTGATTTATTTAGTTATGATTTCAACATGTCTACAAGGCAAACCCCAGAAAACGTTGCACAACAACACCAAGCAGAACAAATGGTGCTTTTCTCCCCGCCAGGTCCCCCTCTCAAGATTTTTCAAATAAAACACAGCAGTGTTTTTTGTTTTCAAATTGTTTAAATGGCTCTGATTATGTTTGACTCTTGGGAGTGGCAAGTTTTAGAATCTTAAGTGGTAGTACAGGTTCCTGAACAAGAAAGAGAATTAAAGGTGATGTGACTTGATTATTGGAATGTGTAGAATGTAACGTTGAGAGAGGTATTCTGGTCTGCCCCAGGCTGCTCTTAGTAATGGGCCTTCTTTTTGAAAGCTCTATTATTATTGGAAATTTATTTTGGAAACTACTAAAGAAGAAATTTGACAGAAAAGTAAAACAAACCTCCTTCTCTCATATTTCCTTTCCACTCAGGGACCTTGAAGAGATACCTTCAATATTGTCAAGTCTCAATTATCCTGGGATAAATAAATTAGCATTATTATCACTGTCCTCACAAACGTGAATTGAACGCATGTGGCTTTGTACCTAGGTGCAGCACAGAGAAAATTAGCAAACAAGATCCTTAGCCATTTGGAACTTACTGAGAGTGGATATGCTAGCATATAGTTCAACAAATTCCAAACTCAATTTTCCACACACTCTCTAAACAACTCCTCCCTCCCTCTATTCTCTATCTTCTTTAATGGCCTCCCCATCCTCTCAGCTGGAAACCTCACATTCATCTTGAGTCCTTATGTTTTCTTAGTCTCCACAACCAATCTATCAACAAGTCCTATCACTTCTGTCTCCAAAATTGCTTTTGAATATGTTTGTTTCCTTTTCTCCCTTCTCATAGCTATTGCCCTGCCTAGGCCTTTTTCACCTTTCATTCCAGTTCTAGGGAGAACTGCTTATCTACTTTCAGGCTTTCCTTTTCCAATCCATCCTCCATAGTGCTGTCAAATTTCTTTAAAGACAGATCTAACCATATCATTCTCTGACTTAAAAACCCTTGATGGGTCCCTATTACGTTGAAGGAATAAAGTCTAACCTCCTTAGCTTGTCATGCAAGTGTTTCGTAGTCTGGCCCCAATCTACTTATTCTCACCTTATTTCCTGCCACAGTTCCCGTCCCCCACCCCCCACTTCTCTGCTGCCAAGCACACATGGTCATCTACTCTGTCCCACCAGTTTCCTTATAGTCCCCGGAGCTTGCCCTCTCCTTGTGCTTTTGATCATACTGTTCCTTGTTCCCTATTCACAGAATACTCTTCTTTGATAAACTGTATGAAACAACTGAGGACACTGGAAATTTGACAAAGAATACTTTTGACACAATAGGACAAAAGAAACGAGCCATGTGCACAGAACCAGGCGTTAGGGACAACTGTTAGAGCAGAGGTCGGATTAGGAGGTGCAGACTACTTCTGCCTGATGCCAGCCAAGAGGAAGGACCCAATTCCATGAGGAAGTCGAGCCAGAGCAGTGATGAGCTGGTTTGTAACAGTATTAGAGGAATGCTTCCTTCCTATTGGTCCACATAGTCAAGAGCCAGCTCCTGTTTTTATATGTGGAGGATAGAAGAAAAGAGCCTTAGTAGATTCCTGTTATAGTTCAAGAATTAAGAGAAAACTCATTACCCTTAGCTACCTACTACTCCTGCCTTATTTCACTTTCCAAGGGAGTAAAGAGTGGATAAGAACCCACTAAAAGGGGAACCTGGGTGGCTCAGTCATGGCTCGGGTCATGGTCTCGGGGTCCTGGGATCAAGCCCCGCATCAGGGGGGAGACTGCTTCTCCCTCTCCCTCTGCTGCTCCCCCTGCTTGTGCTCTCTTGCTCTCTTTCTCTGTCTCTCAAATAAATAAAATATTCTTTTTGGAAAAAAGAACCCACTAAGAGCCTTTACACTGATGCATTAAGAGTCAGCAGGATGGAGCTAGAGATGATGGGTATACAGAATAAATGGAATGAAGGAAAATAGCAGGTTTTTACCTAGGAAGTAGAGGCTTTCTCCTGTTTGTGCCCAGGCATGCTTTTACCTAACCTTTGCATATTGTTGATTAACTTTTCTCCATTTTTCACATGTCTAAATCTTTTTTTAAATTATTTTTTTATTATGTAAGTAATATATTAACGTGTTCAGAACATTCAGAGTATCAGTGAAGGCTACTTTGACATTCCCCTCACCACCATCATCCCAATCCCAATCATCTTCCCACAGACATCAGAAGATGACAACTATTATCTTTTTTGGGTTTATCCTTCAGATCTTTTTCTTGCATTGACTTAGAGGTACACGTATGGGTAGATAAGTAGGTTTATGAAAGATGTATAGTACTGTTTTGTGTATGTGTTTGTGTCTGCTTTCCCCACAAAAGTGGTATCATACTGCCTCTTATTTGGTAAACTTGCTTTTTAGATTCTACAGTATATCTTGGAGATCTTTTCATATTAATATAGATGATTTCTTACATTTTTTTTCAACTTCTACCGTATAGTATCATCTCTAGGGCCAGCTTGTCCTTTTCCTCTTCTCTTGGTGATCTCATATGGGCAATTAGAAGGTAATAGAGAAAAAAGTACAATAAGCAAGTATTGATCCTGCTGCCAATTAAATAAGAAAGAAGCTTGCAATTGCTGGCTGGGGGAGGAATGTTTTCCTTAAAAATTAGACTGTCTTAGAAGCACTGTTGGACCCAGTTCAAAGGACATCACTGACATTAACACCCTCCCCCCTCCTTTTCCCTTCCCCGACCCCCCAATTACTGGCATTGCTGGAAATTAAATGTAACCAGGGCTCTTTGGTGGTATGTATACATCTGGTTTTCCCTTTTCCATATGCTTAAGTCTTCCTTCCTCAATTGCTTCTGTTTAGCACTTAATTTAAATTCCCAAATTAATTCAAGAAGCAAATTTGATATCTGTAAAATGAGGGTGTTAGATGATCTTTTAGGGATTTTACAACTCTAGGATTCTTTTAAATTACAGACAATTTTATTTTGGAGAATACATTCTGATAAATTGACATTTTTTTTGTGCTTGATTTAGGTTGTGTTTAATTATGATTATAGATGATTTAGTAACATTGAAATAGATGAAACTTGTGCTACTTCTTTGTCACTCTTCCTCGAATGTTTCCTTTAATGTTAAAAGTAAGCCTGTCAAAGGACTTCATAACTATCAAGTATTATTATTACCACCAAAATGTAGGACTGAGTCAATGTGAGGGGGAGGTTCTGAGAAAGTACTTGTGAGATGTTTGTACTTATTATGTGTTTTTGAGTGTTTAAAGATTTAAGAGGTCCTATAATACACCAAGAGCAAAGGATTAAGAGTCAGGAATTGGGGAATCAGTCCCAGCCCATCACTGACTCACTTTGTGATGGCAGGTCACTCCCTGCTCTTAAATTTCCCCATCTGTAGCACGTAGTAGATTATTTCTGACTCTTAACTTACAAAGGGATGTTTTCTGAAATAATAAAGATAACCATTGCTGGTTATTTTGTGCTGTTTGGTAGAGATTCTATATAAATTAATGGCAGCAGTAGGGTGGTTATTGCACTGTTTAAGAAAGTTCTTGAAAGTGAGCAAAATTCTCCGAATAGGTCATCTAAAGTTTTTGTCTATCATTTCTCTTAGGCCAACAAAGCATGCTCTATGTTAGGTAGTACAAAGCTGAAAACTAATAGAAAAGGAAAGGTCTGTAACATTATAGGAGTAAATCCATGATGTTTTCACATAGCTCTTTCCAACTCTAATGTATTGAGTCACAAAAAAGGCTGCTTTTTACCAAAGTTAGTGACCCACCTTTCAGGTTTGTTTATTTGTTTTTTGTGGGGAGGGGGCAGAGGATAGTTGTATTTTTATGTTGTTCAAATATTTTCCATGAGTTCTGTCATTTAGGTAAACTTGGAATAGAAAGCCATATGTAAAATTTGCCATTTTGCTTGAATTTTAACTTTCTGTGGAGCTATTATGTCAAGTTCTCTTTCTGAGTTCCACTTTTCACGTTGTAATTAAGGGCTTTTTGTTACAAAAACAGGTAAGAGACTCTTAACTTTCCTGAAAAATGCTTGTTGTTTTGTTTTTTGGTTTTGGTTTTGGTTTTCTTTTCTTTTCTTTTTTTTTGATGCAAAACACCAGTAAACTCTCTTTAAAAAAAAAAATTGTAGATGAAAGGAGATATTTGAGGAAGAGTTTAAAGAAATGCATTCTTTCTCATGTGTACTTCTTTCCAAACTGATGTCACCCCAGGGGGATGTGAGAATTCTTTCAAAGCTTAATGTCCAACTGGTGAGCAAAACTGACAATTGATTGCATGAAGTCCAGCAGTGTTTGCTGTTTTCTGCATCTGGAGACTATTCTGTTATGATGTGAAAAATTAAGATTATAATTTTTACAGTATATATTTCACAATCAAAGTATTTATAAACATGTATGAAACTTGTATAACCTATGCTGAAATGGAATGGATATGTTTATACCTCAGTAGGTAAACTACTCTGGAATGCTTCAAACCAGTCTCAGTTGGAAGCAAGACATTGTGAACTGATGTTGTAAAAATGGATCTGTTTTCTTATTCAGCAGTTTCATATGATTTTTGAAAGATGGTTGGTGTTTGGTTAGTTCCAAATTTAAGTTTGTTTACCTCTTATGCCAGTAGAACATGTTTTCTTTCTCTCTGTAAATTTAGTAGAATTGGTCTCCAGGTATATAGCTTTGCAGGTAAAACAAGGTTACCTTTGGATTCCTCTTGAAGTTTGTAATCCAATCAGTCGAGTAACCAAGCATAGCAATTAGAGAGGTTTGACATGCTTTGCATCTCTGTTGTTTTTCCTTTCTTTGCCTGCAAACTTCAGCAGAATTGTAGCTTTGTACTCCGAAAAATTGTTATTGGGGCATCTGGGTGGCTCATTCGGTTAAGTGCCTGACTCTTGATTTCGGTTCAGGTCATGATCTCGGGGTCCTGAGATGGAGACCCTGGTCTCTGCTAGGCCTGGAACCTACTTTAAGATTCTCTCTCTCCCTCTGCACTGCCCCCCCCCCCAAAAAAAAAGAAAGAAAGAAAAAGAGAGAAAACTTAGGCAGTTTGATAGCATAGAAAATTTGGAAAATGGAGAGAGGGGAATGAACTGTAGTAGATAGGATTTGAACTGAGTCTTGAAGAATGCATGGTTCTTAATATATTCCAGACTGCCTCCTGGAGAGTTTGTGTTCTGTGTGACTAGTATGTTATACATACATATGGCTACATAATTCAAAGTTTATTTAATTCAGTGGAGGCAAACATTTTAAAGATGTAGAGATGACTTTTCATTGTGAATGTGTTTACTATAGAAGATAGCCTTGCCACGTTAGTGCATTTTTCTCCCTTTAAGAATGGAACCACATTGTTTTGGGGGGGAGTGGGCTTAAAAACAATGATTAGGCTCTCAAGATAGTTTGAGTGCCTTATGCATGTTCTAGCTGGCAATATTCTTAGTCATCTTGTATTCAGCATTTGGTCTATACATGAGACCCCTGTAATTAGCCAGTAGTACTTCTCGGCCTTGTCTTTCACAAAGATTTATAGTATACTTCAGGTGGTGTCAGATAGCCAGCAGAAGACTGAGTAGCTAGTTCTCCTAATTTAAAAACGTTGTTTCCCCCATACCAGTATTATTAAAATATGATTAAAAAGTCATTTTCTCTTATTATTGACATGATTAATAACTTTATTGTTTGAACAACCTAAGAAGTGTAAGCTTCTTGTGTGTGGTTTTGGAGTCTTAGGTAAGCTGGAAGAACCTAGGCTTTAGAGGGGATCATATGTGGTGTGTTCTGGAGTGTTTTGCAAGGAAGAATTATTTAGGCCAGCTGCCTTTCATATCTGTATTTGCCAGAGCCAAAAACCAAAGCGGCAAGAGTATCTCAGTAAAAATACATTCTCTTTCCAGGGCAAAATGACTTTTTAATACATGCAGGAATTCAGACTACTTTATAGGTAATCAATATAAAAAAAGGTGACTTTGTTTTCTGATTGGTTGTCAAGTTAATACACACTCCTATTGCTATGTTCTGTTTAAACTGTAATTATCAGAGAAATCTTGTTAAGCAGAATTTTCTGAAATGAAGCCTGTTACATCGGCCCCTTTGGCTTTATGTGGAACTATTGTCGTGGCATGAACTGAGAGATGATTACTCAACATATTCATTCGGAAATTCTTTACCTCAAATTTTGCTTCAAATCCATGGCTTCATATGGAAAGAGCACAGTGAGAGGCAACACTAGATTTCTAAACATAACTCTTTTCCTTAAAAATCTCTCAGTAATCAAATTGCTCTGTATGAGCAGATCCCAACAAAGGTTTGGGATTGGTTGGTTTTAGGACATCTTATTTAAACATTCTTCTAGGGACAGGTCTATGCTGGCTACACCTATAAATATCAAAATTATCAACACAGTGATGACAATGTAATTAGCCACATCTATCAGCAAAGTATAATCAACCATGTCTAAGGCTGGTGAAAGGTCCACTGTGGTAAAAATTCTGGCTCTACTTTTGACTCTCATTAATGACCCTAAGATTTTGGACTTAACTCTATAAATGGCCTTGAATCTAACCTGGATTCTGTTCTATACTTCTAGGTTAGGAAACTAGAGCAAAACAAATTTTTGATCAAAACTAGATTAAAAAATTTTACCCTACAGCTAGGATAAATTATGATAGAGTGAGAAACTGGCAGTGAGAAGTTTTAGTGAATAGGACCCTCAAAGGAAGCTGTATTAAATAAGTAATTGTTGCGCTCAGACCTTAAAAATTGTCTAAACTGTTAAAGTAAATTTTATGTAAATTGTACATGGTAAATATTTTCATTATATATTTGTATTCCTTTGTACTTCCCATTTGATGACGTTTTCAAACTGTGGTTTGCTGGAGGGGAAAAAAAAAATCAAACCCAAACCACATAGGACAAATTGAATTACAAACCTGGTGTGGTCCTTTAACTCAATTACATCTAATTTGTGTTATTTTAGTCATCCTGGGTGGCAGCTGTTCTGTGTAAATGCCCATAAACATGTTCAGTGTAAGATTTGTCTGGATTATAACTCCTTAAGATTGATAGTAGCCTATTTCTCTTTTAAGGAGTGAAGTTAATCTATTAATTTAGTGTATCAGGACCACTTTAAAAATTAACAATGTAATTGGTTTGTTTTTAAATAGACCTTTAAAAAGTTGAGCATCTGATGTTTTCTTAAATGTTTATTTTTATATAACTTCACCTCATTTTCTTTTTCTTATGCTTCTACTTAAGTTTCTCCTAAGAATAGCCTCTTAATTACTTCATTACTTAATTCATTCAGACGATTATCAATCTGAGGGGAAGAGAATACAGAATTTTATATTCTGTATACCAAAATAAGTATTTTAACATTCTAAACCAAAATTTGGAATGATCTGGAAAGACAGACATGAAAGAATATAGATTCAGGATTGTTCTGTTCAGTATAATTGAAATGGAAATTTCAGTTAGAATTGAGTTAGAACTGAGTCTGAAATGCAGTGGAATTTACAGAAATGAAGACATCGAAACTCAAGAGACTCATGTGAAAGGTGATGCAGGAAACACTAATATGAATGGTGTCTAACAATTGATGATAGGTTGTCCACTCATCTTTCTGACTTTAATTCTTACTATTCTATTATCTTTTGAGAAACATACTCAGTTTAATTCACTGAGTATCAATTACTTGGAAAGGGAAAAGACACCTAAATGTCTTTTTAACATCAGAGGTGAAGTCTGCAGAATCAGTGGAAGAATGCAGAAGAAAACATACATGATAGAAGGACCTCAGCTAGTTTTCTAAGGTGGGCAAATGGGACAATGTTAAGTAGGGAATTACGGTGAAGAGATACTATTCAACAGAGACAGATATGGAAGAAAAATCTTAAGTCCTCAAAACTAATCTATGATCTAGGAATATGTTTGGAAAGACTTTTTTTTACTACATTTAGTAATTTTATTTTCTTAAAATTTTTAAAAAGATTTATGTGTGTCTGTGTGTGTGTGAGAGAGAGAGAGCGAGAGAGCAAGCATGAGTGGGGGAAGAGGCAGAGGAAAAATGATAAGCACACTCCCTGCTGACCAGGGAGTCCAATGTGGAACTCGATCCCAGGACCATGAGATCATGACCTGAGCTGAAGGCAGATTCTTAACTGACTGAGCCACCCAGGTGCCCTAACATTTAGTAATTTTCAATTAACAACTGAAAATCTGCAGTGGATTAGCTATTGTTCTAGGTACTGAGACTTCAAAGATGAATAAGCTACAGATCCCTGCTTTGGAGGAACTTATAGGTAGTAGGGATGGCAAACATATAAATAATTTATAACACCATGTGGTAGGTACTGTGACAGAGGTTTGAATAAATTAAAATCTTCTTATTTTGTTATGGGGAGGGGCATCTTAGTGGCTCAGTCAGTTAAGCATCTGACTTCTGCTCAGGTCATGATCTCGGAGTCTTGGGATTGAGTCCTGTATCGGGCTCCCGGCTCAGCAGGGAGTCTGCTTCTCTCTCACTCTCTGCCCCATCCATGCTCTCTTGCACTTTCTCTCTCAAATAAAAAAATTTTTAAAAAATTAAAAAAAAACAACAATTTGATCACCATTTTCTTCTAAGCGCTTCCTTGTACATTATCTCATTTTAATTAGTTGTGAACTATAACAAGTTCAATAACCTTTTTATAGGCTTTCTTCATCCTGTATTTCTCTTTTAGGTCTGACCTCATCTACCTATCTTCTACTTGAAACATTTTTTTTTTTTAAAGATTTCATTTATTTATTTGACAGAGAGAGAGAGGTCACAAGTAGGCAGAGAGGCAGGCAGTGGAGGGGGGAAGCAGACTCCCTGCTCAGCAGAGAGCCCGATGCGGGGCTCGATCGCAGGACCCTGAGATTATGACCTAAGCTGAAAGCAGAGGCTTAACCCACTGAGCCACCCAGGCGCCCCTACTTGGAACATTTTTGCCCGTCTTTCAGTGCAGTATATTTTTTGGCTCCCCTCTTGGTGTCCCCTTTGCTGGCTTCACTTCTGCATTAGTTATTTATTTCTACAATAGATTGCCCTGGGGCCCTGGCTGGCTCAGTCCTGGATCATGTGGCTCCTGATTGAGTTTGAGCTCCACATTGGGTTTGGAGGTTACTTTAGAAAAACTACCCTGAAATTTAGTGGCTTAAAACAATGAACATTTAAAAAAAATGTTTTATTTATTTATTTGAGATAGAGAGAGAGAGAGAGATCACAAGTAAGGGGAGTGGGAGAGGGAGAAGTAAGTTCCCTGCCCAGCAAGGAGCCCAGTATGGAGCTTGGGCCAAGGACCCTGGGATCATGACCTGAGCCAAAGGCAGACACTAAACTGACTGAGCCACCCCAGGCGCCCCAACAAAGAACATTTATTATACGTCACAATTTCTGTGGGCCAATAATACCACATGCACATGATAAACATTCAGGCATTCGATAAATACTGTTGAATCTTCATAGATGGAAGCTGTTAACGCCAGTTGAGGTTCTTATCACTGCACACCTAAATGACTCCACCAACTTCTGTGCTGGCTTCCAATCTTTACCTTCATGCTGCTGTTAAACTGCCTTTTCTGAAGAAATTCATGCTGCTGCTTCTGTGATTAATAATCACTTCTGATCTTTAAGATTTTTAAGGTCAAATCTTTAAGTTTGTATTAGTCTTCTTGGCATGCAAAGTGTTCCGTATACCGCCTCAGCCTGTTTATTCAGCCGTGTTTCTTAACAAACACCTACTTTAATTAAACTAGTAATTTATACCTCATACTCAACCCCCACCCCATCGCTAATATTATGTTCAGTTTTACTTTTTTTTTTTTGTCTTCATCTTATTATCTCCCTTATCTGTCATGCTTAGTCTCCTTAGTTTTTCATGCATTACTGATTCTTTCTTAACTCAGATCTCAATATGTACCTTCCTTCTACCTTTTTCATCAAGTCACTTTAGACTTTCCTGGTGTGCTCTAGTGTTTAATCTTTGAATTCCTGTTATATTAATGCTCTAGACCAAACAGTATATTTATCTTTATTTGGCTGAGGTAATTTCCCTTCCCAGCTAGAATTCCAGTTCTGTAAGAGCAAAATCCTTTCACTTCTTGCATCTCTGTTGAATTGTTCTCTTTTAAGTACATGTTGGTTGATTAACGATTAGGAAACTTGAACTTAGCTGTAAAAGAAAAAAAAAAAAAAAAAAACCTCTTCATGATGTTGCTGAATGAGTTTGAACTCCCAGAGCCGGAAATGAGGATGAGCTGGGACTTGAGGACAGTTTGGAACTATTTCATCATTTTCCTGAAGAAGCATTGCTGTATGAAGTGATTAATTAAAAAAAAAAAAAAAAAAGTTCCCTGTGGCCAACTATCAGAACTGGCTTTTAGCCTTGAACTATCAAAGCAAACGTTTGAGTCGCCTGGAGCAGAACAGGTAATAAGTAGCAAGCAATTCAAGGTCTCTGATCCATGGCCTGCTTCGGCTATGGGCCTGGCCAAGCCCTTTGGCATAGATAAGTAGAACAAGGAATTTACTTTTATCCCCCCACCCCCACCAAGTTTCGTGGGTTTGATTCACAAAGAAAGGGCAATCATTGAAATTTTGTGTCAGTATCTTCTCATACACCTAGAAAAGCCAAAGTCAGGTAATAATATTAATCAAAATAAAAGTATACAAACGGACTGAAAATAATATCAGGGCTAATCGTGTTCCATAATATTCATGGTATAATTTTGTATCAGCCTTGGAGAATGAGGTCTGACAGTGACAGTGACTGGGAAGTAAAACCTCAGTTCTTTGGGTAACTTTAATTCTGTGCTTTTGCTGAGATGGAATTCTATTTACGTTTTTAGTTTCTACCAATATTCCTTTGTATCCTGTTATTGTTATTATTATTATTGTTGTTATTTGCTCTCCCTCTTTCTCTACCGTTATGTTCCTCTTCATTATTTTCCCTCTAACGCTATAGGTAAGATTTGGTCATGGTGAGAATAGAAGAGGAGAAATTTTTGTTACAGCAGTCTCACTTTCTCTTTAGGTTTGTATTTTAGACTTATTTATGTCAACTCTGTGATTTAGGCTAGTATTTGCACATTTTTGTTTTCCTGGTGGCTAAATTACTGATATTTATACAAAAAGGTTTTTTTTTTTCCCTTTTGTTTTTTTGTTCATGTAGGTGTTTCAGCCAAGATTCCTATCTTTAGCACTGGAATATTTGAATTAGAGAAATTAAGGAAGTTGAAAAGGTTAAAGCTCTTGATTCCTGTCTTTTGTCCTCATAGCTAATAACTTTTGGATATGTTTCCTGGAGAAGATAAAGGATACTCAGTTCCTACATCCTGCCTTTGCATTCCTTCCTCCAGCCCTTCTGGACCTATCAGGGCCTTCTTATGAAAGTCAACTAAGCGATATTAACACCTTTTAGTTTTCTTCTTGACATATCCCGTACTTCTCCACATTTCCCTATCCAGTGGGCAACCTCCGCTGTGTTTCAAGTTAAAAGAGGTGGAGAAGTGGAAGGGGAAGTGAGGAAGGGGCAGAGACAGGCGTGAAACCATATCAGGAAGAGTTTGAATGTAGTCCTCCAAGGACTGGACTGCTTTTTCTAACCAAACTCTGCCCTATTCTGCCATGTTCCTCTGCCACCACTTTAATATTCCTAAAGGAGTTTAAAATAAAAATTAAATTCATTTGAATTTCAATCCTCAGTACTCAAATACAAGTGCTTTCCTGAAAATCTCCAAAGATGTTAAGACCAAATGTCACAGTTTTTGCTTAGTCTCCATCTTTCTTGATCACCACTGCATTTTATACAAAAATATTGAACATTCCCTTTGTGAAGAAAGGAAAAGACTTACTGGATGTAACTTTTGCCACATGAAACCTTGTCTAATCAGCCTCATTTGAAAGTGCACATTTCATTTGATGGCATTTACAAATTATCCCTCTCCCCGCCTACCAGAACTTGCAATATGAAAGTGCTTCCATATGCTAAAAGCTAGTCTACTCATTTTGCTGAAGGAAAGAAAGGAAAAACTGTACTTTACTGACTTGCTGTCATATAAACATGAAGCTACAATGTGGGCAGGTTTGGTAGTTGTGGTCCCTCAGTGTTCACTGTAAACAGCTCTGCAGTTCTGAGCCTCACTACTGTTCAAGATGAGAGTAGAGCTGTTTCTGCTCCACAAAAGTAAATTGTTACAAATGCAATTGTGATTTGTATATGGTTCCAAATATTTAAATGCAGTGAAAATTATTACTAAACTCTGATATGTAACAGATTTGAACATTTTTAAATAACTAAGTACTTCTGCTTTCAGATTTTTTTGTGTATCTCAAGGCATTTATTCCAACAGCCACTGCTCTGGCTGGGCCCTGATACCTCATGTCTGGATTATAGCAAAAGTCTTCTTCCTGATCTCCCTAGCATTCGTCATTCTCCTTTTTAACCTTTTTAACCTACCTGGTGCTATAGGATAAACTTTCTTAAATAACATTATGCCTTTTCCTATCGACTGATCTCATTTATCATAATCTCACCAAAATTTCTCTCAAAACCTGATTTATAATTTCCTTGAAGGGGTCTTCATGATAAAATCTCATCTGGCCCTGTTTTTCCACAGTACTTTTCAACCAAGCTCCTACTCTATTATATTTATGCTGATTTTATTGAAGGTTTTTTTTTTTTTTTGTATGTTCTTTCCTTTTCAAGTGGGTATCATTGTGATAGAAACACTATCTACTATTTCTTTTAGCTGGAGTCTAATATACTTCTGAGCAAATAATGGATATTAAACATATATTCTGTTATTGCAGGTTATTAAATTAAAAATTGTAGCTTTGTTTAAATTACATAAGTTACTAAATGAAAGAGCTGAGTGATGGTACCTGCACAATGCTTAATATATACTGGAGACTATATAATAAATCCTACTGAAACCTGTACTTTGTCTTCTTTAAAGATTTATTGCTTGGCTTTTAGAACTGATGGTTTTATTATTTTTTTTGTAATTAAAAGGTTTTATTTATTTATTTGACAGAGAGAGATCACAAGTAGGCAGAGAGACAGGCAGAAGAGAGGAGGAAGCAGGCTCCTCACTGAGCAGAGAGCCCGATGCGATGCGGGGCTCGATCCCAGGACCCTGGGATCATGACCTGAGCCGAAGGCAGAGGCTTTAACCCACTGAGCCACCCAGGTGCCCTGATGGTTTTATCTTTTAAATAGCGAAAAAGCTTTGGGGTTCATGTGTTTATAAATGGAACTTCCATTTTCTCATTTTTATCACTGGCATTGTGCGCCAAAAAAATATTTTAAAGAACAACTTTGAAAAAGAAGATAAAGTTAGAGGCCCAACACTGCCTGACTTCAGGACTTATAAACCTAGGACAATCAAGACAGCGTGATTTTGGTATAAAGATTAAAAAAAATCAATTAAGGGACGCCTGGGTGGCTCAGTTGGTTAAGCAGCTGCCTTCGGCTCAGGTCATGATCCCAGCGTCCTGGGATCGAGTCCCACATCGGGCTCCTTGCTTGGCGGGGAGCCTGCTTCTCCCTCTGCCTCTGCCTGCCATTCTGTCTGCCTGTGCTCGCTCGCTCTCCTCTCTCTCTGACAAATAAATAAAATCTTTAAAAAAAAAAAAAAATCAATTAAAGGAGTGGAGAGTCCAGAAACAAATCCACATATAAGTGAGCAGCTGAGTTTCGACAGAGGTATAAAGGCAATTCACTGGAGAAGGCCAGTCTTGTTAAAGGATGATGCTAAAGCAATTGGATAGTCATATTTTAAAAAAATGATTTATATCAAACTATATAAAAATTAACTCAAAATGGATCATAAATTTACATGTAAAACCCAAAATCTGAAACTCCTATAGGAAAACATAGAGAGAAAAATATTTGTTCTCTTGGATTAGGCAAATGTTTCTTACATATAATTCCAAAAGCATGATCTGTAAAAGAAGAAATTATAAATTGGACTTCTTCAAAGTTAGAAATTTCTACTTTTAAAAGGTAGTGAAGGGACGCCTGGCTGGCTCAGGCAGAAGAGCATGCAACTCTTGATCTCAGGATCATGGGTTCGAGCCCCACATTGGGTATAGAAATTACTTAAATAAAACTCTAAAAAGTAATGAAAAGACAAGCCACAGACTATGAGTTAATATTTGCAAGACATATATATGATAAAGGACTTATACTCAGAATATATAAAGAACTCTCAAAAGTTAATAATAAGAAAATAAACAACCCAACAAAAAATAGACAAAGGAATTTGAACAGATATTTTACCAAAGAAGAAATATAGATGACAAATAAGTGCATGAAAAGAAGCTTAACATCAGTAATTATTAGGGAAATGCAAATTAAAGTGAGATATCATACTTATTGGTATGGCTAAAATGAAAAAGATTGGCCAAAAAAAAAAAAAAAAGATTGACCATACCAAGTGTAAGCAAGGATGTGGAGGGTCTAGAACTCTCATGCAGAACATATTTTATATGTGGGAATATATATGTGGGAACATAAAATAGTACAACCACTTTGAAAAACAGTTTGGCAGTTATTTTTCTTTTCTTCAGCTTTATTGAGATCTAGTTGACATATAATGTTACATGAATGTAAGGCATACAAAGTATTGGCTTGATACACTTATATATTGCAAAATGATTGCCACCATAGCATTAACTAACACGTACATCACATCACGTATTTACCATTTCTTTTTTGTGGTGAGAACTTTTGAGGTCTACTCTCTTAGCAAGTTTAAATATATAATATAGTATTATTAGTTGTTACCACAATGCTATATATTAAATTCCCAGAACTTGTTAACCTTTTAACCTGAAGTTTGTACCTTTTGACTAATATTTCCCCATTTTCCCCACCCTCTGTCCCTGGTAGCTACCACTCTACTCTCTGGCGATTTCTTATTTATTTATTTATTTATTTGAGATAGAGAGAGAGCATGAGCGAGGGGGTAAGGACAGAGGGAAAAGGAAAGCAGACTCCCTGTTGAGCAAGGAGCCTGATATGGGGCTTGATCCCAAGACCCTGGATTCATGACCTGAATCAAAGGCGGATGCTTAACTGATTGGGCCACCCAGGCACCCCTCTGGCAGTTTCTTAAATGTTAAACATACTCCTATCATATGGTCCAGCCACTCTACTTAGATTTACTGAAAATAATCCAAGTTTCCCATCAGCAAGTGAATGGATAAACAGACTGTAGTGTATCCATACAAGGGAATATGCAACAATGAAAGATATTAATTACTGACACATGCAACATGGATAGGTCTATAGTGGTACACAGATGACCCTTGAACAATGTGGGGTTTAGGGGCACTGACCCCCCCCCCAGTCAAAACTCTGCACATTACTTTTGACTCCTCCAAAATTTAACTACTAATAGCTTACTGTTGACCATAAGCCTTATGGATAACATAAAGTCAGTTAACATGTGTTTTATATATTACATGTATTACATACTGTATTCTTAGAATAAAGTAAGATAAAGAAAATGTTATTAAGAACATCATGAGGAAGAGAAAATACATTTATAGTACTGTATTGTATTTATTGGAAAAAGTCTGCATGTAACAGGACCCATGCAGTTCAAACTTGTATTATTTAAGGGTTAGCTATAATTTAGGCAAGTAAAAAAATTAGGCAGAATGAAGTTTTATTAAACATTTAGTTTGGTTCTAAGAAGTTATGGCAATCCTGGTGAATAATCTAGTAATAACTTATGTAACTTCCTGAACTAATTTTACAAGATACTGCCAGGTATTAATTGTTGTAAACAGTTAATTGTTGGTTTCAAGACACCTTCTTACTCTAAACTTTCAAAAGTTTCTCATTATCTGTGTTTGTCATTTCTCCTTTAACAGTCCATCACCAGTCTGTCTTTTAACCCTTTGTGTCACTACTCCTCTGTACGAATTGCCAAAATTTCCAGGGTTTATTTTTACTTATTTGCCTTTTGTGTGTCTTTGTTCAGTCTGGCCCCTCTGCCCTTGTGTCCTCTCTATTTACTTATCTAAGTCCTGAAATACTTCAGTTGCCACTTTAGTCAGACCTTTTGTGACAGTCTATTCATACTATATATGCCTCATTTGTGCTTAGTGGTCACCAGGGTAGGGATAACGGGACAGAATGTCAAGGTGCTCCTCTGTGTGCAGAATGAAAATATTAGAAATTTACATAAAAAATAAAAAATAACTAGGATGAGATAAAAATATTTGCAGAGTTTTATAATGTACAAAATCAATTAGTACCCAAACAGAAGACATAAAATAATGTACATGCCTAAAATGTTTTCCTGATGAGGCAAGTAAAAAGTTAGGAGACCACTGATCTATGCTATTAGCCATATATTCCAAATTGTCAGGTCTGTTTCTTCATTTGTGAAGTGAGGTCTAGGATTGAATCAGGTAATCTCTAAGGTCTTTTTATAGCTTAAATATTCATTGAACCAAAAATTTATTTATTTACTTATTTATTACGATTTATTTATTTGTCAGAGAGAGAGAGAGAGGGTGAGTGAGCACACAAGCAGAAGGAACAGTAGGCAGAGGCAAGCATGCTCCCTGCTGAGCAAGGATTCCCAGATGCAAGACTTGACCCCAGGACCCTGGGATCATGACCTGAGCTGAAGGCAGACGCTTAACTGACTGAGCCACCCAGGTAAAAAATTTATTTTGAAAAAATTTCAAGCTTACAGAAAAGTTGCCATCCCCTTAGTTTTATCCACTGTTAATATTGTGCCACATTTGCCCTTTCTCTCTTAAATCCATATATACATATTTATCATTGTAATTTTGTTCAAAACCATTTGCTGGTAAGTTACTAAGGTTGTGACCATTCACCCTAAATATGTTAGTGTGTGCCTATTAAGAACAAAGACACTCTTTTACATAACTATAGTATATTAATCAAACTCAGTACTCTATTATTATTAATATAGGGTCCATATTCAAATTTTGCTGATTTTCTATCATAAATTTTATAGCTATTTTCCCCCTAATCTGAGGATTAGGGGATAAGAAGGTTTTTTGTCATGTCTCTTTAGTTTTCTTTACTCGAGTAATTTTTTTAGCTTTTGTCTTTCATGGCATTGACATTTTTTAAGAGTACAGGTCCTTAATTTTGTAGAAATTTGGGTTTGCATAACTGTTTTTACTATACTTTGACTTTTTTTTTGTTGTAGTTTATTCTCTCTCTGTGCATACACATGTGCTGTGTGCTTATTTGTGAGTCCTTGTCCCCAGATTACATTGTAAATTCTTTGGAGACAGAATGTTTGTTCTGTACACTTCCAAGGATGTATAATACTTGGCCTATAATAAAAATGAAATATATCATAGGTCAGAAGTTCTTACGTATTATATAGATTAAAAGGATGCTTTAAAACATATAGACAAGGATATATCAGATTAATGAACTCTCAGTAATTAAGGAGGTCAAAGAATGCCATGGTAACAATGGAAGTATTATTTTATTTTATTGAATCTTGAAGGAAATTGGCTACTACAGAGTATAATATAATATGGGGCATGCACTGTGAATCCTGTACTAATTGGCGTGTGTTATTTCTTTTCATCATTCCTTTAAGGAAACCCTTTGCAATAATATTTGACCTCTTTTCCATATACAGAGTTCCAAAATAGCATTTGCATCCGACCTGGTATTTCAGTGGGCAGTGAAATTAGCATGAAAGATCTTGGACTTTTTTTCTTTTTTTAAGATTTTATTTACTTATTTGACAGAGAGAGAGATCACAAGTAGGCAGAGAGGCAGGCAGAGAGAGAGAGGGAGAAGCAGGCTCCCTGCCGAGCAGAGACCCCGATGCGGGGCTCGATCCTAGGACCCTGAGATCATGACCTGAGCCAAAGGCAGAGGCTCAACCCACTGAGCCATCCAGGCACCCCAGATCTTGGACTTTTAAAAATATGTTTCTCAAGATTGAAAATGTCTCAGGTTGTCAAGAAAAAAAATCTTTTATCATCCTTAATTATCCTCTCATTATCAAATAAGCAGAGTTCTAAGAAATTGGCTCATCCCAGGTTTTAAGGGGAAGCACAAATTAAAAGTTTTCCATTTTGAAAACAGAATCTGAGAAGATGTATTATAGCCTTTTATAGGTTCTGATTTCCCCAGATCCCATTACTTCTTTATAAAGGTCCATCGTAAGCTTGAATTTGTTATTCAGGATTATTTAGGATTTTTAAATCAGTAGGCTTTAAGGAACTCCCAGAACATTATTTTCTCCAGTTTTGATGAAGAACATATATTATCCTTAGTATTGACTTTCTCAACTCTTGTCTGGGCCAATTATTATCTCAGTAGATTCTTTATCTCTGAAGGCTTACTCTAACTGCATTTATCTGAATTTACTGAATCACTCCTCGTTACTCAGCACATACTTTAGTGGAGATATTCTTAGAGGAGTAACGGCTGACATTTTCCATATTGTGGTTTGTCTGTGTGTATATGCCTGTGGATAACTTGGCAATCGCTTCCCCAGCGAAGTAACAGTCAGTGTGGTTCAGCCAAAGTTTAGAGGAGTGAAATAACCGAAATGGGAGTTTTTTGTATCAAGTCAAGTGATACTATTCTCAGTTCCTTTTTACTGAATCACTCAGGTAGTAGGTAGTGTTTCATTGCCTTGGAAGGTATTGAACACAAAATAGTACAAAGCAAACAAACAAAGAAAATCCAACAAACAGGAAACATCAGGTAATTCAGATGATCTACTCTTGCCACAGTATAAAGGGTGATCTACTCAGATGATCTACTCAGATGATATACTCTTGCCACAGTATAAAGGGAAGAACTCTTCCTTGTAACTTAAAATTGTATACTTGGATCAGAATCTGATTTAAGAATGAAAAACAACATAGCATGTATTTTTTCCAGGGTCAAGTTTAATAGAAAACTGATCATGCACTAATCTTTTCATAGACATGACTTGGGAATATTTCATGTTCACTCTATTTTTGTAAAAAAAAATAGAGGTTTTTTTAAAAAGATTTTATTTATATATTTGACAGAGAGAGAGATCACAAGCAGGCAGAGAGGCAGGCAGAGAGAAAGAGGGGGAAGCAGGCCC
The DNA here is from genome assembly GCF_902655055.1 of Lutra lutra. Classification (NCBI taxonomy): domain Eukaryota; kingdom Metazoa; phylum Chordata; class Mammalia; order Carnivora; family Mustelidae; genus Lutra; species Lutra lutra. The sequence goes on from NC_062284.1 coordinate 114,350,145, forward strand.
CCTGCTGAGCAGAGAGAGCCACCCAGGCGCCCCCCAAAATAGAGTTTTTTTGAGGCATATTTCTACTACAGCAAGAAGAGGCACTATGATTCACTGAATTGTGTGAATTAAAGGAATAATCAAGGAACTAGCCACTGAAAATGATGGCCCCTGCTGTATTAAAAATGTTTTGATCTTCTATTTTGACAACGTTGAATATATCTTTAATTATATGTGATGCTGTTTGACTGTTACACACTTAGACTATTATAATATGGTTTGTAAAATGTACAGTAACTTCACCCATTTTTCTGTAGTTATGTTTGCTTTGAAATGTTTTAGTTTCATTTAAATGAAAACTATTAGATTTCTGAATTAGCAGACACTTAACATGTAAAATATTCGGCTGTCAGGCAAAGTATGATTCCTATTAAAAAAAAAATAAGGATTATCAGTGTGGTCTGTTGGGCCCTGTGTCCAGCAGTGACCAAATAACAAAATTATGTGTGATCATTATTTCTTCATCCATCCACTAACTGGCTGCTTGACTTTAGGCAGATCACTTTAGGACCTTTGAAAAATGAAAGCCTTACGCTAGGTGGTATCCTGGGTTTCAACTCTGAAATTCTATGATTCTACTTTGCTAAGGTGTCTATGATGTAATGTAGACTACAATAGAAATTCCTGACACATTTTCTAAAAGAAAGATGTTTTTAAAATAGTACATGAATTAATGGCTTTTGACCTTGCATTTTGAAATGGAAATGAGATACTTAAAACAACAACAACAATGACAACTATGTGACTTTTAATTCTTGCTAGGGTAGAAGGTAGTGGGTTGATGGGCAATCCTACTATAAGGCCACAATTGCAGGGAGAACTTTCGTTTGGAATTTCCTGTATTATGCCATTGCCTTAGCCTTGAGGATATGTCTTTCTTTGAAATTGCCTGCTCTGCTTGCATTTACATGCCTAACCCTGAATTTTTCCCAATGTAGGCTGTTATATGCCTCACCTGTGAAACATTCTTAAGTTTGAACCTGATTCTAATTTTCCAGAGGAAATTACAAAATGATTCTTTCTTTTGAAATAGTAGCCAGGTATAGTGATTAGACTTTTAATACCATTTAATTAATTTTGTCACTGTTCCTAATGGGACAGTCAGGCAAAAACAAAAGCAAAAATGAATAAGCAAACAAAATCTTTCAAGTCCAGTGGCCATTTTGAGGATATCATTAGGAAGCATAGCATTTCATGCACTTTTATTCTGAATTTGGCTTCTCTTTGTCATATGACCAGTTCTTTACTTGCTAAGAAGATGTCCTCTATGGTCAGAAACCTGTTGTTAATGACAGCCAGGACCCTCTAGAAACATGTGTAGTATAGGACCATGATAGAAACTCAGTAAATATTTAAGTGAATTGCAATTTCAGAAATATTTCCCAAATATTAACCTGAAAGATTTAAAAGACTGAATTAATGCTTGAAGTTATGAAACTTCTTAACAAATGCTAGAATTATCTTTGTAGGAAAAATGTATTTTATTTTTTTCTTCATTTTTAATTGACTATGAAATTCCTCACTTTAAATTCTGATCTGTCACACACAATTACTGGGCATGATTACTGGTTAAGAACTAAGCATTGATTCTTTGAGTTTTTTAACTGAAGAATGGTATAGTATGTTTTACTGCTAAGTACTTTGGGATTTTTTAAGCTAAAAGCCTATAAATATGTATATTGTAAATGATCATATAGCTGCATCTCAAGCTAATCTCTTCCTTGCTCACAGACTATGGCTGTGTTAAAATTTTAGCATTTGTTTCTTTTCAGAGAGGGTGGAAAGTGAAGCCTTAATATAAACCATTTCAAGATAGTTAACTCTATACCATGTACTAATGGAGAAGAAAAGTAGTACAGATAAGTCAAAAATAGTAGATAGTGATTGCTTCTCTTTACTGATGTAAAGAACATGGGAAAGGCTGCTGGGAACAGGAGCTGGGTGGACACTTAAATCTGGAAAAGCCATTGTTGGTTTCCTTTTTCCCCTGTGCTTCTGTCTGCAGCTTGGTCAGAATCCCTGGAGATGAAACTTTGGAAGGGGTTGGGGGTGGAAGAAAGGGAACAAATCATTGAGCCTAAGGCAGTATCATCTGTAGGTTCTCTCTCTTTCTTGTTCCCTACAATTGGTGAATCTGGAGGGAATCCTCGGTAAAATTTTAGGTTAGATAATTTAGCAGATGGTTGTTCAGTACTCAGAGGGAAGAATGTTGATCTCTAGGAGCCAGCCTGAGTTTGTAAAAAATGTTATGGTAGATTAACCTAATTTCATTCTTCTCTGGAAGGGTTATTAGACTATTAATCACAAGATACCAGTGTCTGAATTTTTTGCAGCTTTCTTTAAAAAGATTTTATTTATTTATTTGACACGGAAAGACAGAGTGAGAGAGAGCACAAGCCTCTGTGGGGGTGGGGGGAGGGACAGAGGGAGAGTGAGAAGCAGGCTCACCACTGAGCAGGGAGCCCAACCCAAAGCTCCGAGATCTCAGGACCCCAGGATCATGACCTGAGCTGAAGACAGATGTCCCTGCAGCTTTTTGACATGGCCCATCTTGATATCATTGTGGACAAGATGGACGAGAATAATATGATGTGATAACACAATCATATTGATATGTAACCGGTTGAAGAACCATCTGAGAGAGAGTTATTTAATAGAAAAAGTGTTAACCGGGGCGCCTGGGTGGCTCAGTGGGTTAAAGCCTCTGCCTTCGGCTCAGGTCATGATCTCAGGGTCCTGGGATCGAGCCCCGCATCGGGCTCTCTGCTCAGCGAGGAGCCTGCTTTCTCCTCTCTCTCTCTGCCTGCCTCTCTGCCTACTTGTGATCTCTGTCTGTCAAATAAATCAATAAAATCTTTAAAAAAAAAAAAAAAAAGAAAAAGTGTTAACCTAGAAGGAAGACTCTGGGATACTATAGGAATCTGTCTTCAGCTTCATGTTATATAATATATAAACAAAACGTTAAAGGAAAAGATAGTTGGCACACCGATCAAATTTGTAGGGGAAGGGTGACTAAAATTATAGGTGATAGAGACAGGTCTAAAAAGGTTCAGACATAGTGGGATGATGGGCTTGGTCATGAAGATAAAATTCACCGAGGTGCCTGGGTGGCTGAGTTCATTAAGTGACTGACTCTTGACTTTGGATCAGGTCGTGGTCTCAGAGTCCTGGAATGGAGCCCCGTACTGGGTTCTGTGCTCAGCAGGGAGTGTGCTTGAGGATTTTCTCTTTCTCTCCCACTCCTTCCACCCCTCTCTCCTGCTCTCTCGCTCTTTAAAATAAATACATCTTTTTTTAAAAAAGAAGATAACATTTACTGAGAACAAGTTTCTAATATAATATACAATACTATGTATTATGGAATGGGGAAGAAGTGGCTTCGGTGTAGGGGTAGGAAAAAAAAGACTTAACATCTTTAAGTTATAACTTAGAATGAACAACTTTATGTTCCTTTTGGAAAAACACAGTATGATCTTAGCGTACATGAATAGGACAGAATAGGTTTGGTGATAGTCCTGCTTTATTCCATGTGCATCAGACTGTTCCTTATTAGATTATTACACTTTAAGAGTAACAAGCTTCAAACACATCCAGAAGAAAATAACTAAGATGATAAGGGGATTTTTCATGTAAGCAAACTAAAGAAAGACAGGTTCTTAGCCTGTAAGGGGTCATAAGGGCATCTCCTAATATTTGGGGCAACCCCTTAGAAGAGTGGTAAGAAGGAGACTCAGGCTCCAGAATGCAAGACAACAACCCATGGTTAGCTGTTCTGTGGAGATAGATTTTTGGCTCCATATAAAGAAGGGTTCTCTGGTCCTCTGAGGTATACAGAAAAGTGGAGTGGATTGCATTGAGATTTAAGCAGTGAATTTTCCAGGGTGCTGCCAAATTACCTTCTGGGCCTCTGGCAATAGAAGAAATTTGTTCATCAGACAGGGACGACAACTAGTTGATTTCTAAGATGCACTCTGACTTCTTTGGGTGGTGTGTTCTCTATTTGTTTACAACCAGTCTTACTCCCTGTCATTTGGCTAAGAAGCAGAGAATGTCTTTGACCATAAATTGAGAAGTAGGAGTCATCTGTTTATGTTATTATCAAAACATGCCTGTTGCTTCTGCAAGAAGCTTTATTCTTGTCTAGTCACTCCTAAAATGTCTTCCTGAAATTAGAAGGACTTAACATGGGAGTTTATAAGGGAAAATAGTATTGCTACCAGGAAACAATTTTTGTTTATAATTTGACACATTTTGATTAGCACCAAAACCAAGATGATCATGTAACAGCTATGAAAAGATGGTACTATAAAAACAAATCCAAGTTCACTGGTTTTGTTCACTCATTTGTTCTTTTGCTCATATCATTTATAAATATTTTTGGCTAACCTGGTAAGAGCTGGGCATTGTTAGGTGTTGGGAAATTGATATATACTATAATTTCTCTGATGAAAAAATCTGTTAATAGACTCTATCTTATAATGTAATAATATAATAACTTATATTATTATTTAAAATAATAAACAGGTATTACTTATTTTTTGTGATGTAAACTACAAAGAAAAGCATAAAAGAACTACTGGAAAATGCTGAGTTTAACTTTATGTTAACTATTATGTATAATCATACAAGATCACACTTTTGTGTACATCATCAGTATTAACATTGCTTTGAAACTGAATTCTGAGGTAGAACTTGGTTTTTAGAGTTTTCTCTTATAGTGTCAGAGTTTTGTGTATTTTTTTCTTTTCCTTATTTGGACTATTAATTTCCATGTTCTTTGAAAGGAAAAATAAAATATTATGTAAAGGGTTTTTAAAATACATGCTAACCACTGTTTTTTTTTTTTTTTTTTTTTTTTTGAGGAAAAATGCCTTTCTTGCTCTCTTGGCTAAATGTTTTTAGCCAGTTTTAATGTGTATTATTGCTAAGCAGACAAGAATGATCTTGAAAAGAGAAAGCTTTTGAAATATGAAGCCAACAAAAGCATTGCCTGAAGGATAAGTTAATAGTTGAATATATTCACTGGTTATGCTGCCAAGTTTTATCTTTAATTTATTTTAATTTAAGAAGGTTACTCTCTGTCTTTCATCTTGAAAGTATACCTACTAATATTAGCTTATAAATCATTATCACACCCAGGTCGGGGAGAGTAGTAGTATCTAGTTTTACAATTAGAAATGTAAAATGAGAAGCCAGTGCTCCTCCTCTGTGTGACTATAGGAACCAAGATTTAAGGCGGGGAGGGGGGTTCCCTCTGGTTGATCTACAAGTCATCTATAATGTCTAAGGCTGTTGCTTCTGCCAGATTATCTTTCTCTGAAATTTCCTAGGATTCTTTGGCAAAATGTTAGTTCTTTCCCATTAGTCTTTCTATCCCCAATTTAGGATCTCTGACATTTTCCATAGTCATATCAAGATTGTAGAGAAATGGGAGAGGTGTTTATATGTTCATGTTCTTAGCAGCATTATCCACAATAGTCAAAGGTGAATCAACCCATATGTCCTTCAGAGGATGAATGGATAAACAAAATGTAGTATATACATACAAAGGAATATTATTCAGTCTTAAAAAGGAAGAAAATTTTGACATAAGTTATCACATATGTGAACCTTGAGGACCATTATGCTGAGTGAAATAATCAAGTCACAAAAAGACAATTAGTGTATGATTCCACTTATATGAAGGATCCAGAATAGTCAAATTCATAGAGACAGAAAGTAGAATGGTAGGTGGTAAGGGTGGGGGAGGTGGAAATTAGAAGTTGTTTAGTGGGTGTAGAGTTTCAGTTCTGCAATATGGAAAAGTTCTGGAGATTGGTTCCACAACAACGTGAATACACCTAACCTACTGAATTTCATACTTATAAATGATGAAGATGGTAAATTTTAAGTAATATGCATTTTACCACAATTTAAAAAAGAACTTTCAAAAATATTTCAAAAGGTTAGCTAAATAAAAACATTCCATTTACATTAAAAATTTTAAAAGATTGCAGAGAAATGAAAAATAACAAAAACAAAAACATAAAAAAAATAGCTCTCTTTCAAAACTGACTAGTTACCAGGTGAAAAGTTCTTGGCTTTGACCTTCAGGATTTGGGCTATAAGACAAACTCAGTAAAGGACATAGCTTAGTCATTTACTCTGCATGTCCAAAACTAAACTTGGGATCTTTTCCTTACAGGTTTGTTTTTGCTTCCTCTGTCGCAAGTTAGACATATGCATGTCAACCCACATGTCTTTTTATTTTTTTCCCCCCTTTATCCTCCAGATACTAGTGATGGCCAAGTCCCGCTTATAATATATTTTTCATGTTTCTCTTATCTGCTTTCTCTGCATCAGTGGTACAATTTATTCATTCAAGGAGTATTTTTTAGCAGCTACAGGTGCCAGACTTGGTTCTGATAGATTGGGCTATAGCAATGAATGAAAAAATGTTCCTGCCCCCATGCAACTTGCAGGAAAGACAGACAATAAAGAATATATCTAAGTGTCAAATAAATTATGTATTATTTTAGAAGGTGTTAATGCTATGAAAAAAGAAAAAGAATAGGAGAGGGGATTTGGGAGTGTGTGTGCGTGTGTGGTGGGAGATGGTTGCAATTTAAAAAATGGTGGTCTATATAGACCTCATTGAGAAGATGAAATTTGAACAATAACCTGAAGGAAGTAAGGGAAGGAGCCATGATTATATCTGGGGAAAAGCTTTCCAGACAGGGGGAATAGCCAGCACAAAGGCTGTAAGATAAGAGCATCCCTGGTGAGTTCACAGAAGACCAAGGAAGCCAGTACATCTGGAGTAGAGAGAGCAAAGGGAAGAGTCATGGAAAATGAGGTCATAGAGGTAACAGTGGTCAGCCCATGTAGGGTCTTCATGGGGCATTTGGATAATGGATGTGTTGAACAGTGGAGAAATACCTGATTTATATTTTAAATGAGTCATTTTGGCTGCTGGGTTGAGAGTTGATTGTATGAGCAAGAGTTGAAACAGAGAGTCTAGATAGAAGGTTGTTGGAATAATTCAGTCAAGAAATGGAAGTATCCTCAGTGGAGTGGTTGGTAGTGGTGGTCGATTGAGGTGGTGAGTGTGAGGTTAGATTTGGTATATTTTGAAGATAGAGTCAGTAGGAATTTCTAATAGATTAGACATTAGGTATAAGAGAGTCAATCTAAGTTTTTTTGTGCCAAGTAACTTTATTTCCCATCAACTGAGATGGGAAGGCTGAGGGTAGAACAAGTTTAGAGGGAAGGTGTTGAATTTTTGCACTTGTTAACTTGAGGAGTCTATTTCATATCCAAATGGAGGTATGGAGTAGGCAGATATATGAGTTAAGAATTCCAGTGGAAATAAGTTTGGGAGTCATGTAAAAATACACAGTATTTAAAGCCAAAGACTAGATGAAATCTAGAATGAGTAAGTAGAGAAAATGGACAAGAACTGAGCTCAGAGCACTTCAACAGAAAGATACCTAGGTTGGGTCAGAGTGGGGGAAGAAAAGAAATTGATCAAAGAGACTGAGAAGAAGGAACTGGTGAGTTAAGGGAGAAATCAAGTTATGGTGCCCTGGAAGGCAAATGAAGGACATGTATCAATCACAGAGAGAGTGATTCCTCATTGCCTTAGTTTAGATCTTTATAGTCATTTCTTAAGTTATACTGTATACTCTCTCTTATTCTGTTCTCATATCCTTCCATATACCCTATCCTTTCTCTGCTTTATCTTTTAGCAAAGTGTTCTTTAAAACAAATGAACAAAACCACAAGGATGCATAAACACAAAAGAAAATGTTACTCTGTAATTAAAATTTTATCAGGTACTCCTAGTTTATGAAATCTACACTCCTTTTCATGATACAGATTTTTATGATCTGCCATCTCTCTTTCTTTAGCCTCATCTCTCTTCCCTTTCTGACTTACACTATCTCATTCCTCTTCTCTCTTTCTGGAATACATTGTGTTTTCCTACCCTCATTCCCAAATTCACTTTTCAATAACTTATATATCTTTCAAATCTTAACTCAGGCATTACCTTTGGGTAAAGGGTTTTCTATAGCACTCAAGTCCAAACAGAAGTGACCATTTCTTTCCTTGTCCCAACTTTGGCCAGTAACATACTCTTCTTAAGATACTTAGTACCACATTATTGTTGTTATTTATTTTCTGTCTCCCTCATAAGCAAAAATTATTCCTAATTTATCTCTCTATCCCCAGATTCTTGCATATATGTAACATGTGATGCAAACAAATGCTTGTTAAAAGGTGATTTTTTTTTTTGCTTTAAATAGTCAATTTGAAGGAATTAAGTAAATGAGGAGGAACGTCTTCTGTATACTTATTTTAATATTAAATATTAAAATTAAAATTTATTTTATAAGTTTATTGAATTAAATTAAGACTTATAAATAGTATTTAAAATACTATTAAACTTAAATAAACATAATTATAATTATTTAAAATTACTAACAAATATTAAAACTAAATATTAATATTGAATGCCACATATTTACCATTTCTGGTATTCTTCATTATTGCATAGATCAAGGTTTTCATCTGGCAATGTTTAATTTCATCCTGAATGCTATTTTTTAACACTTCTTATACTGCAAACATGCTACAATAAATTCTCTGAGTCTTTGTTTTCTTGAAATGTTTTTTAATTTTACCTTTATTTATTTATTTTTTTAAGATATTAGTTGAGCCAGTACTTTTTTTTTTAAGATTACTTATTTATTTGATAGAGAGAAAGAGTAAGAGAGAGAGCACAAGCAGGGCAAGCAGGAGAAGGAAAAGAAGGCTCCTTGCTGAACAGGGAGCCCCATGTGGGGCTCGATCCAAGAACCCTGGAATCATGACCTGGGCCAAAGGCAGAAGCTTAACCAGCTGAGCCACCCAGGTGCCCCTAATTTTACCTTTATTTTTAAAGGACATTTTTGCTAGATATAGAATTCTAGGTTGACAATGTGCTGTGTTTTTACCTTTTAAGACTTTAAACCCAATTGATTGTTCCACAGATAGTGAGCCTGGTTTTGTCTTTTTTCTCTCTGTGCCTCATTTCGGATAATTTCTATTGTTGTGCTTCAAGTTCAGTGATCTTTTCTTGTGATGAATGCCTTTTTCACTTCATATATTGTGTTTTTCATTTCTAGAAGCTCTGTGTCTTTGTTTTGTTTTGTTTTTTGTTTGTTTTGCTAATCTTTTATTTCTCTCTTTTTGGTGTTTTCCTTTACATCCATGAGCATACATTTAGTTCTTTTACAGTCTTTATCTGCTATTTCTAGATATTGTCATTTACATGTTGTTTTATTTTCTAATGTTTCTCCTGTATATGGGTCTCATTTTCTTGATTCTTTGCATGTCTGATAATTTTAGATTGGATGCTGGGTATTATGAATGTTCTGTTGCTGAATGCAGAATTTTACTATCTTTCTGTAAAGACTGTTAGGCTTGATTATAATAAGTAGTGAGTTAATTGTGAATCAGTTCAATTCTTTTGAAGTTTCTTTTAGTGTGTCTAGAGTTGTCTTTCTGCTAGAGCAGTGATCCTAAAAGTATGGTACCTGGACCAACAGCATCATTATTATCTACGAACTTGTTGCAAATGTAAATTCTAGAGTTTTCCTCCAGATCATTGAATCAAAAACTGTGTTTAGCAGTCTGTGTTTTAACAAACCCTCCAGGTTATTCTGATACACTCTAACTTTTAAGAATCACTACTCTAGAGCTAGTTTAGGTTTGCTACTAGTGTGTGCGCCCTTCTGGAGTCTCTATTCAATGCTCCAGATATTTATTCAGATCTCTACTTTAGCTGGTAAAATGCCACATAGTGTTCTATGAGTTCTGAATATCATTCTGATTACCACTCAATGATACTTTGCTTGGCTATGTGGCATTTGCTCTGTACTTGTGCAGCTTAATTTTCACCCATAGTCTCAAGAAGACCTCTGTGACTTCTTGAACTCTTGTCTGCATAGCTCTCTCCCTTTTAGTACTCTGTTCTACAGATTCCATCCCTTTCCTCCTCTTTAATTTCTGAGTTCTGTCACCCCAATTCAATAAGACATCTATATTCTGCTTAGGTTAGCATTCCCTCTGTTGCATTCCAGAAAGTACTTCCAGTCAGATATTTTTGGGACATTTTGGGGACTTACTTTGTTCATTTCCCTGCAGTTAGGGATCATGGTCCTCCACTGACTTTTGTCCAATGTGTGACAGTAATTCTTTTATGTATTTGGGTTAATGTTCTCACTGTTTATAGCAGGAGGATAGCTCTGGTCCCAGTTACTCTGTTAGGGCTGGAAGCCAGGTACTTATTTTTTATGGTCATGAGGTCACATGAGAGCTAATTCTATGAGGAAAATGGACATTGTATTAATTTCTTCATATTATTTCTGGAACTTAGTAGAGTGCTGTATGTTCTGCATATTAGACACTCTGCTAGGATGAGAGGATTCAAACCTACATAGGGTAGGGTCTTTGCCTTCAAAGATCTCATAACCTATGAGAGAAGGCTGACATATAAATAACTCATTAGGGGCGCCTGGGTGGCTCAGTGGGTTAAAGCCTCTGCCTTCGGCTCAGGTCATGATCCCAGGGTCCTGGGATCGAGCCCCGCATTGGGCCCTCTCCTCAGCGGGAAGCCTGCTTCTCCCTCTCTCTCTCTGCCTGCCTCTCTGCCTACTTGTGATTTCTGTCTGTCAAATAAATAAATAAAATCTTTAAAAAAAATAAATAACTCATTAGATCAGCTTATGATAAAGGCTATAATAGAGCAACATGAAATTATATGAAGATCATGGACTTTGAAATAAGATAGGCTCATTTGAATCTAAACTCTGTGACTTATTATTGTGCTGTGTAACCTCTCATAGCTTTAGTTTCTCATTCTGCAGAATGGAGAAAATACTTGTAGGACTGTTGAGGAGATGGAAATGAAATTATTTTATAGGATACTTGGCATGTAGTAGAGGCTGATTATTTCTTTCTCCTTAGAATTAATGTAGGACAGAGGAGCAGTTAATTATTACTGCAGAATTCTTCTGGGAGGAAATGATATTTAAATTGTGTCTTGAAGGCAGAATAGGATTTTGATACATGTTAGGTGGGTTCCAAGGACATTCTACTATAAAGGACCTAAATGAGCAAGGGCTCAAAGGTGTAAAATGTGGGGAAGTCTGCAAATATACTTATGGAAGTTTGCAGATATACTTATGGAAGTTAGCATAGTCCAGAGCCTTAAGAGAAGCATTGTGGGTCTTAAAAAAAAAAAGAATCCTAGTAGTAGGAAAGTAAAAATAAAGAAAAAAAAGAACAAACAGAAAATGTAACCCATAGTAAAAGTATACTTCCTTAGGCCATTCCTATTTACTGCCGTGACTAATAAATCTGGGAAGGCCTGTGGAAAATTCTTGTGGGCTGATATTTTCCTAACCACTATTCAAAACTACTTTAAGTTGATATTCTAAGCTGATCATTTCATTAATATTAAACTCTAGAGCATGTTCCCAAGTTTCCAAGAGTTTGCTGAATGGTTTTTCTTTGTTATCTGTTTCCTTGGGTTACTTCCATTTTTATCTTTCTCGTCCAATAAAACTTGATTCCCTAGGTTTTCTAAATGATTGATAATGTGAAAATACTGGAAGGACATTTCTTAGACTCTGGTATGTCTTTCTGTGTTCACATTTAATAGAATTACTGTCAAGGATTTAGAAAAATATATAAATAATATATTCTGCATTTCTTTTGGTGGAGGATTCTAAACTTATGCATTTTAGTTCATTGAGGTTAAGATGGGTTGTAATAAGATTTTGGTTTTTTTTTGTTTTAAATTATTATTTTTTTGCACTGTTTATTAAGAATCAGATGGCTTCCTGGATTGGGTTTGCTTCATTTCTCTAGTGCGTAACTTTTATCTGGCCTTTAGGTGTTTATTCAGTTATTGTTTTCTTTGATTTCTGAAGCTCTGGAATATTTTAGAAAAAATAAGGCTAATGGAGAGAGCTGTTATTCCTGAAAATGGTAAGACAAGAAATGGACAAAAACAAAACTCAAATAGCACCCTTGAAATCTGGATTTCAAGTTTTAAAAAGTCCTTTGCCTCTCTCTAATATGAATCATTTATAAGTCTGTCCTTCTCTTTCTCTGTGATATGTTCTCACAAAAAAGTCCTCTTGCATTTGTATGAGAATTACATTGAGTTCATAAGTTAAATTGAGGAGAATTTACACATTTCCAATATTGAGTCTTCTCATTCGTGAAAATGATTTCTCTATTTATTTAGGCCTTCTTCAGTAATTTTAGAGTTTTATCCCCAAAGATCTTATGTGTTATTTATTAGATTTATTCATGGATTTTTAATAGTCTTCAAATATGAGAGTTATTTTTTTGTTATACAGAACAAATTTTCTGTTGCCTCAGAAAATTGAATTTATATATAGATTTTGAGGTCAGCAAATTTACTTTACTTGTTTCTTAAAATGGTTTGTATATTTTCTTAGATTTTCCAGGGAAAGAATCTGATCATATACAGTGGCAATTTTTCTTTTCCTTTCGAATCTGTTACTACTTTTATTTTTTAAAAAAATATTTTATTTGTTTATTTGACACAGAGAGAAGGGGAGAGAGAGAGAGCATCAGAGGGAGAGGGAGAAGCAGGATCTCCATTGAGCAGGGAGCTCATGACTTGGGGCTTGATCACATGACCCTAGGATCCTGGTTAAGGCAGATACTTAACCGGCTGAGCCACCCTGGCGCCCATCATACTACTTATACTTGAATAGAAGTGGTGATAGTGAGACCTTGCTTTTTGTTCCTGACTTCAAGAGACTCCTAATATCATTTTTCATGTTAGAAAGTTTCTCTTTGTTGCTGGATTGGTGAGCATTTTTTAAAGTAGTGAATCAATATAGAATTTTAAGTGTTTTTTCTATACCTACTGAGAAAATCACGTGGATTTTCTTTTTTTATCCTGTTAATGTAATAAAATATGTTAATGGCTTTCTAGTGTTGAACAATTCTTGTATTCCCAAACTCTATTTAGTTACTTGAAAATAATATATTGCTAGATTTCTCTTGTTAACATTTTGTTTAGGAATGCCCTGTGACTTTTCTTTCTAGTATTACACCTTTCTGATCATAGAATAAGCTTGGAGGCTTTTCCTAATTTTCTAATATCTGGAAAAATTTGTGTAACATAGGATTTATTCCCTGAAAGTATGGTAAAACTTATTCTATATCCTTTGTGCCTGGTGAAGTTTTTAGGTGGGAGGGAGGTTTTTTTTGTTGTTGTTGTTGTTGTTTATTTGTTTGCCTTTTGAAAGATTTTATTTATTTGAGAAACAGTGTGAAAGAGAGCACAAGCAGGGGAAGGGAGGGGTAGCAGAGGGAGAGGGAGAGGCAGGCTCCCCGCTGAGTACATAGCTGGGATCAGGACCTGAGCCCAGGGCAGGTGCTTAACCAACCGAGCCACTCAGATGTCCTGTTTTTTTCTGTAGATTGAAATAGCTGAAGTATAACATACATATGGAAAAGTGTATGAATCATAGATGTATAGTTCAGTGAATTCTCACAAACTGCATAAATCCATATAACAGTAATTCAGATCAAGAAACTAAACATTACTGGGGCGCCTGGGTGGCTCAGTGGGTTAAGCCTCTGCCTTCGGCTCAGGTCATGATCCCAGGGTCCTGGGATCGAGCCCCACATAGGGCTCTCTGCTCAGCGGGGAGCCTGCTTCCCCCTCTCTCTCTGCCTGCCTCTCTGCCTACTTGTGATCTCTGTCTGTCAAATAAATAAATAAATAAAATTAAAAAAAAAAAAGAAACTAAACATTACTAGTACCCTGGAAGTTTTTATTGCATACCCTTTCAGCCACTGCCCCTCCCCAGGGGTGACCACTACTCCAGTTTCTAAACTGTAGATTGGGGTTTTGTTTGTTTGTTTGGTTGGTTGGTTTTGAATTATATATAAGTGGAATAATACAGGATGAATTCTTTTGCATATGGCTTCTTTTACTCAACAATATATTTGTGAGATTCTTTTTGTTGTTTTGTATAATTGTAACCCATTGATTTTATTTGCTGTGTAGTATTCTATTGCCTGAATAATCATACAGTAGAATACACTACATTTATTTACCCTTTATTCTATTAATGGCTTTGGGGGTACTTTCCAATTTCTGGCTAATATGAATAAGGCCTTTATGAACATTCTTATATATGTTTTTTGGTGAAGATATTTATATACCCCTTTAACCTACATATGGTCATTGGCTTTGCCTTTGTTCAGCTTTAGTGTTTAATTAAAGTTGTATAACTAATTTACATTTTTACCAGCAGTGTTTTGAATTCTGATGATTCCACATTCTTATTGGGGCTTGGTATTTATTTTATTTTAGCCATTCTAGTTGGTATATTGACAATCACATTATGCTGTTATCTTGCTTTTCCTTGACGATTAGTTACATTAAGTACCTTTTTCATATGCTTATTGGCCATTTCTATAGTCATTTTGGTAAAGTGCCTATTCAAGTTTTTGTTCATTTGGATTGTCTCCCTTTTTCTTATTGACTTATAGAAGTTCTTTATATATTACAATTAATGCATCCTTTGTTGGGGATATGTACTGCAAATAGTTTCTTTTTTGGGTAGTTTTAAAATGAGTTTTCAAATTTTCTAATAGTTATTCAAGTTTTCTGTTTCCTTTGAGATCATTTTAATAACTTTTCTATCAGGTTATTGATTTATCTGTTTTTAAGTTTATGGATATAAAGTTTCACTTACTCTAGAAAATTATTAGTCACTATTTCTTTAAATATATATAAAACCATATACGAGTAAGTGTATTTTTAATATAACTGGTAGGTTGCTTTATATAATTTTTTGAACCTTGTTTTCTGCACAACAGTATTTCTAGGAAATTCTTGGTTTACAATATATGGAGAGCTTCTGATTTTGAAAAATAACTTCAGAGTATTTAGTAATGTTATGTGATATTATATTTACAAAGTCCTCTATTAGTGGACATTTAAATCATTTTCAGTCTTTTGCTATAACAAGCACAGCTACAATGATGATAAATTCATAAAGGGGAAATTTCTGGTCTCATACAGTATTAACTTTTATGTTTATTGTTCTGTTTTTAATTTTTAAAATCTTTTTAAAAATGAGATATAATTTATATATAATAAAATTCACCATTATAAGGGGTTCAGTTCAGGGTTTTTTTTCTATATTCAGAGTTGTACAACCATTACCACTATCTAATTCCAGAACATTTTCATCATCACCTAAACAAAACATTGTACCTGTTAGCAGTCTCCTGCCTTCCCCTAGCCCTTAACAACCATGAATCTACTTTGTGTTTCTGTATTTGCCTACTCTGGACATTTCATGTAAATGAAATTATATAAAATGTGGTCTGGCTTCTTTTACTTCATATAATGTTTTTAAAGGTTCATCCATATTATAGCATGTATTTGTGCTTAATTCCTTTTATGGCCAAATAATATTCCATTGTGTGGGTATACCATATTTTAGTTGATAGATATTTGGCCTGTTTCTACTTATTGGCTATTATGAATAATGCTCCTATGAATATTTGTGCACAGATTTTTGTGTGGACATATGCTTTCAATTCTCTCCAGTCTGTACCGAGGAGTAGAATTTCAGGGTGATATAGTAACTATATGTTAACTATTTGAGGAACTGTCAATCTGTTATCAGCTGCACCATTTTACATTCCTATCAGCAATATGTAAGGGTTCCAATTTCTTCACAGCTTTGTTAACACTTGTTATTTCGTTTTGTTTTTTTTTTTTTTAAATATTATGGCTTCTGTCTGAAATTACTGTGAAGATGTATCTCATGGTTTTAATTTGAATTTTTCCAGTGACTAGTGATATTGAACATCTTTTCATGTGCTTATTAGCTATTTGTATATCTTTAGTGAAAGGTCTATTCAGATCCTTTGCACATTTTTAAAAATTGTGTAATTTATCTTTTCATTGCTTAGCTGTAAGAGTTCTTTATATTTTCTGATTACTGGACCTCTATCAGATACATGATTTGATTACTTTCTTCCATTTTGTGGGTTGTCTTTTCATTTTCTTGATAGTGTCTTTTGAAACAAAATTTAAAAAATTTTAATGAATTCTAAATTATTTATTGTCCTTTTGTTGTTTGTGCTTCTCGTATCATATTTAAGAGTTTACTGCCAAAATCTGAGGTTAAAAAGATTTACTCTATAGTTGTAGCTTTTACCTTTAGGTCTTTGGCCCATTTTGAGGTAATTTTTGGAAATAGTGTCAGGTAGGGGTCTAGTTTCATTCTTTTGCATGTGGATATCCAGTTGTCTCAGAATTATTTGTTGAAAAGATTATTTTTCCCCATCAGATAATCTTGGCACCCTTGTTGAAAATCAGTTTGACCTTAGATGTATGTATGGACTCATAAATCGATTCTGGTGACCTATTTACCTGTCCTTATGTCATTACCACACTGTCTTGATAATTGTAACTTTTTAGTAAGTTTTGAAATAGGAAAGTGAGTCTTCTACTTTTATTCTTTTTAAAATCGTTTTGGCTATTCTGACTCTTGCATTTTCATGTAGTTTTTAGGATTAGCTTGTCCATTTCTGTAAAAAAGGCAGCTGGAATTCTGAGAAGAATCTATATTGAATCTTAGATCAAATGGGGAGTATTGCCCTTTAAACAATATTAAGTATTCAAATCCATGATCCATAAACGTGGGATGTCTTTAAAAAATTTTTTTAGTAATGGCTCTTGCCACTTTTATTGAACATTGTGCTGGAGATTCTAGCTGGAGCAATTAGGTAAGGAAAAGAAATAAAAGGCAATCAGTTTGGAAAGGAAGTAAAACCAGCTCTGTTTGCTGATTACATGATCTTTTATATATAGAAATCCCAAAAGAATTTCCCAAAAGAAAGAAAACAATTAGAGAAAATAGAAGAGTTCTGCAAGGTTGCAAGATTCAAGATGAATAAACCAAATTAGTTGTATTTTTATATACCAGCAATGAAAATGTGAAAATGAGATTAAGAAAATAATTCCATTTACAGTAGAAAGAAAACATAAAATACTTAGGAATAAATATAGCTTAAGAAGTGTAATATTTTTCTCTTTTGACTTTCATTTTTCATCTCTGGCATTTGGGGATTTTCCTTTATTAATTTGAAGCTCATCTATGTTTATAAAACAAAAATCTACATATATATTATTTAACATGTCTATATGTTTAGAGAGAAGAGAGAGTAACTGTGTATGTGTGTATGGTTGGAGAGTTCTAGGTTGTATCATTTCCCCATTTTACTGGAAATTCACTAGTAGATTTTCTAGGTGTAAACAGTTTTGGTAGCTTAAACCCAATTATAAGAGAAAGGTATTAAGCAAAGGTATAAATGCAATGGAACAAATTAATAACAAAGTGCTGATAAATATGGCTACATGAAAAATTTAAACATCTTTACATTAGAAAAACTTTAAAGGCCAACAGTAAAGAGGTAGAAGTATTCTTAAATGTATATTGGGAAAGGACATTATCTTTCTGAATGATGTATTCTTTTAAATCAATAAGATTAGGGGAAAATGATAACCTATAATAGAAAAATGGCCAAATAATATATTAAAGTAAGAATTCACAGAAGAAGTACAAGTGGCTAATAGAGGAAAGAAAAGTATTTAGCTTCATTAATGAAATAAATGCTAATTAACATAATGATATGTTATTTTTTGCCTTGCATATTTTAGAAAAATATGGTGCTTTTTATGGGTGAGTATGGAGTGAAACTCTCAGATAACTCAATAGTGAAAAATAAACTGACATTACATTTGATAGCACTTATAAAATTTGTTATATTTATATAATTTAAATAAGTAGTTTTACTTCTTGGAATTTATTCTGGAAAAATAATTGTTTTTAATATGGATTAAGTATGATTATGTTCATCTCAGCACATTTAATGGCATAAATTTGGAATCAGCAGTCCAGAGATGGTTAATTGCACACAGTAGAATATTTTACCATTATTAAAATTCACATTTTAAAATATGGACAGATTGTTCTTCATGTAATGTTAATGTTAAGTGAACAATTGCAAGACACAAAGCTATATAAAAAGTATGATAGCAGCTGTATAAAAAACAGCCGTCATTCACATAACGACCATCAAACATGCACACACATAGACATACAGAAAAAGAAATACCTCATCATATTGACAGTGACTGTCTTTGGGTGATAAAATTAAAGTTGATATTTTCTCCTTTATATAGTTCTGGATTTTCTATATTTTCACAAATAAATATGTATTTCTTTTTTAATTAGGAAAAAAGTACAATATTTATGAATAAGATGTTTTCAGATGATTAGATTATTATGGCATGGTGAGAATTTTTTCCATATGGCCCTGGGATTTTCTTCCTTTAGTTTATGAGTGCTGACAGTTGTGAACTAGTTTGCTAAGTGATAGGAAGCAGCTTTGAAACTTTAGGTATTTTAAATCCTAAGGATTTACAGTGAAGAAAATACTTTGGCAAATAATGTCAATAAGTCCTGATGTGTATTGCTAACTTGTCATCAGTTGGGTTAATGTCTGTGTAATGATAACTTTGTTATTCCTCCTCCTTTTATTAGTCTACCACCCCACCTTTCACCAAACCCATGTAAGTAGTTTAGTGTTGCAGTTATAACCTCTAGGGCCATTTGAGTAGCTATTCTCACTCCAACTCCTTTCCAAATCCTATCACTTTTTCCTTTAAATGCTATATTTTATTTCTTGTTTTGAATTTTTATTTTAAAGATTTTATTTATTTATTTGACAGACAGAGATCACAAGTAGGCAGAGGCAGGCAGAGAGAGAGGAGAAAGCAGGCTCCCCGCTGAGCAGAGAGCCTGATGCGGGGCTCGATCCCAGGACTCTGAGATCACGACCCGAGCTGAAGGCAGAGGCTTTAACCCACTGAGCCACCCAGGCGCCCCTTTTTGTTTTTGAATTTTTTTAAAAGATTTTATTTATTTAAGAGAGAGAGAGAGAAAGAGATAGCAGAGAGAGCGCATGAATAGGGAGGAGAGAGAGAAGCAGGCTTCCTGCTGAGTAGGGAGTCCAATGTGGGACTCCATCCCATGACCTGAGATGAAGGCAGATGCTTAACTGACTGAACCACCCAGGTGCCCCTCTTGGTTTGAATTTTTAAATGGGATTTCCTTAATGAGCAGAACCATCTTCCTGGTCTTAGGAGCATGGTCTCTTTAAATTAAAATTTAATTTTAATTTAAAACTCCAAAAAAATGGAGTTTTTATGTTATATCTAGAGTGGAAATTTTAGTTAATTGAACCTCATTTTACATCTCCTGTGTGCCATTGCACTGATAGTAGGGATGTAACAAAGAATAGATTGTATTCCTTGCCATTCTCTGGTTCCCAGTGGAGATTTTATTTTATAATACGAGTTGGGGTGGGGTTAGGAGGGGAAGGGTGAAGAGAATGGCATAGTAATTAAAAGAATGAGCTACTCTTTAATTTACTTGTTTTTTAACTTCTCAGTATTCTCATCTGTCAAGTAGAAATAATAGTACTTTCTTCTGTCATTCTCTATTTCCTTCTATTTTTCTCTTTTCACCATTGAACTTTTTACTCCTGAGACTTCATTATTTTGTTCATTTATTCACAATAATGTGAAATCCTGGAGGACAATCACTTTGTCTGGTTTACTCATATATGTCTAGCATCTAGCATAGGGTCTGCTACATAATCATTCCCAGTGTGTTCTTCCTGCTGGGAACAGTCTTCCCCCATATCTATACATAACTCTTCATGCTTTATTTAGTTCACTGTTCAATTTTCATCTCAATAGAGAGGGCTTGCTGGACAACCTCTTGTATAAATTAGCATTGTCCATTTTTCTCTATTTTATCCTGCTTTATTTTTCTCCATAACATTTAATAGTACTCATATATTCTGTATCTGTTTTCTTGCTTACTGCCTGTCTTACATCCCAGTGAAAAAAGATAGGCAGTAAACAAGAAAACAGATACATATTACTGTTTAGGTTGCTGTGAAAATGAAATGAACAAAAGTAAATTGTGGTGTACTTCTACAATGACTGCTACAAGTAGACACTTAATAAATGTTAGTCTTAATATGATATTGCTCAGAATTTTTAATCTTACAACAAATAAGCAAAATTGATATTTCTACTGTGATTTTGTAAATGAGAACATTGAGGCTCAAGAGTTGTTCAAGGTTTAGTAAGTTCTGGCTAGTAAGCACTATTTCCAGGATCCAGAATTTTTTTTAAAGGATTTTATTTATTTACTTGACAGAGAGAAGATCACAAGTAGGCAGAGAGGCAGGCAGAGAGAAAGGGGGAAGCAGGCTCCCTTTTGAGCAGAGAGCCCGATGTGGGGCTCGATCCCAGGACTCTGAGATCATGACCTGAGCTGAAGGCAGAGACTTAACCCACTGAGCCACCCAGGCGCCCCAAGGATCCAAAATTTCATCTGCCTTTTTCTTAACTATAGCTCTTTTCACTCTACTGTGTTCTTTAAAAAAAATCAAAGGAGGCTGATGGGCAGGGTGACATTTGAATTGACCTTGAAAGATAAATAGGGGTTTGCTTGGCACACAGTAGGGGAGAAGGACATTTGAAGCCAGTGTGGGGGGAGGGCATTTAAAGAAGAGGGAACACTATGACCAATGAATGAGTAATGGTTGTGCAGGTGCACTTGTGCAGGCTAGCTCCCAACTTTGAAGAGCATCAGCTCATCTTTATAACTGAGGTGGTATGGACAATCTAGCTGCCAATCTTCTCAGTAGATTTTATAAGTCTTAATGGGCCTGTCTCTGCTAGACATGGACTAGACCCGAGCTGTCCAAAATAGTAGCCAGTAGATACCAGTGGCCATTTAAATTAAGATAAAAGTAAAAAATTAGTTCTTTAGGTGTACCAACTGCATCATAGGTGCTCAATAGCCGGAAGTGGTCAGTGGTGCCATACTAGACAGCACTGATCTGTAACATAACCATCACTGCAGAAAATTCTGTTGGACAGTGTTGTTTTAGACAGTTAAGACATGACTAGATAGAGGACTTTAGCAAAACATTTCCATAGAAGAGGAGAAGAGTGAATAAAAAGGTTTTAAATTTCCCAAACTACAAATGCTTTTAAAAAATGGAGTCAGGGGTGCCTGGGTGGCTCAGTGGGTTAAAGCCTCTGCCTTCAGCTCAGGTCATAATCTCAGGGTCCTGGGATCGAGCCCCACATAGGGCTCTCTGCTTAGCAGGGAGACTGCTTCCCCCCTCCCCCTCTGCCTGCCTCTCTGCCTACTTGTGATCTCTCTCTCTCTTTGCCAAATAAATATATAAAATCTTAAAAAAAAATGGAGTCAGAGCAGTTATTGGAAATTTTAATCTAATTATGTTTTTTAAAAAGGCCAGTTAGGCTTTTGTTTTTCTTTGTAGATGAAAACTTCAGTCTATTTGACTTGGATAGGGATACAAAGCCAAAAGCTTCAGGAGTCTTGGGAAATTACTCTAAAGATATAGATTAAAAACCACCCCCATTAGCCTGACATGCCAAAACAAATGGACTCAGAAACTTGGGATGGCCAGTCCTAGATCTAGACCCTGAACTATGTAGAGTGGTTACTCCTTAGGTAAAGAACTGATTTTAGCTGATAGGGATCTTTACTCATCTTCATATTTATAGTTTGTATCCTGACTTCTCACTTTATAAAAAGTTTACATAAATCTTCAAAATGTGTCCACAAGATTGACTTTATTTCTTCAGATACAGAAATAGAGTACAGCCGACTTGCTGAATATCACACAACTGGGAGGTAGCAGAGCCAGTGTTCAGTCTCCGAGTTTCTGACTCATAAGTCAAGTGCTCCTCAAATCACATTTACAATGAGTATGTCTCTTTAAAAAGGAATGTAAAATGAGAAGAGCTCAGAAGGAAGGTGGAATGAGAGGCTTAGAGAAATGACCTTTTTGGGAGCAACAGGTTGATCCTCAAACTCATTAGAAGTCACCAAAGTTCTCTCCTCTTCCTTAGAGTCATAAGAGAGTAGTGGCATGTTGAAAGCAGTTGGCTAACACTTTCTTAATTAACTTGATTTGCTCTACTTAAGATCTGTGCTTAAGACTTTGTTAGTGAAAGGGATTTAAGGGAGGTGGATTAAGATACATTTTGAAGAAAGAATACACATTATTTGACAAGAATACCATTATTCTAAAAGTCATTCAGGCTTAAAAATATTGGTCTTCTCAGGGATGCCGGGGTGGCTCAGTCATTTAAGCATCTGCCTTTAGCTCAGATCATGATCCCAGATTTCTGGGATCGAGTCCTGATTGGGCTCCTTGCTTAGCAGGGAACCTGCTTCTCCTTTTGCCTGCTGCTCCCCATACTTGTATGCTCTCTGTTTCTTTCTGACAAATAAATAAGATCTTTAAAAAAACAAAACCAGGGGCGCCTGGGTGGCTCAGTGGGTTAAGCCGCTGCCTTTGGCTCGGGTCATGATCTCAGGGTCCTGGGATCGAGTCCCACATCGGGCTCTCTGCTCGGCAGGAAGCCTGCTTCCCTCTCTCTCTCTCTCTCTGCCTTCCTCTCCGTCTACTTGTGATCTCTCTCTGTCAAATAAATAAATAAAATCTTTAAAAAAAAACCAAAAAAAAACAAAACCAGGGTGCCTGGGTAGCTCAGTGGGTTAAAGCCTCTGCTTTGGCTCAGATCATGATCTCAGGGTCCTGGGATCGAGCCCTGCATCAGGCTCTCTGCTCAGCAGGGAGCCTGCTTCTGCCCTATCTCTCTGCCTGCCTCTCTGCCTATCTGTGATCTCTGTCAAATAGATAAATAAAAATCTTTAAAAAAACCAAAACCAACAACAACAAAAACCCCAAAACATCCGTCTTCCCAGTTCTACTCAGGATTGATTGCGTGATTCCTCTGGACTACGGTAACATGTTATTTTCGCCTATATTGTAATATGTACTATTGTCAAACTTTATTATTTTTGACGGTATTGTCTGTCTGCCTTACTAGATTTTTTAAAAAGATTTTATTTCTTTATTTGACAGAGAGAGAGTATAAGCAGGGGGAGCGGCAGACAGAGGGAGAGGGTGTTTAGCTGGCTATGAGAGTCAAAAATTTTTAAGACACACAGTAACATAAGAAAACACTTAAAAAACAATACAAATATATAATCAACTGCTTGACCATGTGATTGACTAGTCCATAAATTCTGTAGAAGTTCAGAGAAGAAAACACTGAAACCTTGAATCATTAGACATAGAGCTTCATCGGAGAAGCTGACAGTCGTTTGGTGTTCTGTATCATTTATTCACTTTATTTTTTCAACCCAAATCTTTCCCTGTCTTCCTGCTACAAATATATAAGTTTTAGAGTAATAGGCTCTGTTTTGTCAGTATAAAAATGTTTCCCCATCAGAAGAATTCAGATGCTTATAAATAGATACTCTTGCTTAAATGTCATTATTTTAAATGGTATCGGATTCCTTCCCAGTACTTAGAAAATACATATACCTGAGCTGTTTCTTCAGATCAGCTTTTACTGTGGACACTTGGGTCGAAGTCATGCTGGAATAATTTGAGGAAAGGAGAATTTGGCAGATAGTACAGTATTTGAATATCATAAAATTTAAGTTTCACATGGGGAATGGCTTTGTTTAAGCTCAACTTATGATAAATAGAGTTTGTCAGTTATCTAGTAATATAGGTTACAAAGTGCTATTTTTGTGGTGATAGATTCTTTTATAAGGTTAGCTGCTCTATTCTGTACTTATCATAAATACATTTTTATTTTTGTCTTTTTTAAAATTTTTATTTTTTTACAGATTTTATTTATTTACTTGACAGAGAGAGAGATCACAAGGAGGCAGAGAGGCAGGACCCCAAGACCCTGACCTGGGCTGAAGACAGAGGCTTAACCCACTAGGCCACCCAGGTGCCCCTATTTCTTTGTCTTTTAGATGATAGAAATGTGAAGACTCATACACAATAATAAAAATTTCAGATGCCTTGTAATAATACTTCTGATTTTTCAGCGATTTAAGAAAATCAAGCATGTAAATTGGTCATCTGTGCCTTTTTAGTGACTGGATTGGTTCTTTTTTTCGATGACTATTTTAACTAATTAATTCAGCAAGGCAGTTCGTTTCTATTAACATGACATGGCCAACACCTTAGCTACTAGTTTTCAGCTCTTATCTATTCTTAGTCTGTAAAGAGGGCTGGAAACATATTATTTTTTACTTTCTTAAACTTTATTTACTTATGCATTGCTAAGCAAAATGAGTAACATTTTTTATATTTATGCGTTCATTTCCTCACTCCAGTACTCCCAATTTCCAAATTCTGATATTTTTTTTAAAGATTTTATGTATTTATTTGACAGAGATCACAAGTAGGCAGAGAGGCAGGCAGAGAGAGAGGAGGAAGCAGGCTCCCCGCTGAGCAGAGAGCCCGATGCGGAGCTCGATCCCAGGACGCTGGGATCATGACCTGAACCGAAGGCAGAGGCTTTAACCCACTAGGCCACCCAGGCACCCCCCAAATTCCAATTTCTAAGGGCCTTCTGATTAACAGGCTCTCAAAAATCTTTCCTCTTCCAATTGAATGTAAGTATTTAGCTTCTTCCTAATTTTGAACTTCAATTTGAAAACTTGTGTGTTTGATTTGGCATTAGATTGGGCATCATGTTTTATTTTTTTTAATTTAATTTTATTTTTTTTTAAGATTTTATTTATTTATTTGTCAGAGAGAGAGAGAGAGAGGGGGAGAGAGCGAGCACAGGCAGACAGAATGGCAGGCAGAGGCAGAGGGAGAAGCAGGCTCCCCGATGAGCAAGGAGCCCGATGTGGGACTCGATCCCAGGACGCTGGGATCATGACCTGAGCCGAAGGCAGCTGCCCAACCAACTGAGCCACCCAGGCGTCCCGGGCATCATGTTTTAAATGAGATCATGTAATTTCAGTTTTAGATGGTCACAGAAGTGTTTGCTGAGCACCATCTCTGTAGCTTTGAGGAAACTGGAAAATAACTTTTCTCCTAAGGTTGTGATTCTCCTTGAGAGTCACTTTAACTACAGTTAGGTACTGGCTGTACCAATTCCAGTTTAAACAACTGGACTCCAAAGCTGTTTTGGTTCTGATTAAGAAGTTTATTTGTATGTTCGGAAATACAGAGGCACAACCTGTTAACAGCTGTAAATTTGGTTGATTAAGCAGTGTGTAGACAAATTTACTAGGGGGAACTGTTCCCTAAAAATTCCAGTTCACTTACATATGAAGGTAGTCTGGCTATTTCTTACCAGTTTCCATCATTTCTTGCCAAGAATAATAAACATTTTCTTGCAAAGGAGCGACACTAAAGGTTAGAAGTGTTCAGTGTTTTATCAGTTATACTGGGGTGTCTTGAATCTTAATAAACAAACATAGAAGTATCTATGTAGATGCCTAGAAAAGCAGTTAGAGCCTAGACAGATAATTTCTTTCACACAGTTTTCCAGACCTTTTCAGAGTAGGTGATGTCAATTATGAATAGACATTTATTGTAATGGAAATTATGGATGTTTGGGTCTACATTTTCAACAGTTCAGGGAGGCTTGTGGTTTTAGTGGGTAATAATAGGCTGAAGCCAGAAACGATGCTTTCTTAATTTAGTATAACTGTAGATGCTATTATAAATATTATAATAAAAGTGGGCTTATTCAACTGGTACTATTCAGCCTTTCCCCATAGTGGTCTGTTGGGCAGACTGTGACCCAGAATCCAGCCCACAACGTATTCTTGTAGTACCTACAAGCTAAGAATGGTTTTACATTTTTAAAGGGTGGTAATAAGCAAGCAAACAAATAGAAAACAAAGAAGAATGTGCAACGAAGACTATACATAGCCTTCAAAGACTAAAATGTTGGCTATCTGGGCCTTTAAGAAAATGTTTGCCAACCGCTGGTCTATATTAGCAATCGTTATGATGACGACCCATTACAAGAATCCCCAAAGTGCCATCTGAAGCAACAAAGCAAGATAAAAATATGTTTTCATAGTTTTAGTCTTAAGTCTTAAGTCTTAACTTAAGTCTTAAGTTTTAGTCTTATTTTATTTCTGATTTGTATGTAATACATAAAATAGAGTGCTCGCTTCGGCAGCACATATACTAATAAAATAGAGATAACACCAGTATCCTTATAGGCCTTTTGGGGTTAGATCAAGGCTCTTTGCAGTGCCTTATGCATGGAGGCATTAGCTATTAGTTACTGTTGTTTTTATAATAATATGTTGTTTGCCTGACATTTGTTTCTACTTTGTTTTATGAGTTTCTATGTGTTTTATCTGTGCCCTATTTGCATTATATTTAATTTTGTAAACCAGTTTAAAATCTTTTTGATTTTAGTTGGAATGCAAATCTTAAGTGTGGCAGTTGTATTGTTCCTGTTCCCAATGTTGTGTAACAAATCACCCCAAATTTAGTGATATAGAATAATCTGTTATTATGCTCACAGATTCTGTGGATCAGAAATCTGGACAGGACACAGCAGTCATGGCTTCTTTTTGTTCCACAGCGTCTGAAGTTGGAAAACTCAAAGGGTAGGAACTAGAATCATTTGAAGGCTCGTTCATTCATGTATCTGGCAGGTGTTGCTGGCTGTTGGCTAGGAGATTTCAGTTCCTCTCCACACGTATTTCTCCAAATGACCTAGTTTGGGCTTCCGTAAGTGGCTTTCTGGGTTCCTCAGAGCATGCATTCCAAAAAGGGAGAGCCATGCAGAAGCTGTATCCTTCCTATGAGATGACCTTGGGAATTACAGAACATCATTTCTATCCTGCTCTGTTGGTCAGAACAGTCACAAGTCCATCCGAGTTCAAGGGGAGAAAAATAGATGCCACTTTTTGATGGATAGTGGCAAGGTCCTCATTCATCAAAGATACATTTATTGAACATTTGTTATGATGGGAATACAAAGATAAAGCTCTGCTCTGGAAGGGAGAGTAGCATAGTGGGGCAGAAGTATCAATAGCAATAGTCATTATAACATCGGATGGGGGAGTGATATGTTATAAAGCAGCTGTAAAAATGCTATGAAAGGAAGAGGTTAGAGGTTTCAATAGCCTTAAACAACCATTTCACTTTTCTCTGATATTATTTGTCTAAAAATGCTGTATCTTTAGTGGACCTTTTAAAATTCTTCAGCAGAACATAATGTCTCCTTTCTTTGCATCCCTCTATCATTTTATCTTGTGGTATTTCTCATTTTTTATCTTATTAAATCATTATGGTGCAGATCTTATCTTCTTTACTTGAAGACTTTAACATTTCTGTATCACTGACAGCCACTCAACACAGTAGTCTTCAGAAATACTTTATAAGCATTTACTGAGTGGCTCAAGTAGGAAAACAATAACAAGGTCAGATGTCAGTGTCTGCTTCCACCTTTTTGAGGGTTCTTTAAAGCATAGATAGAAAAATAGGCAGTTTCAGGGTGAAATAAATAAGATACATGGATAGCTCACCATTTGAATAATCAGGTTAATTATCTGGATTCTTTAGGGGAGTAAAAGGCCCTCATTTGCAGCATTTTCCAGTTCCCATGATAGGAATATTCCTACTGTGGCCAAATTCATGCTACCAACTATGCCATTACTGAACGTGGCAGTGGGAGGAGATGCACAGTGGGACAGACAGCATTATATGGTAGTATTGTCACCATATAGGTACAGTAGATAAAAGAAACTCCCAGCAAAGATAATGGTGAACTGCAGTAACAGAATTATTAAATGGTGAGTTTTGAGTATCTGTCATCTTTGTTTTAATAAAATCTATTTAACTGTACATTTACAAAGTTTAATTTTTAAGGCTATGTATATTTAACAGCTGACTTAGAAAATTTCTGAAAATTTAACAAGCAGCACTCATGAACCAGTACAGGCTGACTCCACCATGTCTCTTTACCCAAGACCTGGGTAATAGTGATTGTGATTCTGGCTAGTAATTTGCTAGATTCTGTGCTAAGGAAATTATCTGCAAGTTGGAAAAAGCAGAAATTCAGCACCACATTATTAACATAACAAAAAGCAACCTAATTGTTTAAAGTGAATTGTAGTTAAATAAAGTCATTGGAATGTTTCCTGGAATTAAAAGTGACTTCTCTGAAGGTTTTATAACAATATAGGAAAATATCATATATTTAAGTGAAATATAAAAGCAAGCAAGAAGAATGCTATTTAATTTACATTGAATGGTCAAAATTTTTAAGAGATATAAAAATATGCTAAGTAGAAAGAAATGTTAGTGTTTGGAGATTATAAGGACATACTGTGCTCTTTATCCTTGTCTTCATATTCCAAATCTCCAGTGAGGAGTATATTGTATCTTTATAATGAAAAATAATACCATTTTTGTCAGAAAACCAATTCTAATTAATAGCTCTAATTTTTTTAATTAAAAGGCATTATCCAAATAGATCTTTACTGTTGAGAAATTTTAATTTCTTCTCACAACCAATAGAACGTAGAAACTGATTTTGCTTCTTATGGATCAATACTGGATTTGTTTTTTTCTCCTAGATTTTATGTGCAGACTATCATAGATTTCCATGGGAGATTTCAAATTTTTATAAAACTATCCCACATTAACATTTTCACTTAACTCCAGAATTATCTATTTAAAAACTACTTGGTAGTTAAAGTAGCTAGCTAGCCATCACCGTAAGAAAATTGAAGATATATTGTTCCAGAATTGAGGCTAGGTCCTGTGTATCCTACATTCCTGTCTAACCTGAGTTGTTAAAATTTTATTTGAGGGGTGCCTGGGTGTCTTGGTGGGTTAAGCCTCTGCCTTCGGCTTGGGTCATGACCCCAGGCTCCTGGGATCGGGCTCTCTGCTCAGTGGGGAGCCTGCTTCTCCCTCTCTCTCTGCCTGCCTCTGCCTATTTCTGCCTACTTGTGATTTCTCTGTCAAATAAACTTAAAAAAAAATGAATATATTAAAAAATAAAATTTTATTTGACCATTTATAGCTCTCCTTACTTTAATAAAGGAATTTCTCGACATTTGAAAATTACAGGTTTCCCCCACTATCCAAAAGTAGGACATTCCTATGAAAACTTTTGTAGGCAGAAAAGGCATAAAGTGAAGAAGCAACAATCATTAATTTGTATGGAAAAATTTTTGAGGATTCCCAGGCCCCCAAATAAACCTCCTGTAGGCTTTTCTGATACCTTAGGACACATCTTGCTAACAGATACACAAAATAAATTGAGATAAAGCACAGATGTTCAACAAACACAGTTCAAAGCTATGGCAGCTTGGTGCTGAGATGCTGCTGAGTGTGGTTCCAGGGGAAGGAGCAGGGTGGGCTGCCCTCGCTGTTTGGGGGCGGGCTGCCTCTGAAAGGTCTTGCTGCAAAACAAATGCTAAATGCTTTCTTTGCTTTCTGTCTTCTTTTCTTAAAAGTGAAAATCCTCTTCAGGTTTTTTTTGTTTTTTGTTTTTGGTTAGGGAAAACAGTACTAATGAGGGTCTTTTGCAAAACTCAAGTGGTGTAATAATGGGAACTTTCGGAAAGCAGGGATACCTATATCTTCAAAAACAAGCATGCAATATAATTTCATGACCTTCCAGAAAATAGTTTTAACTACTTTTCCTGTCCCTTTTTAGTAATAACTGTTTAATTTTAGTAGACACTTTAGAAAAGCTAAGCTTCTTTGTAATTTTTTCTGGTGAAGATTAAGATCACCTTGTAGAAGGAAAGTGCTTTTTTGGTGACTTTTTAAAGGTACTAATTTAAATATCAAAGCAAATTCTATTAAAGTTTTACCTTTATTCCAAGGTTGAAATGTCTCTTATCACTTTATTTACTTGGTTTGGATGGGCTTCAACAAGGTTTTGGTTTAACAGTAATCCCTCAGTGATCTCTCCCTCCTATGAACTCCTAGTATTTCTTACTATTTCTTTGTTTTTGTCATTACTGTTATTAGCCTTTTGAATTATTCAGCTTCTTATTTGTCTGGATTGCCTCTTTAAAATGCCATAAACTCCTTGAGGCAGAAACTTGTGTGTGCCATGGGGTATAATGGCTGGTGAACTTTAGAGTAAGTAAGCCTGCGTTTGAAGTCTGACTCTTCCACTTTTACCAGGTATGGGAACTTTGGTAATGTTCTTCGGGTCTCAGGCCTCCTATTTCTGAAATGAATATAATGATCTCTAGCTTTCAGGGTTACTGAGAGCGTTAGAGATAAGATATGTCATGTTCTTGGCATATAGTAAGCATTCAGTAAGTGATTAGTTATTAGGTCTTAAATAATTGAGTGAATAACTATATTGGTTTGCTTAGGCTGCTGTAATTAAATACCAAGGAACTGGTAAAATTTATCTTCTCACAGTTTTAGAGGCTCGGAAGTCCATGATGAAGTGCCAGTCGACTCAGTTCCTTTTCCTGGCTTGTGTATGGCTACCTTTTCACTGTGTCCTCACAGGGCTGCGGGGAGAGAAAGAGAAGCACAAGTTCTTGAGCGTTTCTTCTTATATAAGCGCTAATTTCTTCAGAAGGGCCCCACACCCATGACTTCACTAAATCTCATTACCTCTCAAAAGCCCTGTCTCCAAATACCATTACATTAAGGTTTAGGGCTTCAACATACTAGTTTTGAAGGAACATGATTAAGTCCCTCCATAGCTGACTGCTTCAGGGAAATTTTGATTATTGAAACAGCGATTAAACACACACACACACACACACACACACACACACACAAAATTAATCATAGTCAAAACAGTTTAGAGAAATTGACCACCAGATTGTAAAGGAGCCTTGTAAGGAAACTGAAAAGGAACAAATAACAAGATGGAAGCAAAATCTACAAAGTGTTGTTTCAAGGAAAAGTTTCAGAAAGTTGGCCTGGTTGACAGTGGCAGATTGTATATAGAATTCAAGTAGGAAGAAGGTTAAAAATTAGTTATCTTTGTATTTGGTCAGTTTTATTATTTACCAGTATTCTTTTCACAATAATAATTGATAAAGGTATAGGACTGGATGTAAGATAAATTGGAGGGAAAACAATTTAGAAGGTAATTGTTTCAGTTACAATTAGGTTGACTGCATATAATGAAAATAGAGATGTCTGGCTTAGTGCTTCCTCATCCCTAGGGTTGCTTCATGGTCCAAGATCGCTCCTAGAGCTTGAACCCTTCAGTCAGTATTACAGCCAGTGAGGAGAGAAGAATAGTACTTCCTCTTTGGCCAAAATTCAGTCACGTGGCCACAACTAATTACAAGAGTGATAACCAGGAAATAATTCTCTTTTGGTTGGGCATCAGTGTACCCAGCTCAGAGCTGGAGTTCTTATTACTAGGAAGAAGGGGAAAATGGGCAATGGGGGACATTTAGGTGTCTATGGTGCTATAGTCATTTTTATTTTTGAGTATTGCAATATTTATAGGCAACTGATAATTGACTTTTATTTCCTTTCTAAAAATACGTAGAAAATTTGAGTTGCTTTAGATCACTCATAGAATATATTTTAGTAACTAGTTCATATCTATAGAAAGTCATGAGCATGGCCCCTGATATTGTTTCTCTTTTCTTTTGAAGTATCAATGTCTTTCTTAAAAATCACTCAAATTTACTTTAAAAAATTACACCAGAAATGCAGTTCCTTTAGGAAAAAAAATCAGAAAATAGGGAGAACTAAAAGGTAGAAAAGAAAAACCACCTATAATTGCATTATCCACCATTAACATTTTTGGTATGCATTTGTTCAGACTTTTTCTGTGTTCTTATGTAAACATTCATTGTTTTTGTACATGGGTACAGAGTTTAAGTTTGAGAAGATGAAAAATTTTTGAAGAGGGGTGGTGGTGATAGTTGTATAACAGTGTGCATACATTTAATGCCACCGAACTGTATACTTGAAAATGGTTAAAATGGTTAATTTTGTTATGTATATTTTGGTTAAAAATGGTGAATTTTGTTCTGTTTATTTTATCACAATAAAAAACATAATATGTCTTACAAAAGTGAGATCATATTCAACATCTTAATTTATAACCTACTTTTAATACTTAACAATAAAAAGAGAACACCTTTCCACATAAAGAAATATATTTTTGCAATGTGATTTTTGTAGCTGAGTATTTACTTTATCCTTTGGATGTACCACTTTTTATTGAGGGCAGTGTTAAAGCAAATAAAGAGGAATGTTAGCTCTTTTCCTTTTTAAGTGGATTCACAGGGAGCTTTGTGATGCATGGCAGAGGACTAGGGGAAATAACCAGATGGTGGAAACTGAAAACCCCCCTGGGTCCTTAAACTGTGTCTGCCTTGTTCAAATGACTCTCTAAATAAACTGCCTTACTGTTCTGATGTCAACATGGCAGCTTTGGTTCTTTTTTTTTTTTTTCCCAAAGCACAATTTTTTTTTTTTTTAAATTTGTCTAAAAGGATGTTTATTCCAGACTAGTGGTTCTCTTGGATGTCTTCCTTTACTATGTTAATGTCATATTAGAGGAGTTGGGGTAAAAGAGAATTGTGGATGGAGAGCATCGCACCCTGAGAAATGGTTCCTTCACACAAGGATCAGATGCCAATGATGGCAGGCATGTTTGAGATTTCAGAATTGGTAAACCACTCTTAGGAAGGTCTTTTGACTTGAGGTCCAGCTCTCCCCTGTGAACAGCTAGGCCACCATTTATTTCTTTACCTGCTATAAAATACTCTGCTTCATTGAGGATGCTTTAGCTACTTAGCACAAGAAAGAAATAACAGTTGGTTGAGCTGTCATTGCCTCCCCTCCCACCCCCGCCTCCACTTCATTTTCTGTCTTCTATGTATGTGTACTGCCTTGTCTCCCATTATTCTTCTTCAAATATCCTTTTCTCTCCATTTCTTTAAAAACTACATCTTTGATGCCCTTTTCTTCCATGCCTCTTTTCTGCCCACTTTTTACCACTTTTCTAAAATTCAGATGTTTTTCCCTCTGGCAATAATTTCTTTATCTTCCCAGTTTATCACCAAATCTTCAGCCTCATGGGGACTTGGGATTATATGGGACAATTAACTCTCTATCCTTGCTCTTTGGTTTAGCTTCCATGGACCTTAAATCTAACTTTTCTCCTGTCAACTTACTAAACTCCTGTGCCCCAATTATCAGTTGTATTGGCCTGGTAAATTCCCAAACATGGGTGACCCTGGAGCTTTTTCTGCAATTTTTCCTGAGCTGCCGAATTTATTTAGAGAAGAATATAGAGGCAGACTAATGTCACTGCAAATACGTGGGTACCCACCTCATTTATCCTTTCAGCATTACCCTTATTTTATTCCCTAATTTTTTTTTTTTTTTAAAGATTTTATTTATTTATTTGACAGAGATCACAAGTAGACGGAGAGGAAGGCAGAGAGAGAGAGAGAGAGAGAGGGAAGCAGGCTTCTTGCTGAGCAGAGAGCCCGATGTGGGACTCGATCCCAGGACCCTGAGATCATGACCTGAGCCGAAGGCAGCGGCTTAACCCACTGAGCCACCCAGGCGCCCTTATTCCCTAATTTTATTTTATTCCCTAAATAACTCTCCATTTGCCAGTAAAACATGCTTCACCTGGGGCTTGTCAGCTTGTGTCCACTGCCTCACACAGACCTTCCCCCAGCATCTCATGTAAACAGCTTTCCCTAAACACTCTCAGTCCTGTTACCCTGCATTACTTCCTCCATTACAGTAGCCTAGTGTGAAATGGCCATGTTTATTTACTTGTTTCTTTGATGTGTTCCCCTCCAAGAACATAAAGATCATGTGAACAGGGAACCTTATCTTTCTTTTTCTTACTACTGTAACTCCAGTGCCTAGAATAGTACCCAATTCAGGGTGGGCACTCAAAACATTTCGTTCAATGAATGAAGGACAATTTCAGTTATTTTCTGCTGTTCTCAAACATATTCCTAATTCTGTCTTGATACTCAGCAAGTGACTACTTCCAATTCTGGAAAACACCTTTCTCATCTGCTATCTAAGGTATAGACCGTTTTAGGTGATTATTTTCCTCTGTCCATTCTGTTTGGAAAAAAGGTTTTCCTTCATTCCTGACAGTCTGGATTCCAACCTTTTCCATCTTAGAGGGATCTTGATTTTTCTTGAATCCCAAATTCTGCTCGTAGCCTAGTGATGATGAACATGGGCTTTGTAATCAGACTTACTTGGGTTCCAGTTTGAGGTCTGCTGTTAATCTTGGACAAATTATATACTACTTTCAGCCTTGGTTTCCTCCTGTGTTAGTTGGGAATAATAATACCTATGTCTTAGGGTTATTGTGAAGATTAAAAGAGAATATCCTCAAAGTGCTAAGCTCTGTGATTGGTACCAACTAAAAACTCTGAAAAAATGTCTTTGTATTATTATGACCTTCCTTTCTACTTGCTCCTAAGTTTATTAAATTCGTCTTTAAAAACTGCTCTACTTACCCATTTAGCATTGTATCTATCTCTTCCCCATCACATTCTCAACTTTTTACCTTCTACTCATTTTGGAACCCACAGTAGTTCCTGGGCTTTCCAAACATTTTAAATTTTATTCCTAATACTAATATCATTCCTTTCACACCTGATCTGCCTTCAGTGATTTCATTTTCCAATGGTTCAAGTCAGAAAATTGGAAGATACCCTTGTTTCCTTCTTCCTTACTCTCTACATTTCCTGATCATGTAAGCAGAATTCTGACAATGCTACCTTCTAAATATTGCCTCAGGTTTTCCACATCTCTCTCTCTCTCTTTTTTTTGGATGTCACAATTCCAGTCCAAGGAGCTATCATCTCTCACAAGATTTTAACAATACCCTTGTACCATTTACCCCTCACCACTCTATTCCATATCCACACTGTAAATGGAACGATCTTCTAAGAAATTCAAAGGTGATAATGTTATTGCTCTTTCTAAACATTCCAGTCACTTCTTATTTTCCTTAGGACAGAGGCTTCTTGATCAGAACCTGCTTGTGTATCTTTAGCTTTATCTTATACCATTGTTCTCCTTGTGTGTTCCCTCTTCTGATTGAATTTAATTTCTTCTCATATTGTTTTGCTCCCTCTTGCCTCTGAGCTATTTCACATACTCTTTCTCTCCTTCTTTCATCATCTCTCTCTCTCTTTTTTTAAGACTTTATTTAATTATTTGACAGAGAGAGAGAGAGAGAGGGATCACAAGTAGGCAGAGAGGCAGGGAGAGAGAGAGAGGGAAGCAGGCTCCCCACTGAGCAGAGAGTCCGATGTGGGGCTCGCTTCCAGGACCCTGAGATCATGACCTGAGCTGGAGGCAGAGGCTTAACCCACTGAGCAACCCAGTCGCCCCTCATCATCCCTCTTTGTCTAATTCCTGCTTAGTCTTCTGGTCTCAACCTACACTTCCTCAAACGGGCCTTCCTATATGCTTGGTATCTCTGTGGTCTGTTCTGTATTATCCTGTCCTCATAGAGTGTTTGTTCCATGTTATAGTTCCTTGTCTCTTCTCAAGATCCCTGAAGGCAGGACTCATGTCTTTTTGTTCATCAGTGTATTCCCTAGAATAGTGCCTGGCCTATAGTAGACGCTCAGTAAAACTTTGTTAAATTTGTTAATTAGCAACAGGAGGAGAAAAACCATCCTATATCGCAACATTTGTCAGGGTTTAGAGCAGCATATGGTATTCCTGTATTTAGCTTCGAATATTTCTTTAAACATAAGTAACTGTAGAAATAGTAAGACTGCTTTTCAACACATGCTCTTATTTTTCTATCCTCACACATTTCCTTATTTTAAAATCTTTTAA
This sequence comes from Lutra lutra, assembly GCF_902655055.1. NCBI lineage: Eukaryota > Metazoa > Chordata > Mammalia > Carnivora > Mustelidae > Lutra > Lutra lutra. The sequence goes on from NC_062284.1 coordinate 114,386,001, forward strand.
TGTTTGTTTTCATTCTGTACTACAAACACCACATTTCCCCCCCCATTTGGATGCTTTTGAGTGTAAAATGCCACTTAAAATCAGCACTTCTGCCAACTTTCATTCAGTCTTCCAGCTTTATTTGGATGACATTTCCATGGATAATTTTGTGAAGTTTCTCAACTAGAAGCTGTGTTTAAATCATGCAGTCTTCACTGTGGTGTATCCTAAAAGATAATAAAGGCCCGTGAGTTTTCTTGTTCTCCAGGCCAAATAGAAAGCACCAAGAGGACAGAGGATTATAGCTTAGACATTTTTAGCCCTTCAGACCCCTCCCACAGGCATTTGCACACAGGGAGACTCTTTAGGGGGAACCTGTTGATGGATTAATGATCCTCTCTTTTTCAGTCACCACTGGGCTGAAGTACGCACTGGAGCTGAATCATCCTTAAAAGGGAAAAATGAATGCTCTGGAAAGCATTCATATTCTGGCTGAATATAACCTGCTAGCTAAGAAACATTTTCATTAAGTTTATTTTTGAAAACTTCAGTATAGAAGGTAGTCAATAATGATTGTGTTTGATTGCATTATTCCTAAGAAAGAAGTCTTTTTTTTTTTTAGGTTTTATTTACTTATTTGTCAGAGAGAGAGAGCACAAGCAGGCAGAGGCTGAGAGAGAGAGTAGGCTCCCCGCCGAGCAAGGAGCCTGATGTTGGGCTCAATCCCAGGACCCTGCGATCATGACCTGAGCCTAAGGCAGCAGCTTTACTGACTGAGCCACCCATGCGTCCCAAGAAGTCTGGTTTTTTTTTTGTTTTGTTTTGTTTTAATCAGAGATACAAATGGATCAGTATACATTGGTTTTCCTTGCCTTACTGACATGAACACTATTTTCACTACTTGATAATGTAGTTTGAGGGAGCTTTTGTTCATTTTTTTAGTATATCTTTCTTGGGTCAGAAACATAATTAGAAAAATTTTGCAGGGAAAGATTCGTAATCTTGCAATTACAGAAGCCTTCATACCACAGGAAGATAGAATTTTCAGAACTCTTTTCTGACCTAGAACAGATTAAACTTTTGTTTTTAAAAATTATTTTCCTTCTTAAGTCTGTAACAAGAATGTTAGGAAGATAGTTTATCTATATAATTACATTTGATAGAAAATTATCATCAGCTAGAGTTAATTAAGTAATGGATGTCCCTTTTGCACATTTTCAGGCCGACCCATATACCACTTTTAGCAAAAAAGATAAATCTGTTGTTTTAAAGTCCCCCAGAAGAAAGGCTATGCTCGACAGTTACAAAAGAAGTTCTTTGGGGAGAAAGAGTAAGCCATATAATTTTTTTTTTCAACAATTTTTTTTCTGGCAATTTACCCAGAGAACCTGGGGAGCTTATTTGAAGAGTTTGGTATTCCTAACGTTGCAAATTAGATATTTTACCATCATGCACCTTGGATTTCATGCAGAAGCAAAAAGAGGATGTGACTAAAAGGAATTTGGGCTTCCAGGGTTAAATACATCCTAAATCTGTGTTGGGGGTAGGTTTGCTTTCTAGTTGTAGTAAGATCTCTGATTCTTTTGGATTCTAATAATTTAATTTACCTTTTCCTCTTATATAAATTAAACTGCCTAGGAGTTTATATTCATGGATTTCATCCTTTTATCTCTTACTTCCAGGGACTGACTTTTTTTTCTTTTTTCTTTATCTTTTAAAAAATAACTTAAGGTATTTGTTTATTAAGAAGATTGGCAGGATGTCAGTTTTGAAGTGTTCAAAGTGAGCTTTTATGTTTTATACACATGCTCAGATATTCTGTGAAAACATGAAGTAATACAAGGAAAATTAGTATACATCTCTAAAAAGTGAAGAATTAACTTTCTCACAGACAGATTCTGAGTTCTATTCTTGAGTGGGATATGTAAATAAGAAAATATAACATTCATCTTCCCTTATTGAGAACTAATATGTAAGGAAAACTTACCTCCTTACTATTTTAGAACTTCAACACTTCAGAAGGTGGATTTTAGTAGCCACTGAAGAAATTAACTCTATTTCTATGGGAAAAATATTTCTAGAATTAGATAGGGAACAACAATCAGCACAGCTTCCTCATCCCTCACACTTCCTTTTGCTTGATGGTATTAGGAAGAGTTGGGACAGCAGGAGTTGCCCCTGATATTCTGGACACTGAGAGGGCCTTGTCTTCCCCTACTAGAAGCAGAAAATATTGTACCCCGATAGGAGGCCCCATGGCACAGTGGAAGGAACACAGACATTTGAAGCAAAACGGACTTGGGCTCAAATTCCTATTCTGCAATTTACTTGGTGTTTAGTCACCAAGCCACCCTTTCTTATGCTCAGAGAGATTGAATGAATTTGAAAGTGAGAGTTAAAAAAAAGTGGTGATTTATATTCATGATCTCATCCATCTGGTAGAACTGTGCCTACCATTACAGAGCATATAAAGGTGGTCACAGTCTTCAAAGGTCTCTTAGTATTATTGCCTTCTTGTTATTATCTTGATACCAATTTATTAATGACATAGGCTAAGAGAACACCACCACATTCGGGTATCTTTGTAAAACAGATAAAATATCAGAATTAGTTTGGAGCACCTGGCTCAGTTGGTTAAACATCCAATTCTTGATTTCGGCTCAGAACATGATCTCAGGGTGGTGAGATCAAGACTCATGTCAGGCTGCCAGCTCAGCTCAGAGACTGCTTGTTCCACTGTCCCCCCCCCCCCTTTCCCTGCTCTCTCTCTCTCATAAATAAAAATAAAATCTTAAAAAAAAAGAATTAAAGCTAAAAATTATAAGTGACCTACCATTCTTTCTTAGAAGATGATAATGATTCAAGATTAGTTATAGGGTAGATTTCAAACCCTAAGGATTAAGATTGTAGTCAATGGAACAAACACAAACTATGTCAAGATGTAGAAATTTTGCTAAGATTGTTTATATATGCCATTGTTTTCTCCTTTTTTACTCTGTGGGATTTCACATGACATTATAAATCTCTGAATGCTGCTCTGTTGTCATACAGTATGTTAGTAAGTATCTGCTATTTGAAATATGTGGCTATTGTGAATCAAACTTCTAGGGAAAAAAAGAAGTAAACTGTTGCCATCATTATATGTACAATAGTTGAAAATATATAAAGTATATGCCTTGCAGACATGAGAGCCTTCAGAGAGAAGATTCAATTGAAACCATTGTGCCCCAGTCCTTAATAACTTAAATGCAAATTCTGTCACATATCCAGAAACTAAGGTTCAATTAAGTGCGGTTGTTTCATCTTACAAAATAATTTTCCCACCAAGAAATCTTGGCAGCCATATTGATGACTTCTCATGAGAGAAACAGATGGGACCGTAAAGAGGCCCGAGATCTATTTTTTTTTTTAATCTAACTTTCTAATTCCTCATTTTTTTAATGTTAGGAGAAGCCAGGCCTAGAAATCAAGAACCCTAAATTTTCCTCAGGTTTTCCAATCATGAGTCTATTTACTCCAGTTGTCTCTTACCTGCTCTTATGTTATAATTTGTAGTGATGGCATAAGTGGATATAGTAGAAGTAGAAATTGGATATGATCTAGATGACAATTTATGGGTTTAGTTTCAAAGACCATTTTTACCTGGAAAGTAAATAAGAAGGGTTAACAGGCATTTTCCAGTGATCGGTGGTTTATCTGTTCCTTGTGTTCCACCTTGACCTAGCATTGATCTCTCAGGAACCTCTAAAACCTCTCTTGCCTCTGTCGGAATTCATTTTATTCTCCCTGAAGAGATAAAAACTTTTATGGGCATTATTTATTATCATGCCACAATATTCTAGGAAGCTAAGTAGAGGTTATGTGGCTCAATCTTTATTTTTAAAGCCAAGCAAGGAACAGATAAATCTCTTCACTGACAATACAAAATGAGGCCATGGTAGAGGCAGAAATAGTCTCCTTAGTCAGAAACATCTAATTCTGGCCCTTCTGACTAAGACACCATAGATTGTTTGGCCTTTCTCTAAACAGGCCTGTGACACTTAGAGTGTGTGGAAAGTATGTGCTTCCATCAAAGTTTTGCTGTTTAGTTATTCTTTGCCTGTTAAAGTAATGACTTGAGGACTGAAGAAAATAGAACATCCAAGCCTTATTTCAGCCTCTGCATTTAGTGCCAGTGTGCTTCAGACAGAGAATACTTTTATTTCCTTGGGAGTACTTCTCTGTCATCACACTCCACTTAGGAAGGGTTTTGTTGTTGTTTGTTTGTTTGTTTGTTTGTTTTTTCAGGGCACTGCTGATATTGAGAAATTTGGGGGATATTTCTTTTTTCATTAAAGCTCTGTATGTGAAAATCGGACCTTTTTTTTTTTTTTTTTAAAGATTTTATTTATTTATTTGACAGAGATCACAAGTAGGCAGATAGACAGGCAGAGACAGAGAGAGGGGGAAGCAGGTTCCCCGCTGAGCAGAGAGCCCGATGCGGGGCTCGATCCCAGGACCCTGGGACCGTGACCTGAGCCGAAGGCAGAGGTTTTAACCCACTGAACCACCCAGGCGCCCCTGAAAATCAGACTTTTGGAATACTGCATATTCTAATATTAGTCCACATGGAAGGAGGATTTTGGGGAGAAAACTGCAAAATCCCTATTTTAAAATATACAGTTAGTGCCTTTCCCCCCCCTTTTTCCTTTTTTACCTGAAAGTTACTGCAGCTTGGCTTATATTTTAAAATTGCCGAATTCAGCAATTTATACTGCTATTCATTAAAGTTCTTAAGAAAACTAAATGGTTTGTTTTATAATAAATATAATAAATATAAAAATAAATATAATAAATATAAAAATATAATAAATATTTTGTTAAAATAATTTTTCAACTCTGTTTTCTTTATAATATTTATCACTCACTTGTTATTTAATTTGTGATTTTAATGGTTTTACTCCTGGTTTTTTTTTTTTTTTTTTTTTTTTTTTAGTATCCCTAATGTTTATTTGGAATTTTTAACACAAGCCAGGAGTTGTTTTCTTCTTTCCTTTTCTTTAAGGGCTGCTTCTCAAGTTAACCTGCATGCCCAAACCTGTGTTATCATTTGGAAGGAACAGTGGAATCTATTGCATGCAATCTTTTTGTGGAGCCAGTTTAGTACCACTGTCCTCCTGATCTCTTAAACTTTGCAATTTTTGTAAACTCTTCCAAGTTGCTTTCAGCATCTCCAATTTGTGAACGAATCTCACTCTATTTATCCCTGTTGTATACGTCCACGTGTTTGTTTTGCAGTGTAATGACACTTGACAGTTATAAATTTTTCCATATGTTCATCTTGTAGAGATAAACAATGTGTGTGCTGTACGTTTCCTTCAGCTTTGAAGACCTACTTTTGAAAGAAACAATTCCATAGAATATTACAGTCCGCTTTGGAAAGTCATTCATATAAGCCTGTCCTCCGTGAAAGGGAAGGTAGCTGAATTTTCACCCTTTTTAACTTTGGCTGGTTAATCGAACTTTTCTAAGGGACTGAGAACAACTTAACTGCTTTTGGTTTTTCAAATACTTACCAGAGCAGTGCAGACCTGTTTTTGAAAGTCTTTAAAAGTGCTAGTTAACATCATAAATTTTGTGGAATAAGTTCTCTCATTCCCTGAGCAGTTTATTTTGGCTATGGGTTCCCTTATAATTTCCTCTTTTATCTTTTACAAATTAGAAAGTTGGTATTGGCATGTAATGATGGTATGTAAAGTATTTGTATTTGGTGGTTGTCTATAGAAAGAATATTTCTGTTTCCCTGTAAGCAGTTATTTCTTTTATTTTTGGTTCGCTTAGGAAATCAAGTCTTTCTGACTAGTTTTATTTGTGAAAATTGATGCAAATATCTTTATTCTTACCTGATGTCCTTTTTTACTCAAACAAATATCTATTGCCTACATTTCTTTCTCCCAAGATGCAAAGGTGCTTTTGTCAGTTGCTTTCCTTAAGGCTTTGTGGCCTATTTCTATTATTTCTATTTTCTGTAGTTAACCACAAACTTGGCTATATAAAAACTCTGATTGTAATATCCGTTAGTTCATTTTTATTGCTGTTGTCTCTAGTACACAAGGTTTGCCATATTTCTGTAAGAGATTTTTAACTAGGAAAACTCAAAATTGATGTGTAAATCTGGTGGGATTAGCAACTATGTGTAGGATGTAGTTCTTGGCGAGTGGTGTGCTAAAGCCAGCCCCTACAAGCTTCTAAGAGATAATTATTAAATTTTTAGAAATTGTGTAAGTTGGTTATCATTACAAATTAAATTATATAAACTTACAATTAAAAATTATATTGAAAAAGTTCTCAAAACTCATTACTTCATAATTCTTTTTACACATTTTATTACTATCTATGGTTCTGAAATCATTTGTGTCTATTGCATTTGTATTGAAAATACTATGTAATGTTTACTATGTACATCTCTTCCAACTCCATGTTCACTGAGGTCATGTTGGCAACCTGAAATCAGCCACAGGAGAAGCATTAACACTGGAAATTGGCAAACCCAAATCAGGACTTGATTTATTGTTTTGTTAATTGTCTAGACTTGAGAAAGTGATGGAGAAAATGTTAATAATGCAGATTAAACTTGAAGTATGTCATGTCTTCAGCCAGTATATTATGCATAGCACAAAAAACTTAGAAAATATTCTTCCAGTATTCGAAACTATTATCCAATTCAGCAAAGAAATGGTTCACATCATGGGCAAATGAATGAGTGAAGTTCTGACATATGTCTGTGTTCACTTTCGTTTTTGCTCATTAGGTTGAATAGAACCATCGACCAGCTACAGCAGAATTGTAAGAATGATAAATTGCTCCAAGTATACCAGACATCAGATGCAAAATACATCAGGAATCCTTTTATAGCTCTCTTTTGAAAACCATGCTACTCACAAACATGCTGCCTCTTTTCCCAGCTCATGTATGACTTCAGACTTCCTGTCTTAGCTCTGCAGGTTGTTGTTAAAGAGTATGACAAATTCGTTTGTAAAGTGTTCAGTCATCCACATCCATCTCTTTGACCACAAATTACCTTAGAATGGTGTTACAAAATGTTTGTGGGAAAAGAGGAAACATTATAATACTGGCTTTATGAAATCATAGCTTTCCTTCCTTGGAGGCATAATTCTATTATTTAGTTCAGTTATGAGAGGTAGTTTAGATTGGTTAATTTACCTATCAAAGGGGGAAATGGCTTCATTCCACGGAATTGTTTTCCTTAGCCTTATGGATAGTTTGATGATTTATGATAGTGTAGGTATGCAATATATACAAGTCAGTGTGGGTCAGAATATACTTGGTTAAAGCGTGGTTTCTAAACCTTGAGTGACCAGAAGGTTTCGAAATACATTCAGGACTCTGTCACACACCTACTCTGCATAATGGGATGATTGGGTCAAACCCCTCCCTTCAGAAATTTAGTAACCTGTGTTAATTGATGTTTCCCAAAGTTTTATCAGTTGAGTATCACCCCCTTCATTTTTTTTTTTTAAAGATTTATTTATTTATTTATTTATTTGATAGAGAGAGAGATCACAAGTAGACGGAGAGGCAGGCAGAGAGAGAGAGAGGGAAGCAGGCTTCTTGCTGAGCAGAGAGCCCGATGTGGGACTCGATCCCAGGACCCTGAGATCATGACCTGAGCCGAAGGCAGTGGCTTAACCCACTGAGCCACCCAGGCGCCCCACCCCCTTCATTTTTGTCATATCCATGTACCTCTTGTACATTTCTTTACTTGGTAGTTTTTTAGATTGACTTTTTCCTTTAAACTCGGTCTTTTCTTAAGTGATAATACCCATGAAATCTTGAGTTTAAGGTAACAGTAATTTTTTTTCTAATAACTATGAAAATATTGCCTACAAATTACAGCTTTTAAGTTTGTCCTTGTAACACCAATGGTGTGTGTATTGCACTTTGGAAAATACCGTATTAGTAGTGGTAATGAGGAGGCATTAGGCTAAATAGTTTTATTTATTCCTCATGTCAGCTTTATGAGGTAGGTATTGCTCTCTCCATTTAATAAATGAGGAAACTGAGAAATTAGAGAATTAACTTCTCCAGGGTCATGGGGCAAGCCAGAATTTACCTGACTAAGATCCATACTAACCTTTGCTAAGCACAGCTAGGTTTGTGGACCTGCAGTGTCAGCATTATCTGGGAGCCTGTTTGAAATGCAAAAACTCTGGCCCCACTTTAGAACTAATTAGTCAAAATCTACATTTTAACAAATTCCAGGTGATTTTCATGCACATTGAGGTTTGAGAAGGCTTGACCTGGACTCCAGAGTATTCTGCCTGTCAGAAGATGGATGACTTTGTCATTGATTTGGCTGGTCTCCTTTTCTCTCTGCAGTGTTATTTTCTTCATGTTCTGCTGCTTTGAGCTACAGCTCTTTTAAGAAACTTGGTGTTGATAGGAAGTCAGGAGAGAATATTCTCCATCATTTTGATTATTTTCTCTCCTAAAGTCATCTTTGTCCGAAGACTAGGCTGAAAGGTCAACACTTTCACTCTTTTTTCTTTTTTCCTTCCCCAGCATCCACAGACCAAGTTCTTGTCCTTTGGAATTATCTGGTGGCTGTTTTCCTGCCTACCCTAAACCTCCCTAGGTCCTGAGAACCACCTGAACCATCTGAAGAGCTCCAGTAACTTCCAATTATTTTTAGATGGTTTTAATAGTATGTATACCATCCTGACTCTTGACTTCTTTACTTCTCCCTCCAGTTCTGTGCCACTCAGCTATTTTACTGCTCGTTTTTCTTTTCACTAAGGTTGCCTACCTCTGCATCTGTGAGACCTTCATATCCACCCCCCCCTCCCCGTGATCTCTTGCCATTGCTCTCACATTTCTAAGTTTGATAGAAGCCGCAGCCTCAGGGGATGCCATAAAGATAATCTTCCGGAAATGGTCAGAGTGTTGGGAATTCCACAGTTGGATCTGGGAATATCAGGAATGGCTGTGACTGATGAGTGCAGCTGGCTATAAATTTTTAAGTATTCCAGTGCGTCATCATCATTTCATCAGCGTATTGTCTCTGTGGTTTCTTCATAGAATTTCCCTGTGAATACTGTGCCCGGAGGAGTCTGGAGGGTTTCTAGACACCACACCCAGGTTGTATAGTTACAGGCCCTCTTTCTGGTATTTTTGTAGTTGTTTATTCAATCTCCAAGATGACTAGTTATTTGTGATGAGTAGAAGTTGGGTCTACTCATGACACTGGATCCTCTTTTCTTGCTCATGGATGGCCAGATATACAGATGATCATAGTATTTCATTTTCTTGACTTTGAATGGTGTTAAAGGGGGAGTTGACCCACTGGAAGTATAAGAGATACTGAAAGAAAACTATATTATTCATTAACCAAAGAGGAATACTTGTTTCTTACTATAGTAATTTCGGACTCTGAAAGAAAGATTTGCTTAGAGTCTTTCAGCCAACTGTAGACACAACTTGCCCCAACCCAGATTTTTTAAATTGTCTCCAGCTTTGCAATCATTTAGAATTGAGATTTTCCCCCCTCCTTTCTGCTGCATTTTTTTGTACACACCCTTCTTCCCTCCCCTTTGCCATACTTTTGTTTCCTTGAGAAAAGGAGAGTCCCTATTAGAGTGTAGAATAAACATTTCTTTGTGAAGTGTGACTTATTTATGCTTCAGGGGTTGTCAGTGTGTACACAATAGAGAAGGTGATGGAGGCCCCTGGGCATGCCAAGTCAGCACTCTGTGCATGTTAAGGCCAACAAGCACGGTAAGCAGGATGAAAAAATTTTAACAAGTCAGAACATTTTACAATTTCCATATTTATCAAACATGTCAGGGGATGGGATCACCAAGCCTTCCAAGGATTAACTGCCTCTAGGACTTGAACTGTTTTATTAAGATGGAGGAAGCCAAGTTCTCAACACCCCATGATTTGCTGTAATAACCACTAGAGTGAGAATGTAGGTGATCCTTGCTGAATGAAAGGTAATCCTAAGGCTAAAATGCTCCTTGAATGGGAAAAAAAAAAAAATCTCTCAACAGATGAACTGTGTGAGAATCTATCTGTCAGAGCTTTGGAGTTTTAAGTTTATTTACCTAGAGCTTCAGTCGTATTAATTCTTTGGTTGGTGGTTCTTGACCTTTGACGCTGAAGGGCTTAGGCTATGAAGTCAAGGAGAAGAGATGTTCAGAAACATGCATTCTCAAAGAGCAGTGGCCATTTGCTTCTTGGGGCTTGGAAAAGGATCCTGGAGTTATTTATTTTCAAATGTTTGGGGTTTGGCAGATCCTAAGATGCATTTTTGCCAAGCACTTTCCTTTGAATTTTAGTACAGGAATATTTTGGGTGGAATTTAATTGCTTTATTGGTGATTCATTTGCATTATACTGATCAGAAGGCTGTTTTGGAAAAGATATTTGTTGACTGAGAAATATCAGGAACTTTACAAACAGGTTTTTAGTACCATCATTTTCTTAGATGGGGATAAAAATGGAATTCAAGCCCCAAATATTTTCAGTCAGATTTGGAACTTGGAATTTTTAAGTAGTAGTTTCCAATTTTGCTCGTATCACTTTTTCCACAGAAGCAAACCAGACCCAACTTCTCTGGCTTCATCTGCAAATCTTTAGAAAAGTCGCAGAGCTGATCTGCAACCTTGGGCCGACACAATTTGAAAATTAATGTTAGAAAAAAGGTTTTCAGCAAGCAGGTAGAGAGAACAGCCCTCTTCTGAATAAATAAGTTGGAATAAACACCCCCCCCCACCAACAACAAGAACCCAAGGAGAATAAGACAGGGCAGATTTTTGGTTCGAAAGCCAAATGACCAGGGATGGCGAAATCCTGAGAGAACTTATGTTATATAAGGTACCGCGAGGTAGCTTTTCCATTACAGTTTGTAGAAAAGGTTATAAAAGAAGGAAGCATGCTGAGACTTTACAAATGAGGTCTACCCCATAAACTTTTTACAGAACAGGGGAAGGATATGGCTAAATATGGCACTGAACTTCTGTTGCCCAACAGGTTGCAACACAGCATGAAGATAAAAGCAGGTTTCTTCTTGTCTACTGTCTGCTTCTTATCTTTTGTAACTGGCCCAGAAAATGCCAGCATCTTGAATGATTGCTCACTGTCTCCTTGAGAAAACAACAGTGCAGTTAAGCATCCAGCAGAAGGAAGAAGCATTTTAAACAAATTGATATGGATGTTTTCAGGTTCAAATTATTTTGAAACCAACTTGTAGGAAGTACTGGGAAATTCTAGTTTCAAATTCTACAAACCGATGTAAGGAGAAGGACAGAATGAGGTAGACTCTTCTTTGTTTCAAATGGTGGGGTGCAGGAGGTTATAAGCATATCACTGGGCTAGTGCTGATGGTTTTTATCCCCCCTTAATCCACGTGTTCTTTAAACTGTTTAAAATGCCAAAGAAGCAAAAAGAGCTTTCTGAGTCCTTGACTTTATCCTGGCACTGGCTGAGCTGGTGAGAGTATTAGGTCACCATTAGAGATCCATACTGGTATAGGTCTAAAGTGGTTTATTTGGGCCAATTTTCCATATATTTCTTTAAATAATTCTAAATGTTCCTTTCAGAATCAGAATAAAGTTGCATTTTTCTTCTTAAAACTTTGTCCTGGAGGAGGCACCTGGGTGGCTCAGTTGGTTGACCGACTGCCTTCAACTCAGGTTATGATCCTGGAATTCCGGGGATCGAGCCCCACGTGGGGCTCCCTGCTCAGTGGGAGGTCTGCTTCTTCCTCTGCCCTCCCCCCTCTCATTCGCTCGCTCTGTCTCAAATAAATAAAATCTTTAAAAAAAGAAAAACTTGGTCCTGGTTATCTTAAAACAGACAACTTGGTAAACATCATCTTTTTTTTTTTTTTTCTTTCTCTTTCTCTACCCTTTTTTTTTGTCCCTCCGCGCTTCCCTTTCTTACTGGTAATAATCCAGTTAGTGAGTGCTTATCAGTGACTGGTGGGAACATTGTGACATTTTACTTTGTGCCCAACTGTAGTCTCTTCCAGCAGGATGATTTGTGTGAAGTTGGCAGGAAAAGATGGATCCCATGAGTCTGATGGTATTACTTTTTAGAAAGTTAAAATGATTTGTTGCATTGTTGAGGGCATACCTTGGATAATAATGAATATAGGTAAACACTTTGAGGGAAGCTCTTGTTTCATATGTTTTATCTCCCACAGTGCTTTTACACAGCAGAAGCAGAATAAAAAATTATTACTGATTCTAATCCAGTTAATTTTTGAGTATGAAGGAAGATATTTAACTCTGTATCTTAATATGTAATCTGGGAATGGTGAACAATATTTTCTGCTCCAATTCCATTTGTCTTACAGGAAACAAAAACAAATGGGGATCATATAATAAAAAGTAATTTAATTTAGTTTTTATAAGTTTTTTTTTTTGAGAAGTATAAAATGTTCTGCAGTTGAAATTAACATCAAGGAGCAAAGGATTCTCACGATAAGTAAGTGAAACAATAATGTAAAAATAGCTTAGCTCTCTATTTTTTTTTTTTTAAGGATTTTATTTATTTGTCAGAGAGAGAGGAGAGCGAGCGAGCACAGGCAGACAGAATGGCAGGCAGAGGCAGAAGCAGGCTCCCCGCCAAGCAAGGAGCCCGATGCGGGACTCGATCCCAGGACGCTGGGATCATGACCTGAGCCGAAGGCAGCTGCTTAACCAACTGAGCCACCCAGGCGTCCCAGCTTAGCTCTCTTTTTATCACTGTCCTATAGCAGGTATTAGTGACTGGGGGACAAGCCAGGTGTAAAATGGGATAGGAGAAGAGAGAATGCCTTAGTTAGCTCAGCCTGCTATAACAAAAGACCATAGATTATGTGGATTGAATAACAGATACTTATTTCCCGTATTTCTGGAGGCTGGGACATCTACGATCCAGGTACCTTCAGCTTCAGTTTTTGGTGAGGGCTCTCTGCCTCCTTGTAGACGCACTGTTTTTCCTCTGTACTCACATTCATTGCCTTCATGCACGTGTGCATGCCTGGAGAAAGCAAGAACTCTGTGTACCTCTTCTTAATAAAGGTACTAATCCTATCACGAGGGTCTCACCTTTGTGACCTAATCCATAACTAATTACTTCCCAGAGGCCCCACCTCTATATACCTCACACTGGGGTTTAGGGGTATAATATGTGAATTTGGGGGGATACATTCAACACATTATAGCAAGATGGGCAAACTGCTTAAAAAGAAAAGCCTTATAGATTCAAAGGATGACAATTATTAGATGTTAGAAATAGAAATATTTTAATTCTTTCTTCAAGTCTGGACACAGAGGCTATCTTCAATTCCTGTCAGTTTTTTCCTCCTTAGATTAAACATCAGCACCAGCAGAAGCCCTGGCTTTTTCCTCTGGAAATTGCAGAATACCTTATTTCACTGTAGAGAAAAAGGTTCTGTGGAATAGCTTGTTCATCTTGTAGACTTTTGGAACATTGCTTCTAAAAAATTTAGAGCCATCTACACACTTTTTTTTTTTTCAGTATTAAATGGGGTTAGTCATTGAAATAATCATTGATATTTCTCTACAAATCAGATAGAATTATGCTGTGGTCCAGTTTCAGCTCATTGGACAAAAGATCTTCCTTTCTAGTATAGGGTTTATAATATGTGTAATTTTTAAAAAATTAAAATAAGATAATAGGATTCTGGAAGGTTTTTTAAGTTAAAACATTTCCAATTTTTCTACCATATTAAGAGGTCACATCACATCATATGTTCACCACAGGAGACTTTTATTATAGTATGTCATGTATCTACATAAGTGGGATTTCTGCTTAGAAGTAAGCTTCTTTAGAGTCAACTTTTGTTTGCCTTTTGTACACTAAAAACTTTTCTTGTAGCTGTTGACCATTTCAATATCTTCTTTGGAAAAGTGTCTATGCAGGTCATTTTTTAATTGTATTACTTGGTTTTTTGCTATTGAGTTGTAGAAATTCTTTATATATTTTGGATATTAACCCCTTCTCAGCTCTGTGGTTAGCAAATATTCTCTCCCAATTTGGTGGGTTCCTTTTCATTTTGTTGATCATTCCTTTTGCTGAGGACTCTTAACGTTTTAGGATATTTCTGATTTTTTTTTCGTTTAATTTAATATAATTGAAATCATGCTGTATGAACACTGTCTTGGCCTGCTAATGTTTCTGTTGATTATTATTTTGTATTCTCATTCTGAATAATTACAATGTGCCGGGCACTCTGTTAAGCATTTTACAAATATTATCTCCTCTTATTGATACCATGAGGATAGATATATTTGTGCTATGAATTTGTGATTCAGGGAATGTCTAATAAATGAGTTGGCTCCTTTAAGTGGGCTCCACTGTATAGAGAAAATGCAGACAACAGGAAAGAAAGCTAGACATTTTTCATATTGTGCTCTTTTTTCTTTTGCTCTTCCAGTCTTTCTTGTTTTCTCTTTCCTCTTTATCTTTTTCTTTTATTTTCTTGTTCTTTTACTTTCTCTTTTTCTCTCTCTGTCTTTCTCTCTTTCACGCTTTCTCTTGCTTGCTCTCCCACTCACTGGCTCTTTGAGGTTTTATTTTAGAGGGAAGGAAAAGGAACCTGTCCTCTTTAAAAAATGAAAAATTTTTAACCGAAATCTTATCTGCAGCATTTAGTATGTCAACAAGTTCTAAATGGTGAAGAAGTCTTATCAGAAGAAAGGCTGCTTTGAAAATGATATGGACATATTTGTTGGGCGTTCACTCCTCCAACACCTAGATAAAATATACAAGGGAGTAACTGACTTTTACAATATTTAGATAGCTACATAGTGAGTAATCAAAACATTCTTTACTCATTTACTAGGAGGTTAAGATCAGCCTAGGTAGAGCTTATAGGATAGAACTGAATCAAGGATCTGCAGTTTGGACATTTTGTTAGCTTTTAGAGATGCTACTTAGAGCCTGGGCCAGGCCAGTACATCCTGTAAGGTGCCAGGACTCACTGGAGCACAGAGATGGCACTCACGCTTGCCCCGGAAAACTTAGCCAACTCAGTGTCCCTGCTCTCTGCTAATACCGGAGGCCTTTCCATTTTCCCTTCACAAAGTCATTCCTTGCCCTTTCCTTCACCTTCTAGATTACAAACAACTCCACATTTCCCAGGTGCTGATGATCTGTGCCTCCTAGAGCTCAAGGTCTCCTTGAAATGATTATTAAGACTTTGAGATTTTATAGCAGGAGTTTCCAAATAGTCCTTCAAGGTATCTCTTGTATTTGACTCTGTGTATCTATCTATCACCACAGCCAAGATAGGAATCCAGGTCTTCACTGCTCCCAACAGCCTCCTACTTTGCCCTTTTCCTTCTTCTCTCACTGCTCACCCCTTTACATACCACCTCCAGGATTATCTTTCTAGAACATTCCTCTCCTGTCATTCCTCTGCTCAAGAATGCCTTGACCATCAAGCCTAAATGTCTCAGCTTGTCCTTTAAGGCTCTCTCTGACCTGGCCACCCCCACCTGCATACTTTTATTTCCTGCTCCTCACATGAAGCAACCTTTGCAGTCCACTGGTATGCATTTCAGCCAGTATACCTTACCTTTGATCTTATTTTTTCACAGAACTAGAAAATCCTCAGTTCGCTGTTTAATGTATTATTCAAGTCCTCAAGTTCTATTTCTTACATGAAGTGTTTCTTAATTCAGTCCACCTAGGTCTTTCCTTTCTCTCTACTCCTCTTACACACCATATTAGATAGATGAAATTATGTCATTATGAAAGTTATTTTTCTCCAACTAGACTATAAACTTTTTCATTAGTGAAACCATGATAAAGATTGAGTGGGTATTGTCTCTTCCTTTTCTTCGTTATCATCATAAAGCAGGTACCCTTCAAAAGCTTATTTCATTTTCTTTCCTTCTCTAGCATTGTCCCCATTACTTCGTAATAGTTAAAGTCACTGGACTATTATTTTCACTTCCTTCCATCGAATTCCTCTTCTTTTCCTTTTGAAAGCCTTATCAGTCTACCAGCATGCTCAAGTGTGTACCATTTTTTTTTAAAGATTTTATTTATTTATTTGACAGAGAGAGATCACAAGTAGGCAGAGAGGCAGGCAGAGAGAGAGAGAGAGAGAGGGAAGCAGGCTCCCTGCCGAGCAGAGAGTCCGATGTGGGACTCGATCCCAGGACCCTGAGATCATGACCTGAGCGGAAGGCAGCGGCTTAACCCACTGAGCCACCCAGGCGCCCCAGGTGTGTACCATTTTTTGATACACATATTGAAAAGAACTTATTTTTAATATTATGTAATATATTTTCATATAAAAAATTTTCCTACATAAAAATATAAAGAAATAAAAAGTACCTGAAATCCTATCACCATAAGAAGTTATGAACATTTTGATGACAGTCTTTTTAGGCATCTCTGTTCATAAACACACTGACATTTGTCATGTTTCTTTCCGTGATTATCTTTTTAAAACACTGAATTTTTTATAGAAAAAAGTTTACTTTCCTCCTTTAACCCTCCTTCTCATCATCTCTGTAGACATCCATGTTGAACAAGCTGTGTGTCTAAGCATTTACCAAGCTTATTTTGTCATATACAAATATATAATGACATATTTGTATGTGTTGCAAAATGGGATCATATTATATACAGTTATTTTAATCTTTTCCTCTTAACTGTACATTAAGAAACTCCTTCTAAGCGAATTAATTGTTTTACATTCAACTCTGAAAGAAATATTAACAAATGATTTGAATTAATAAGGGGAAAAATCTGATTAGATGACCAGACACTAAATATATATATAGCTATATATAGCTTTTCTCTGTACCATTAAGTAACTAGAATAAAAAAAAAAAGAGTAATTGTTCCATTTACAGCAGTGTCAACAATCTTTAAAATCTTTAAGGATAAATTAAAACAAAAATTACCAGATTGCTAGAATCCTGATTTAAAAAAAAAAAACTGGATAAAATAACATTCAAGCTTATATAGAAAAGCTAGTGTTTGAAAATAACAAGTAAGTTTATAAAAAAGATGAACTACTTTTTAAATTTTAAATAAAAATATATATCAAATGTGTTTTCTATGCTACTAAGTTCTAGATCATGATTTTAATGGCTGTATAATCTTAACTGGCCTATTCTTTGAAATATCAATTGTTTCTTTTTTCCAATATTTTCTTTGCTGTTATAAATATGTAGGAAACATCCTTATGGATAAATTCTCATGTACAACCTTGGTTGTTTCTATAAAATAAAAACCCAGAAGTGAAGTCTCTAGATGAATTTTCCCATTTTTAAGGCCTTTGTCACAAGACAAAGATTGTTGCTCTTAACAATGAACTTTACTAATCTAATTCCCAGGGGAATCTTTGTTTACTAAAAAGACTGAACATTTTTTTTCACATTTATTTGACATATATTTTTTCTTTTTCAATAACTCAGTTTTTAGGAACATGATGGGTTTAACTCACTAGCTTTCAAAATTAAGAAGGAAACTTGAGGGTTAAGACGTTTAGAATGGTGAATTGTAAATGGTACACAAACAGGTAGGCAAATTATAATAACAAAACTACATGCTCCAAACTCCATTGAACACGACAGAAATATTGGGTTTCTCTGCATTTCACTCTGTTTCAGCCTCTAGGGCAATTAGGACATTACCTATCACATTGAGGACATAATTTAAAAGAAGCACTGTGACATCCAGGGAATTGTATGCCAGAAATGTGTTAATTTTCTTCTTAAGTCCAGCTTGGGTAACATCATCAAGGTTTATTTCTTCAGTTGCTGCTATTAATTAATTAACAATAACAGTGATAATTAACATTTAGTGTATCCAACATATACTATGTGCCAAGCACTGCGCATTGTATCTGAGATGGAATTTAAGTAGTTTTTTTTTTTCTTTTTACTGATAAACTTACCCTTAGGTATAATGAACTGACTTGCCTTTGAATGAGAGGACAGACTCCTGCAGCTGGCTTCATTGCTACTAACTTTAAACCCTCCTTCCATTCAGCCTTTTCTTTCCTTATTCCTAACTCTTGCTTCATCATTTCTAGTCATTTCTAGATCCCTTTCTCTTTAACTATTTTGGGGTCTTCCTTTTATCTGTCTCACTTCCCTGTCTCACTTCATGCTTCCCTGTCATATGGACACCAAAATGTGCCGTTTTCTGCCCTTTTTGTTCTGTCTTAATTCCCATTAGTTTTATAGGTAGCCATATTTATATTTAGCCTACGTAGGCTTGACCTTCATCCATAGAAAAAGGGAATAGACCCACTGCCCATTCAGTTGGAAAGAATGTTTCTATACCTTAATGTTTAATTGAGCTGTGGGCTCTGCCACTTAAATACTGATTAATTCTCTACTAGAATGATCCTTTCAGAATTGGGAAGCTGGAGGAATGCTTTTACTTTAGATCTTCAGAGTATAGTTTTAGGGAAAAAAAGCTATTTGCCTGCTCTTGAATAGTTCTGAAAGGTTGTGTTGGGCTCTTGAAATTTGTTTTGGAAACTTAAAAGTATGGAACTATTTATTAGGAATGTTTATGCCAATCTTTGATGTGAATAAGCTGTCTACCTGTCTTTGCTTTATTCTTTGGAATGAAAGCATGAGTGAGTGGGCAAGCAGAACCTGTCTTTTTGAGGTATCTCTTATATGCATCATTGACTTCCAGGGTTTTGGGTCACCAGAATGCTAGCATAGGACCTAGCATGTAGTAAGTGTTCAATAAATATAAATTGCCTGGGTAAATAATGAAATGAATGAATTATAGAGAATAAGAAGATAAAATGGTTTTTCAAGAAGTGATTGCTCCCCTCCAGCTAAAATTATTTAACTGATGGCCATACCATCAGTAGTCCTTTGATATTGAAGTCAGATGCTCTGGTCAAGAAGAAAGAAACTTTTGGATATTTCATAAAGCACCTTTTATTCCTAATTTTCCTATGAGTAACTGGATGTTTCTTGACTAACTCTAATTAGGGTCCTTAGATCTCTTAGGTTATTTTAAATGATTAGTCTTCAAAAGTTCACTATCTCTGACAAATACCCTAATGTAATTTTCTTGGTAAGTGTTGATCTCACTTTACTCTGACATCAGGCTTATGTATGTGTGC
This sequence comes from Lutra lutra, assembly GCF_902655055.1. NCBI lineage: Eukaryota > Metazoa > Chordata > Mammalia > Carnivora > Mustelidae > Lutra > Lutra lutra. Next base: position 114,405,105 of record NC_062284.1, read on the forward strand.
AGTGGGTAATAATAGCATTTAGGCTGATAGATTGTTCACAAATACACATAACAAAGGTGGGAAAAAAATTTTTTTTCAATAGAGTAGAAACTATAGTTCCTTCTTTCAGTTGTCTGTCTGGGTATCTGATGTTTTTGCAGTCATGGGGAAAGGAGGCAGATATTTGATTCCTCATGAGGTTCCAATCTCTGTTTTTTCTTTCTAACTTGAATTTAGCGTTTATAACTTAATAGTGAGGTTTCATCTGTTGAGCAAATACTGATTGAATACCAGCTCTCTGCCAGCTTCTAGCATTGAGGTTGCAGCAGTGAACAGGACTAGCTTTTAAACCTTTCATTTTGATATATTACAGTGAAGTTGGAAAAATAATACAAAGAGTTCTAGTATAATTTCCTTCACTTAAATTCTCCAGATGTTAATTTTTACCACAGTTGCTTTACATAGATACACATGCATGTATGCACACACTTTTCTCTCCTGAACCATTTTGGAACTGGAGACATGATGTCTTTTTATCCTTAAATGCTTCCATGTATGTTTCCTAAAAACAAGGACAATCTCTTATTAGCCATGATAACAGTTATTAATATCAAGAAATTAACATTAATATAATACTGTTATCTAGTCTATAGACCTTACTTAGATTCTTCTAGTTGTTTTAATGCCAGCCTTTATAGCAAATTTAAATCCCTATAATATGTTGCATTCAGTTGCCATGCCTCTTACTCTCCTTTACTCTGGGACAGTTTACTGGTCATTCTTTGTCTTTTATAACACTGATGTATTTGAGGAGTACAGGCCGTTTTATAAAAAGAGCTTCATTCTGGGTTTGTCTAATGATTCCTTATGATTAGATTCAAGTTATACCTTTTGAGCAGTAATACCACAAAAGTGATATTTTGTCTTTATTCCTATGAGAAACCATGCATTCCTACTGATAACTTCAATTCCAGTTCAGCACAATAGAGTTCATTCTATCACACTTCCTTTCTGCATTTTTAGCTCCTATCTTTGACAGTGAGAAGCCAGCTCCATTATACTCAATACACTTACTTATTTATTCAATCCTAAAATACAAAGAAGACAGTTTGAGAATTGTCAATGCATACATATGTAAAAACAAACCCTACAAAGTAGCATTCAATATTTGTTTAGAGTGTTATTTTGCTTTTAGCCTAATAAATGTGGTTGTATTTATGATACTGCAAATACTGTGTTTAACTTGGGTTGGTTTCCATTCTCTGTCCTCTTGTAGCTCTTTACCAAATGTAGTTGTGTTACTCATTTGAAATATGTTTGCTTCATTTGTTTCTGTTTATATTTCATTTTAGAGTTTTCTTCCATTCTAATTGAGTGTGTATGTGTTTGTGTAAAACTTGCAAAATTTCTTTTTTTTTTTAAGATTTTATTTATTTATTTGACAGATAGAGATCACAAGTAGACAGAGAGGCAGGCAGAGAGAGAGAGGAGGAAGCAGGCTCCCTGCTGAGCAGAAAGCCCGATGTGGGGCTCGATTCCAGGACCCTGGGGTCAAGACCTGAGCCGAAGGCAGAGGATTTACCCCACTGAGCCACTCAGGCACCCCTACATGCAAAGTTTCTAAAAGAGCTGTACAAAAAAGTTTACTCAGAGAAGAGTCACCTCCCTTTCCTCCTATGTTGTTCCCTTTTTTTTATTTCTTTCTTAACAAAAGTAGCATACTATAGATATTCTTCTGTACTTTTTCTTATTAATATATCCTTAAATCATTCTGTATCATTTCATAAAATTTTCCCCACTCCTTTTTCAACTGCATAGTACTCAGTTGTGTCAGTATATCATAAGATGACATTTAGAGCCAATCTTTAATTATAATGTGTGGACTCTCTGTTCTTTTCTTTTGAGGTTTGTGTCTGTTTTTAAGCCAGTATCATACTGTTTTGATTACTGTAGCTTTATAATATAGTTTGAAATCAGGGAGTGTGACACCTCCTGTTTTGTTCTTCTTAAGATTGCTTTGGTTATTCAGGGTCCTTTGTGGTTTTTAAAAAAATTATTATTATTTTTGTTGTTCATAAAATTAATTTTTATGATTGCTCTATTCCTTTGAAAGATGCCATTGGAATTTTGATGGGGATTGTGTTGAATCTGTAGCTTGTTTTGGGTGGAACAGACATATAAAGAATATGAATGTTTCTAACCCAAGAGCATGGAATATTTTTATATTTATTTGTGTCTTCTTTGAATTCTTTCATCAATGACTTATAGTTTTCAGCATACAGGTCTTTTACATCTTTGGTTACATTTATTCTTAAGTATTTTATCTTTTTGATGTAATTGTAGATAAGATTGTTTCTTGATTCTCTTTCTGATAGTTCATTATTGGTATATAGAAATGCAACAGATTTTTGTATATTGACTTTGTACTCTGCAACTTTACTGAATTCATTTATTAATTCTAACAGTTTTATTTTGGTGGAGTCTTTAAGGTTTTCTGTATATATCAGGTCATCTGCAAATAGAGACCATTTTTATTCCTTTCCTTCTAATTTGGATGCCTTTTATTTCATTTTCTTGCCTAATTGCTTTGGCTAGGACTTTCAGCACTATATTGAATAAACCTGGTGAAGATGAGTATCCTTGTGTTGTTCCTGATCTTAGAGGAAGAGCTTTCCGTTTTTTACCATTGAGTATATTAGCTGTGGGCTTGTCCTACATGGCCTTTATTATGTAGAGGTACATTCCCTTGATATCCATCTTGTTGAGAGTTTTTATCATGAATGGATGTTGAGTTTTGTCAAATGCTTTTTCTGCATCCCATGACTGAGATGGGATCATATGATTTCTATCCTGCATTTTGTTCATGTGGTGTATTGCATTGATTGATATGCAGATGTTGAATCATCCTTACATTCCTGGAGTTAATCCCACTTAATTACTGCATATGATCCTTTAAATGTATTATTTAATTTGTTTATGTAATATTTTGTTGAGGATTTTTATATCTATTAGTTCATTAGGTTCATTAGGAATATTAACCTGCAATGTTATTTTCTTGTAGTGTCCTTCTCTTGTTTTGGTATCATGGTAGGGCTAGTCTCATAAGATGATTTTGGAAGTGATCCTCCTCACCCCCTTATTAAATCCCTTGGGGGATGAATGGTTATTGATATACTAACATATTTTTATATGATATAAGTATCCAGGAACTCTGATGCTCTGCAGATAAACAGTATTAGTTTATATTTTTTACTATGTATATTAAGAGAAATCAGCATCATCAAAGGCAAAAATTATTCCCTAATAATGGTTCTGAAAAAAAGATTAAAACACCAATATATTGGAACCTAGAAGAAATGGATTAATTCCTAGAAACACACAACCTACCAAGACCAAATCATAAAAAATTAGACAATCTGAACAGATCAATTACCAGTAAGGATATTGATTCCATAATCAGAAGTCTCCCAACAAACCAAAGTCCAAGATCAGATGATTTCACTGGTAAATCCTACCATGTGAGATGTAGAGCAATCATGTGATAATGGCACAAAGGATCAATAAGCAATGCTAGATGTAGAAATCTTACTGAGTATTTAAAAAAATAAGATCTTTTTTTTTTAAAAGATTTTATTTATTTATTTGACAGACAGAAATCACAAGTAGGCAGAGAGGCAGGCAGAGAGAGAGGGGGAAGCGGCTCCTCGCTGAGCAGAGAGCCCGACGTGGGGCTCGATTCCAGGACCCTGGGACCACGACCTGAGCTGAAGGCAGAGGCCTAACCCACTGAGCCACCCAGGCGCCCCCAAATAAGATCTTTATATTGTTATAAAAGTATAAGGTAAAATATCACATAGATACTTTCTGGATATTTTAATGTCTACTAGAATTGGGTTACAGTATTATCCTTTGCCAGTAGATGACACTATCTGATATGAGTTCCTTTTAACAACCAGAATATTGTATTTTATATTTCTTACATTCCAGACCTCAAATACTTCTTAAAAATTAGTTTCCTTTATCTATTTTATAAAGTTGGAAGTTTATATTTCGAGTTTGTTGAAAATGAAGGTAATTTCAATTATCTTGAACATTTTAGCATTATAAAATCTTTTCCTTTAGTCCAGTTTCTTTTCTCCTTTCATTTCTCTATTTTTCTCTTCAGAGTTTACATTTTCCCTCTTCAATGAAATTTCCCTTTGTCTATAGTATTGCAAGTAAAGTGACACTTGTTTTTGCTTTAGTTTGATATGATAGCAGCAGAAGCATCTGAGATTCCTTCAAACTTCATTCTAACTTTGCCTCCAGTTTTGTTAGTTTTGAGCACATACATTTTTTGAAACAGATATTGTATTTCTTTTTTTTACTTATAAAACTCAACACCCAAAATCCAAATAATCCAATTAAAAATGGGCAGAAGATATGAATAGATATTTTTCCAAAGAGGACCTACAGATGGCCAACAGACACATGAAAAGATGTTCAACATCACTGATTGTCAGGGAGATATGAATCAAAACTACCAAGAGATTTCACTTCACACCTGTTGGAGTGGCTAAAATCAACAACGCAAGAAACAACAGGTGTTAGTGAGGATGTGGAGAAAGGGGAATCCTTTTGCACTGTTGGTGGGAATGCAAAGTGGTATAGCCACTCTGGAAAACAGTATGGAGGTTGCTCAAAAAGTCAAAAATAGAACTACTATATGATCCAGCAATTACACTAGTAGGTATTTACCCAAGAATACTAAAATGCTAGTTCAAAGAGTTACATGCACCCTGATGTTTATAGCAGCATTATCTGCAATAGCCAGGTTATGGAGACAGCCTAAGTGTGTGTCAACTGATAAATGGATAAAGAAGATGTGAGATATATGTATAGACACACACACACACACACTGAAGTATTAGTCATTCATTATAAAGAATGAAGTCTTGCCATATACAATGATGTGGATGGAGCTAGAGGGTATTATGCTAAGCAAAATAAGTCAGTCAGAGAAAGACAAATACCGTATGATTTTACGCATATGTGGAATTTAAGAAACGAAACAAATGAGCAAAGGGGAAAAAAATAGAAAGGGAGGCAAACCAGGAAAAACACTCTTAACCATAGAGAACAAACTGTTGTTTACCAGAAGGGAAGGCAGTAGGAGAATAGGGATGGGGGCGGAGTGGTGGGAATTAAGGAGTGTACTTGCGGTAATGAGCACAAGGTGATGTATGGAAGTGTTGAATCCACTGTATTGTACACCAGTAACTAATATTACACTGTATGTCAACTAACTGGAATTTAAACAAAACAAAAAAAAATGAAGTAGATACTGTATTTCCATTGGATATTTCCCAAGTAATACTTACAGCACTTAAAAAAAAGATAGGAGAAAGTATCAGGAAGCATTGATGTGAATCTCAGTAGAGAAGAACTTCCTAATCCTAAGAGCAATGGAAAAAATAAAATATTAATAGATTTATATGTTAATATGTTAATATATGTAATATATTTAAATACAAAAATAATAAAATCATAGATTTAAAAGGCACTCTTAAATTTTAATTCTTTGGTTTTGTTTTGTTTAAAGATAATGCCTGATGCTGTGTATGATATGGTCACATTTATAAACCTCTGGGAGTATGAAATATTATAACTTTCCTGGAATGTAACTTCATGTCATAATATCAGGGGTATTGAAATTACCCACAACCTTTTTTTTTGACCTCAGGAATCTGTTAATAGAAAGTCTATCTAAAAGAAATAATCATACTTGTATATAAATATTTATAAGCAAAGATATTTACTGCAGTATTATTTACAATAAAAATAGAAAACAACCCAAATATTCCTCAGTGATTAAATATGTAATTGTATATCTATATAGTATAGTATTATGAAGTCATTAAAATATTGGCAAAAACTTTTTTTTTTTTAAGATTTTATTTATTTATTCGACAGAGATCACAAGTAGGCAGAGAGGCAGGCAGAGAGAGAGAGGAGGAAACAGGCTCCCCACCAAGGAGAGAGCCCGATGCGGGGCTTGATCCCAGGACCCTGGGATCCTGACCTGAGCCGAAGGCAGAGGCTTTAACCCTCTGAGCCACCCAGGCGCCCCGGCAAAAACTTTTTTTTTTTAAGATTTTTATTTATTTATTTGAGAGAGAGAGAGACAGAGCACAAACAGGGGGAGTGGCAGGCAGAGGGAGAGGGAGAAGCAAGCTCCCTGCGGAACAATGACCTGCCACCCTCCCCCCACCACCCCAATGTGGGGCCCAATCCCAAGACTCTGGGATTATGACCTGAGCCGAAGGCAGCTGCTTAACTGACTGAGCCGCCCAGGCGCCCCTACAAAAACTTTTAATTAAGTTTTAAAATACTTATGTTATGGGCGCCTGGGTGGCTTAGTTGGTTAAGCAACTGCCTTTGGCTCAGGTCTTGGTCTCCGGGTCCTGGGATTGAGTCCCACCTGAGGCTCCCTGCTCAGCAGAGAGTCTGCTTCTCTCCATTCCTCTGCCTGCCAGTCACCCTGCTTGTGCGCTCTCTGTCTCAACCTCTCTCTCAGTCAAATAGATAAATTTTAAAAATCTTAAAAAAATAAAATACTTATGTTACAATGGTAATTAAGATAGAAAAATAACCTGCATAAAACATGATCTCATGTATTTGACAGGGAAGACTCAAAACACATTCATCAGTTGTGAGTGATTTTTCTTATATACTTTATGTATTTAAAATTTTTTTCTTTAGGGATTGTACAGAAGTTTTATGATAAAGAAAAGCTAGAAACAAAGAAGCAAAACAAACTAACAAACAAAAAACAAAACCCACCAACTCCACAGACTCCCAGATACAGAGAACAAACTGGTGGGTACCAGAGGGGAGACAGGCGGGGGATAAGTGAAATAGATGAAGGGGATTGAGAGGTATACATTTCTGGTTATAAAATAAGTAAGTTATGGAGGTGAGTTGTACAGCATAGGGCATACAGTCAGTAATACTCCAATAATGTATGGTGACAGACGGGGACTACACTTATGCGGAGCATAAGTAATGTATAGAATTGTTGAGTCAGTATGTTGTAAACCTGAAACTAATATAACATTGTATATTATACTTAAAAAAAAAGAAAAAGAAAAGCTAATGGATGTTATTTTGTAAAGAATGTTTCTTCCTTTGGACCTGGTCACATCAATCTATTGACTTGCTATATATTCCAAAAGTATAATAAAACATACAGAAAGATTATTCACTAAGTAATTTGTTGTCATATACATAATAGTGAAATTTTAAAAGCTACCTAATATTATGAGAATTAAGAAGAATCTGGTTCAGTTATAGGAAAGAATTTCATGTTTGCAAAGAATTTGTATGGCTTTATGAAATATAATTAAGCTTGATGAAATATAATGGTGAATGATGAAATATAATTAAGGGAAAAATTTTATAAAATTGTACATACATTTGGGATCTCAAACTGTTAATGATGTATTGAAAAATGTATGTAAGGAAATAGAGAAAAATGTTAGTCTTTCTGCTGGGTAGGTAATATAAATAATTCTAGAACTTTTCACTTTTCTTGCTTTTCTACTTTTTCTGGAAGATACAGACACACACACACACATACATATAAACATACATATGTATATATACATATGTGTCTATATAAATAAATATAGTGTTTTAATTAAGGGAAAAGCATTGAAAAACAGACTTATAATAGAGACCACATTTGATGTGAAACATGACATGAAAAATTTCAGGTGATCAATTCTTCAAGCAATATATGGTATGTTCCTGGGGCGCCTGGTTGGGTCAGTTGGTTAAGCCTCTGCCTTCGGTTCAGGTTATGATCTCAGAGTCCTGGGATTGAGCCCCGCATCTGGCTCTCTGCTCAGCGGGGAGCCTGCTTCTCCCTCTTTCTCTGCCTGCCTCTCTGCCTACTTGTGATCTCTCTCTGTGTCAAATACATAAATAAAATCTTTTTAAAAAATATGGTATCACCAGATGGTGGGAATTGGAGAGGGCATGGATTGCATGGAGCACTGGGTGTGGTACAAAAACAATGAATACTGTTATGCTGAAAATAAATTAAAAAAAAATATATGGTATGTTCCTAAAAAGAAACAAGATGGGAAAAAAATGGAAAGTATTAGACTGTTGTATAAAGATGGTTAAATGTATTTTGTTTATTCATATGGCAAAGCATACTCATTCACCAAACATTTTGAGAAGACCTTCTAGGTTAAGAGTAAACTACTACACACTCAAGGTATATCTACATAAAGAAGGCATGATCCTTGACCCCAAGGATCTTAGTATCTAGTAGGGAAGATAAAAGATGTTCACAAAGAATTATTAAAGCTAATATGTTTAAGGTGAGCTAAAGCATGAGAAAGTATTCTGGAAGTCCGAAGGAAAAAGTCACTCTGGGAGGATCAGAAAAGATTCTGTGGAAAGGATGGCATTTGGATGGGCTCTTAAAGAATGGGTCTGATTACAGTAGTTAGAAGTAAAAGGGAATGTGATCCAGGCAGAGGAAAAGACACAGTCAAAGAAACAAAGGTGAGAAAACATGTAAACAGTTTCTAGATCAGTGAAAACTCTTTTTAAAATAATGACTTTTTGTAACACTTCAAATTTATAATTTAGTGCTCTCAGTATATTTACAGAGTTGCACAACCATCACCAATAATCTAATTTTGGAATATTTTATTTTATTTCTGAGAAGGAGGAAGAGAAAGAGAGAGAGAGAGAAGGGGCAGAGGGAAAGAGATAGAAAGAATCTTAAGCAGGCGAAGTCCAATGTGGGGCTTGATCTCACAACCCCAAGATCATGACCTGAGCTGAAATCAGAAGTTGGACACTTAACCAACTGAGCCACCCAGGTGCTCCTAATTTTGGAACATTTTAGAACATTTTCATCACCCTAAAAAGCAACTCTACACTCTTGGGTAGTCACTTCCCATTTCTCCTACTCTCCAGACCCTGGCAACCACTAATCTATTTTCTGTCTCTATGGATTTGCTTTTTCTGGACATTTCATATTAGTGGAATCATACAGTATGTGACCATTTGTGAGTAGCCTTTTTCACTTAGCATGAGGTTCATCCATTTTTTTAGTATGTATCAGTACTTAATTTTTTCTCATTACCAAATATACTGTATGGCTATACCACATTTTTATTTATTCATTCATCTGTTGATAAGGCATTTGGGTTGTTTCCATTTCTTAGCTATTCTGAACAATGGTGCTACGAATATGTGTAAGTTTTATATGGACATGTTTTCAGTTCTCTTAGGTTTATACCTCAGTGGGAATAGCTGGATCATCTAGTAAATTCTTGTTTGTTGCAAGCCTTTGGGTAATTTCCAAAGTTCTGAAAGAGTTGATTTTGACATTTGCCAGCATTCTTGTTGCTTTTATGAATGGGCAACAAGATTTTTCCTAAGATCTTTTTAAAGATCATTGCACTGCCATTCTGAAATTGCTTCCTCTGAATACTCTGTTTCTGTGCCATGAGATGACTTGGTACCAGATGCTAGTGTGCCTTAAAAAAATATGCTTTTGAGCAAAGAGGTACTACCTGCTATGCCTTGATCAGAGCTGTCTATGCCTTAGAAACTGAAGAAGGACATACAAATGCCTCAGTGCATTTAGGCCTACTTTCTACCGACTGGTGAAAGTAATTATGTGGGGAAAACATGGCAGCATGACACAGTGGGTGGACCTATGGATATGGAAGGAAATGTTGAAGGGAATATCAAGTCTTGTTATTGCTTGTTTGAAATTGGGTTGCTATCAGTTCCCTTGGCTCTAACTGGGAGAGTATTACTGGTTCATTAGACAAATGTTTTCTGGACATAGAGGCACTTTTTCCATGCCCTTTCTTCCCAGATGGGGGAGCTGAATGCAGAGTTCCTTTAGTGGTGACATCTCAGTAGCCAGGGACAGAAATCAAATATCTTTTTTTTTTTAAAGATTTTATTTATTTATTTGACAGACAGAGATCACAAGTAGGCAGAGAGGCAGTCGGAGAGAGAGGGGGAAGCAGGCTCCCTGCAGAGCAGAGAGCCCGATGTGGGGCTCGATCCCAGGACCCCCGAGATCATGACCTGAGCTGAAGGTAGAAGCTTAACCCCCTGAGCCACCCAGGCACCCAGAAATCAAATATCTTATCTTGATAAGTATTTTATCAAGTGTCTTATCAAGTATGGGTAAGAATTGAATGAACTGGAGAAGTTTAGCCTGGAGGAGAGTGAATATAAGGGATTAATAGGGCATCTCTCTTCAAAAAGCTAGAAGATTGGCACATAGAAAGCAGAATACATTTTATATAAATTTCTGTTGAAGACAGTATTAAGACCACTGGATCAAAGTTACAGAAAGGTGGATTTTTAGCTCTTTCTAGAAAGGGACCTGGTAACTAGAGCTGGCTTCTTCTGTTCAAAAGTAGTTAGCATGAGCTACTTCTTAGAGGGCTGTCAAAGGAATTCCTGATTGAGAGGAAGTTTGAACTAACTTACATAAGGACCTGCTTATGTAAAGACTACATCTCATATTTTTCATGTGTTGTAACACCTATGAAAAGAAGTGACTTGCCCTAGATTCTTGCTTAACCAATTTTAGTTCATTTCTATTACTTACAACTCAAAAGTGAAATTTTTCTTTAAGAATATAAGGGATCTCTCAGAATTCAAGGAATAGTTGTGCAGCTAGCCTCAGAAAAAAGAACTAAGTTAGCTGGGAGAAACTCAGCTGAACCTTTGTTTTAATACTCTGCCCCACTGACTTGTTTAGATTCTAAATACCAGTTTTTGTGCCTCTAATTTCAAATTTTCATATGAGATGCTCTCATTGCCTTTGTTTGAATCATGAGTTTACCCTTGATCCAATCAGCTATAAACAAGGAGAAAAGGTCATATGTAATAGAAACGAGATTAAAATAGTGGCAGGCTCAGGCTTTCTTCTCTGTACTGTGGTCAGTAGCTCTAAGAAGGGAGATGGAAGAAGTCATGGGCTAGACATTCCCGAAATATTTATTTCATTTTCAGAAATGTCAGTGGTAGAAGTAAAGCCAGAATTTGGGCTGTTTGAGTCTGTTTTGGGCAACGGGTATTTATTATGTAACTATCACATGCAAAGCACCATGCTAGGTGATGGGCAGAATGTAGAATACAAGACATGGTTCCTGGCCTCAGGGTACTTGTAAACACTCTGTCCACTAGACTGTTCATTATTTAATAGGTTATCTTGTTTAGGTTTCACTCTGGGAGGACTAACCAACTGATTATGCAGAAGCTCTATATAAACTTGAAATGTTTCAAGTTGTATATTTTTCTAAGTGTCCACACATGTACATTTGTATAGACCAATGCTGAAAGACTATCTTAAACTCAAATTGCAAAAACAAGCAAAATGCCCAATCCTTCCTCCCCAAATTTATGAGCTGTATGTCTTATACTGCTAGGAATATATCACACTAAAATATATCACATTTTACATGTATATAAGGTGGAAGATAACCAGTGTTTTAAGTGTCTGTGAGCTACCCAGTACGCTAGATATGATGTACAGATATTAAAGAAGCATTTTGCATATTCTAATCTTTCAATTTTCAAATGATATATGTATATTTTTAATTGAATGACTAAGAATATTTTATTATATATTTATATATATAATATATTATATATATAAATATAAAGACAGGCTATCTGTATTTAAGCTGCATTTAGGTTTGCAGTATTTGAAGGGTGTCATTTTTGGTTTATATTAAGCTCTTATTCTTTCTACCAAAGGAAGAGTTTATCAACAGATCATGATAAAGTAAAAATAATATGACGTATATGTCAGGTTCTAAGCCTTTAGTATTTTTTTTTCCAAAATAAAGATGAAGAAGGTTGTCTCAGTGGAATATCATATTTAAAACCTTATAAAGATAATTAGTAGCTGACTTAGCAAATTGTTTGGTGTTTTCTAAGAGACCAACTTTACCTGTAATACAGAGATATTTGATTTCTACTTGAGTAGGTCATTGGTATATTTAACTATAACTTGGTCTATTTAAAATCCTGAATTTATTTTAAATGGCTATCCAAATTTTCATGCCAGAAAGGAGTTAACATAACCTTGCTTTTGGAATCTTTATGGTCTTAGGATCTAACCACCTTTGCCATGGATATTTCTCAGAGCCTATTTTTTCCAAATAATCATTTTCTTTTTTAGAGTCTAGTATCCATTTTAATACATTTGTTTTCCGTTGTTCACATGATAACCTTCCACTCTGCCAGTGTGATTTCAGGAAAGGAGCACCTAAGGTATATGTCCAATCAAAACTTCTATAGGCAAATTATTGCTCACTCTACTTTTAAAGTTTCATGTGGTCTTTACCATTATGCTTAAATTGTAGTCATATTCTGTTTAGAAGCTTATGGTTCAATTGATTTTCATAATATTTGTGGCCTTTTAAAAAATGTACATCACCCCGCAGAGATCTTAAACTCTACTTGAGAACAATATTTAGCATTTACTTCTGCCCAAACTCTGATATGTTTGAGCAAGCCGAGGATACTGTAGTAGTACTTTTCCCTTCATTATTAGTTGTAGCGCATATCACTGGCAGTATAAACTAATATTTTAGAATTAGAATGAGCCTGCCTATCTCTAGGAAATCTATATATTTTAGTTGATTTTTCATTGCTGCTGTACTCAGTGTCCTGTGAATTAAAAAAACATTGAAAGACAAAAGACAAAATATTTTTAAAGAAAAAATATTTTTCTCACTCTATATGATATCAGGCTGCATCTAAGCCACCTATTTTAAAACAAATTTTATTCATTCCTCTCTGTTTCCAAAAAGATTTCCAGTATGTTCCCTCCCTCATGCCTCCTCTGCCCCCACAAACACATGTGTGCACACTCACACGTAACTCTTGGAAATCGAAGACCATGTCTTTTCCCCTTCCTCCCCCATGTTTCACACCTGCCTACAATTATATTCTGTATATGTGAAAATGATAATTATATATAATGGTGGTTACTAGATAGTTCACAAATTTCCTGAAGAACAGATAGGAAGAACAAATGAGGTCTAATGTGATAAGGTAAGATTAGAACAGTAGATTGTGACATCAAGAGACTAGCTTAGTGTTCTTACTCAGTCATTACTTTGGTAGACCTGTAAACTTCCCCCCACATTGTTACTCTTCTGTTTCATGCCTTGATTTTCCTATTGCAAAATGAGAATAGAAACAGTTGCTTCCCATTTACTTCATGGAGAATTTATGAATGGGCTAGTGTTTATTGTATGTATAAACTTAATCTTATTTGTATATTTTCTGTCCATACTTCTGATTCCATAATGTCCAATTGTGTGTGTGTGTATGTAGATTTTCTATTCTTTTATTTACATTCTTTTCCTTTCCTGGGATTTTTCAAAATCAAAGCATGTTAATCACATTCCATAATGCACTTGAGTACTCAAGATACTTTTCAGATATGGGCAAATGTTTGAATAGCTGCATTTGTTTTGAGTGTCCATCAAAACCTAGGCTCCAGACTATTGAAGGGGGTACCAAAAAGGGGTGTTCATAGTCTGAAGTGCAGATAGCTCAAGGTCAGTGTTTCAGCCTTTTTTTTGAAAACCTGTCTCTGGTCTGCTCAAATTCCTTCTTTTCTTTTAACCTAAATGATCATTTATGAAATAATGTCATCACTGAGAGTTGAATTTGGTGGTCTCTTTAAGAGGATTAAAAAAATCTAATTTCTCAGCTGAAGAACAGGTGTTTTACCACAATACTTAATATATATATATGCATATATATAATATATATTTGTGTGTAGTCTGATACTGATTGAGAAAAGAAAAAATAGTTTAGTAGTCAATATTTGGTGTCACCATTAATTATAGATAAACTAGTAATATTTAAATGTCAACATAAGAGAAAAAAAGGAGGACATTGAAACTTGGACACAAACTATTCATTGATAGAATTTTGCAGAAGTTCAGAGCCAAAGTAATGCCTAACTATTTATAAGGCTGTGCAGAAAACCTGGTCCTGGTATGATTTATGAAGTCCAGTGAGAACAAGTACTTAGTTGAAGCCCAAAGGTCTTTAGCACTAACATGACCTTAAAAAAATTACCTTGTCCTGGTAGCTTTTAAAGTCAGGAGTTAACAGTTAAAGTCTCTGTTACTTTAATATGGCTCTTAAACAGAACTTAAAAATTTTTGTCCTATAATGAGATGCCTAAAGGATGTAACTGTTAAAAAAAAAAAAGTAAAAAATAAAAAGAAAATAAAGGATGTAATTGTTTAGTGCTGTTTGAGTACTAAAGAGAGTGTTCAGAGATCAGAGGGTTTGAGTTGGCATATCTGATACTGGGGGTGTTTTTTAATTTAATTTAATTTTTTCTCTTCGGTCAGAAGGTGGCCAAAGAGTCAAATGCTTCTTAAGTCTGCTCCTAGAATGAGTGGGCAGAGCTATGGTTCCAGCTTGGAAGAGCAATGCTCAACTTTCTCTTAGCTATGGCTTTGGGACATGTGTCCAGGTCACACAGTCCTATCATTAAATGATACAGGTGTTGTTTAGAAAGAGAGGAGCTAGCACAGAATCTTATTTTCTGGCATTTAAAGTTGGAACCACCTGTATCAAAACTTACTTCTGTATTTATATGTATTTCCTAATGACAGACAAATAAATTAAACAAAAACATCTACTTTTTCCCCTTACTCAGAATTAAGGAAAATAAGTTTGATCAGGAGTCATTAATTAAACCTTAATGCTTCCTCTTTTTCATTGCAAGTCCTATACTGATTTGAAGAGAAAGTTATTGAGTAAAAAGTTTCCATAGAGGGTTTTTTTTTTTTAAGATAATTATTGTTTTGTTAGGAGCTCTTACCACTGCCATGTTAGTGGAAAGTTGGGGCACACATTGTGATCTACTCATTAACAGAAGCCACTGATAACAGAAGGGAATGATAAATAATTTCCCCCCCAGTGAATGATTATGGAATGTTTTGGCAAATAAGATTTTTTTTAAAAGTTTTATTTATTTATTTATTTACTTAATTATTTTTAAAGATTTTATATATTTATTTGATAGAGAGAGAGAACAAAGCAGGGGGAATGGGAGAGGGAAAAGTGGGCTTCCGGCAGAGTAGGGAGCCCAACGCAGGTCTCAATCCCAACCTGAGCTGAAGGCAGATTAATGACTGAGCCACCCAGGTGCCCCGCAAGTAAGATGTTTTTAAATTTCAGTTTTATTTATTTTGCAATAGGAAACACATTCACTTAGTTCAAAGTCTACGGGTACAGAGCAGTATATAGGAAGAAGTCTTTCACTCATTCTTTTTCCCAAACCACCATATTAGCCTCCTTAAAACCCAGTTCCTGCTACTAGCCTCTTTTGTTTCCATAAATATTTTATGCACAATTAAGGAAAAAAAGTTTTTTGAAGTCATTAATTAAACCTTAATGCTGCCTCTTTGTCATTGAAAGTCCTATACTGATTTGAAGAGAGTTATTGAGTGTATGTGTATGTATATGTGTGTATATATAATGTGTATATATGTGTATGTGTATGATATATATGTATATGTATATATGTGTGTATATAATATATACATACATAAAATGATTTTCCTTTTTACACAAATGGTTACTACTACTTATTATTATTGTATGTCATATTTTCATTTAATAATATAACTTGAAAATCATTCTATGTTGGTACATAAAAAACTTCCTTATTGTTGTGGTCTCATGGTATGTATTGTTTGGGTCATATGGTAGATCACAATTTCTTTTAACTAGACCCTTACTAATGGACACATAGGTTGTTGCCTATCTTTTATTTTCATTAACAATGATTAATGTTACTTTATGCTTATCTTTCATTTTCAAATTCATTTCCTGCTTTAGTCAGGACCTGGATATTGGTAGTAATGGAGAACTATCTATTCTGACACATCTAAGGTGTTTGTGTATAGACTTCTGGGTACATGTACACACTACTAACCTATCTAGTTCTAGTCTCTTTCCCCGGGGTACTCACCTAAAGTAAAAGCTATTGGTTGGGATCCTTATGTTGTACAAGTGCTGGGTCATAGCTTTTGTTGGCAAATTAAAGAGTTACAATTATTAACCTGTGATTTTTACTACTATGACATATACAGTGTTTCAGTTAGATGAGACAGTCATTATTTGGTGACACAGAAGTCATGTTAATGAAAAGTGCATCATTGATAAAGTGGTGTTAAGAAAATGGGAACCATCTAAGCTCTTAGGGTGAGATGAGTATAGATAATCAAAACAATTTCAGCCTACATCATGTCACTCTCTTCAAGCCACAGCTGGTACGTTTGATGATCAAGAACTCCTAAAGTCGTAATCAGATACAGTAATTATACAACAAAATCATTGAGCATGTTTGTTTACCTATATAGTAGGTTATGCTAAATTTTCACTGAGTCATATGAAGCACAAAAAAGGAATGTTGTCATAACAAACAAAGGAGGTTTTCATATTTGATCACTGGAGTATTTATTTCCCCTAAGTTTTTCACTCAATAAATTATAACTGCTGGTCTCTGAGCTTACTCTGATTTTCTGCAGCAAACACCATTGCTTAAAAGTGTGATATCTATGAAGGACAGTAAGTAGAAAAAAAGCCATTAGAATTGTTCTATATTGCCATTGTTTTAATGGCTATTTGGTTAAATAGAAATGGAGACTATTTATTTCTTGATTGCCAAAAAATGTTTCCATTCATGCAAATAAAGCATCTTGATTCAGATTTTTTGTTTTTATCTTTGTTCTCTAAAAGAAATATGAAGATGTCTACTTATTCTTTATCTTAGGAAGAGGAAACAAATCAACTAATACAATGGACAATAAAACATATTTCCCAGGGTGCCTGGGTGGCTTAGTCAGTTAAGCATCTGCTTCGGCTCAGGTCATGATCCCAGGGTCCTGGTCCAGGGACAGAGCCCCACATAAGGCTCACCACTCAGTGGGGCGTCTGCTTCTCCTTCTCCCTCTGATGCTGCTCTCTCTCTCTCTCTCGTCAGATAAATAGATAAAATCTTTTAAAAAAGATAAGATACTTTCCAACCATGCTATGGTTGGTTGAATAGAGTAAAGAAGATAGAGGCAGGAGCGAGAGAGAAACAATCTTGCTTCTCAGAGACATGGAAAGGAATAATAGAACATTATGTGCATAGTGGGGTGTTTTGTTATTCTATTCTGGTCGCTTTTATTCTGAGTAGATAAAGGACTCTTAAATAAAGAAATGAATAAATGTTTTTTTTAAGTTTTTATTTAAATTCCTGTTAACTAACATACAGTATGATATTAGTAATTCAACCATATATATATAGAACACCCAGTGCTCATCATAACAAATGCCCTCCTCAATCCTTATCATCTATTTAGCCCATCCCCCCACCCACCTTCCCTCTGGTAGCCAACAGTTTGTTCTTTTAGTTAAGAGTCTATTTCTTAGTTTTCCTCTCCCCCCCATATTTGTTTGTTTTGTTTTGTTTTGTTTTGTAAATTCCACACATGAGTGAAATCATACAGTATTTGTCTTTCTCTGACTGACTTATTTTGCTTAGTGTAATACTGTCGAGCTCCAGCCATGTTGTTGCAAATGACGTGATTTCATTCTTTTTTAATATTCTGAGTAATATTCCTGTGTGTGTGTGTGTGTGTGTATGTGTATTCCACTGTAATGGCTGAGTAATATTCATTGTGTATATATACACAATCCACATCTTCTTTATCTGTTCATCAACTGATAGATATTTGGGCTTTTCCCTTAATTTGGTTATTATAGATAATGCTTCTATAAACATCAAGCTGCTGTATCCCTTAGAATTAGTATTTTTGTATTCTTTGAGTAAACACCTAGTAGTACAATTACTGGATCATAGGGGAGGTCTATTTTTAACTTTATGAGGATCCTCCATACTATTAAGAAGTGAATAAATCTTACTAGAACTTGTTTCAAATATATATATTTTTTATTCCCAGAGCTAGAATGCTAAATCATTATTTAAATTTTATCCCCATTTTATAGGTGGAGAAGCCCATAAACTTACTATAGAATGTGTCATATCTCATTTTTCAGAGAAAATAAAAAGGTTTATTATCTTGTGACTTCCTGATCTTGTGGCATTTGGAGATAGTGTTACTGTTACTGTGGTAGTACTTTGATTTTGTAACTATAGATCTGGGCACTATGAACATTTAGATTGGATAATTCCTGATTGTGAGGGGCTGTTCTGTATATTCTAGTCTATTTAGCAGCATCCTTGGCTTCTATCCCCTAGATGCCAGTACCAATAGCCCAAGGGGGACAAAAATGTCCTCAACTGAGAGTCAGTAATGCAGGCATACACAGTGATCCTACAGAGCAGGTTTAAATATGGATCCCAACAATATTCAATAGTCTTAGGCACTTCCCCAGTTTTTGTGATATGGAGCAGCAAAGCAACACAAAGGCACAAATTTGGGGGCAATATTTTTTTTTAAGGCCACCACTCAATTTTTGGGAAATTCTTTAAGAATCATTAAAGCTAGCCCTTGAGCTCTGAATTGGTTGGTTGATTGATCAGTTGATTGATTCATTCACTTAACAAACTATTTTAAGTCCCTGCTACAGGCCAGTCTCAGTGTCGGTGACGTGTGTTGTTATGTTGTTTTTTTGTCTATATGTAGTGAATTGGCAGGAAATAAGCCTGCAGGTAGATCTGTGAAGAATCTGTTGGGTGTAATATAGATGAAAAATGGTGGTTGCCTGGATTTGGATAGTGACAAGTGGGATGTGATAAGAGATTTTATAGACATTTAGGAGGTAGAAACATTAGGATTTGGTAATTGATTGGATCAAAGGAAGAGTCAAAAATAATTCTCAGGTTTCTGGCTTAATTAAAAGAGTGAAGACTGGTAGCATTCATGAAGATGAGTAGAGTGGGACGAATGGGCCTTTTTTTTTGAGGGGGGGCAGGTACTGATTTCAGTTTTTGATTTTTTCCTTTGGAGGTGCCTTTAAGATATCCAAGAAGATGAGCTAGATAATAAACTTAGGAATTGCAGGGATCATATCTATTTTGTTCCTTGTTGTATCCTGTTCTTCAGATGGTGTCTACATTTCTAGGGATAGAGGCCAGTTTAGACTGGATATATAGATTTGGTATTCTTCAGGAAATAGTCGGTTTGTTTGAAACCAGGGAAGCAGATGAAATTATCTAGGGAGAATCCCTATAGGGAGAAGAGGGCCTAGCATAGCAACATACTGGGAGGTGTTTTCAGGAAACTGAGGAGGAGAGGCTGTGAAATTTGAGGAAAATCAGGAGTGTATGTTATATGGAAACAAAGGGAAGAGAGAATTTTGAAAAAGAATGGAGTATTTGATGGTTTTGAATTCAACTAAAAGGTCAAGGAAGATGAAGACTGATAAGATGACATTGGATTTTGCAACTGAAAAGCATTGTTGACTTCTTGAGAGCCTTTTTTGGTAGATTGATGGTGGCAGGAGTTCAATAAATTTGGTTAAAGACTAAGTGGGATATGAGTGAATGGAATCAACAAGTGCAGGTCATGCTTTGGTGTATTTTGGCTATAAGGAAGAGAATAGACTGAAGATAGTATGTGAAGGAGGTATGGGCTGGGGAAAGTCACGAGGGCTTGGGCATGTTTAAATGCGCATAGGAAGGAGACAGTGGAGACATGGAGGTTGGTATAGGAGAGGAGAACATGGGGATGGGAACAACTTCAGATGGGATGAGTCTAGGGAGAAAGACTGATCTTAGATAGGGGTACCCTTCAAACTGAAGGGTTATTGTTAGTGATAGAGAAGGATCAGTTTCCAGTCTTTCAAGGAATTCTACTTCTGGGGCTTCCTGAAGGTTCACAGTGACAGAGACACCAAGAGACCTCTGACCTCCATTTCTGAATTCCCGAAGGGCTATTGATCCCTAAAGGCTGCATTCATTTGATGATTGTCTTTATTGTGGGTAGCAGGTATATGCTGGAATTGGACTCTGAACCTATAGGTTGGGTTAGGGTTTGACGTCCAATTTTAATCTAAACAATCAGAGTAGCAGGGTGTTCTGAGACCCTCTGGAAATTTATGCAGGTGTTGGAGTACAACCTAAAGGTCACCTATAGTCAATCTATTTTAATTTGCAACTATGCCATTCTCATTAGGACTCTTCATTATTACTGATCTATATGATGATTGTTGATTGTAGAAAACTCAGTGTTATCCTAGTATTAAGCTTAAATTTTACTGTTCAAATATTAAAGGGCTGATGATAGTTCACATTCTTCTGTGGCTTAATAGAGGATAGTCTTTGGAGCCAGAAAAAAACGAGATTCAAATCCTGGCTCCATCACTCAGTAAGCTCATGTGGCCTTAAGCACATCATTTAGTGTTTAATATCCTCATAGGGATACTTGATAATATCTAACTTGCATTATGGTTATAAAGATTAGAGGTCATGCTTATATGCCAGCACATTATTGATATTAATAAATAGGAGCAGATATTATTGTTAATTACATAAAAATAATTTATTATTCACTATTGTAAGACCCTTAGTGTGCTTACTTTGAATTAATTTTAGAATACCAAATCAAAATTGAGGATTTTTTTTTTCTCCATGGGTCTAAGAGAGATTAATGGTGATGTCCATGGTATAAGTTTTGGTAGTCACCAAAGTCTTGCGATAATTCTGGGCCAGTTAAAAACATCTTTTGTGGGGTGCCTGGGTGGCTCAGTGGGTTAAGCCGCTGCCTTCGGCTCAGGTCATGATCCCAGGGTCCTGGGATCGAGCCCCACATCGGGCTGTCTGCACAGCGGGGAGCCTGCTTCCCTTCCTCTCTCTCTCTGCCTGCCTCTCTGCCTACTTGTGATCTCTCTGTCAAATAAATAAATAAAATCTTAAAAAAAAAAACAAAAAACCCCACATCTTTTGTTGGCCTACATGTCATCTTAGTAATTAATGAGAAAAGAGGTAAAATTCTAAATTTTTTTTTAATTCTAGATTTTTAAGGCATAGGGAAGCAAATCAAATTTTACTAGATCCCTGTTATTTTCCATTAATGTAGATTAGTTAGAAGATACTAATTTTTTACAGACTTAGCTTTTCTCCAATCTTTCTTTTTTCTTTCTTCTCTTTAATAACTTCGTTTCCCCCTTCTTCCTTTTCTGCAGGTTATTGGGAACTTTCTGCCATTGCAGCATTTGGTGCTTTCAGTCATGCCAGGAAAGCTGCTTTATACCAGGAAGTAGATGCTGTAAATTGTGTGCTTGTTCAGAGGGGAAGAGAGGGGAGAGAGTTGGGGCAGAGGAGGAAGGGAGAGATGGTGTCTAGGATATTTGTGTTGGTGTTTTTCCCTCCTTAAGAGAAGCTTTGGGTGTGTTTGGTTCTGGCTTAGGTACACTATGGACCTTACTAGAGGAGGAGGCTGGGGAGGAGGAGAAGGCAATTAAAACCTTGAACAGTTGAAGGCCCTTCTTAATTAAGTGGTAAGGATGGAAAAATAAAATACCTCAAGCTTTATTTCTGTTTTCCTTTTAAAGGTCTGCTGAGGGATCAGAGCTCATGTCCCTTAGAAAAGTTAAGTTTGTTCAACATAACAACTCAGGAGAAAGAAAAGTTTTTATGAACCTTTCAGATAAGTCATCTTTATTTGATTCCCTTGGCTCCTTTACCTATATATTCCTTCCCACCAGCACCATCATTTCCACACTGAAGCACCCAGGTCCCCGAAGTATTAATGGAGACAATTCAAGTATCTGCTCCTTTTCCTTTGTTCTAGTTGCTTTTGGTCCTTGCTGGGAAATGCTCTGAAAACTGAACCGGCCACTGAGCACAAAGGCCGATGGTGTTGTCCCTCCAGGTAACGCACCATGGGATTTGTTTCCACCTCTTGTTCATGACTCATTAGTCCCTAAGTGCAGAAAAGGTTGCTCCTGAAATAAAAGGAGTGGAACCAGCTTGGAGTCCTTTTTCGCCTTTTCCTGTGTTTTATTTGGGTGCACTTATAGTTCTTCGCCTTCATTAGTGAGCTGGCAGGGGGCTGGCACAGCGTGGAGAGTAGCTTTTGGTGGTTCCCTGGGGGTGTATCAGAGATCTCAGAACTCAATACCCTACCGTAAAAATAACTGGACTTCAAATGACCTTTGAATGGAACAAAGCCATCCGTTCCAATCTGCTTGGGCCTCTCGGATTCCCGCCCTTGCCAAGAACCGGTCTCCGTCTCGCTCCCTGCTCTTTTCCCTCCTCTGAATGTAGTACTTTTGGTAGCTTCTGTCTAAGGTCAGTGTTTCTGTGTGTGTGTGTGAAAAAGCAGGCTCTGGGCAAGTACCACTGTATTTATTTATTTATTTTTAAAAGATTTTTATTTATTTGTCAGAGAGAGAGAGAGAGCATGAGCACAGCAAGGGGAGCAGCAGGCAGAGGGAGAAGCAGGCTCCCTGCTGAGCAAGGAGCCTGATGCAGGACTTGATCCTAGGACCCTGGGATCAGGACCTGAGCCGAAGGTAGATGCTCAACTCACTGAGCCACCCAGGCATCCCAAGGACACTGTATCTAAAGCACACTTCAGGGCAGTGGTTTCTCTTGAGAGGCAGCAGTTTTCTGTGGGTTTTTATGCCCCAGGTGATATCATTTCAGGTTTATGTCTAATGTTTGGGAAAGTACATGAAAAGTAGAGATGCTGTAAAAGACTGCTATAAAAAAAGTAGAGATGTATATTATATTTCAAATTTTTCCTAATTTTCCTGAGTGACCAAATTATTGTCTTATTTAAAGCCCAGGCACCTGGAGAAATGTCTGACTCCAGAACCACATGTGTGCATGAACTCAGTAATTGAGTGCGACACTAACATGACCAGTGTCCATCAAACCTCTCTTTAAAAAAAAACAAAAGATTTTATTTATTTATTTGACAGAGAGCAAGCACAAGTAGGCGGAGCAGGGAGAGGGAGAAGCAGAATCTTCACTGAGCGGGGAGCCTGATATGTGGCTTGATCCCAGGACCACGACCCGCACCAAAGGCAGATGTTTAACGACTGACCCGCCCAGGTGCTCCCATCAAACCCTTCTTTAAAGCACTTGGAATACTGATAGCATTGTGTTTTGTGAAACTTAAGGGTTTATATGCCATAATTCTTGAGAACTGGTTACACTACTTATTTTAAGGCAGCAGGGCACTTTTGTCATTCAATGACCAATATAACCTTAAAAAACTCAACTCTTTTTTAAATCTTTTTTTTTTTTTTTTAGTTTTTAAAAGATTATTTATTTATTTGACAGAGAAAGAATGGGGAGAAAACTCAACTCTTCTCCTTTGATTTCCTATCATATTGTAGCTACAATAGCAGAGTAAGGTTTGTAGTTCTAATAAACTGTCCAAAAATTTTAAAAGTCTCCAAGTACATTGCTATTGTATTTAAATAATGTTCAGATTGTATGACATATTTAGGACCTTTGTAGATAGAGTATTTAGTTATTTAGGCAAGATTCCTTTAATCCTATAGGAAAATAATACACTATGTGCAAATGTGAGATATTATTTTCGTTTTGTGCTTCAAGTTTGCTATCATGCCCTAATTTTTTTTCTTTACAGAAAATTCATGATAGAATCATTGCTTTATAAAGGTTATAGCGGGACGCCTAGGTAACTTAGTCGGTTAAGCGTCTGCCTTTGGCTCAGGTCATGATCCTGGAGTCTTGGGTTCAGGTTCCACAACAGGCTCCTTGCTCAGTGGGAGCCTGCTTCTCCCTCTGCCTGCTGTTCTCTGTGCTTGTGCACACTCCCTCTCTCTGACAAATAAAATCTTTTAAAAAATGTTATAGAGATAATACATATATATTTTCATTTCTGGGTCTACACAATTTTGTATTGCATAAAATAAGAAGTGAATTCTCTCTTCCTGCTACCATAAACACTGGTATGAAGAAACCTTTTGTACTCTTGGGTATGTACTCAGGAGTAGGATTGCAGGGTCATCCAAAACACACATTCTGGCAGTGCCTGGGTGACTCATTCGGTTAAGCATCTGACTCTTGATTTTGGCTCAAGTCATGAACTCAGGGTCCTGGGATCGAGTCCCACATTAGGTTCTGCATCAGCGTGGAGTCTGCTTGGGATTCTCTCTTTTTCCCTCCCTTTGTCCCTCCCCACTGCTTGTGCTCTGTCTCTCTAAAATAAATAAATAAATATCTTTAAAAGAGCACACATTCTGAAAGTCACCAAGTCCTGCCAGAATGCTTCCGGAAAAGCCTGCACTCTCCGTGTCCCACCAGCAGTAGTTGAATGCTCCTGTTTCCCCCACATCATTGCTGACATTTTATATATTTAGACTTTTCATTTTTCTAAACCGATGGATATAAAGAGATACTTCATTTTAATTTGCACTTCTTCAATTATCAGTGAAGTTTAGTCTCTATATACTAGTTATTTGACTTTGTGCTATTGTGATTTAAGACTTTGTGTTGATGTAGACCTTAATTTTGAATTCATCAGATATATATCTTCTCCTCCAACTTTTTTTTTTTTTTTAATCTTGGAGTTATGCTTTTAGATTCTAGGGCCGCGGGGTTACTTTCTGATCTGACATTTTTTTGTTAGCCACCTATTTTTTTTTTAAGATTTTATTTATTTATTTGATAAAGAAAGATCACAAGTAGGCAAAGAGGCAGGCAGAGAGAGAGGAGGAAGCAGGCTCCCTGCTGAGCAGAGAGCCTGATGTGGGACTCGATCCCAGGATCCTGAGATCATGACCTGAGCCGAAGGCAGAGGCTTTAGTGGCCTGAGCCACCCAGGCGTCCTATTTTTTTTTTTTTAAGATTATGTTTATTTATTTGAGAGAGAGAGCATGAGTGGGGGAAGAGGCAGAAGGAGAGAATATCCAAGCAGACTCTGGCTGAGCATGGAGCTGACACAGAGCTCGATCTCATGACCCTGAGATCAGGACATGAGCCAAAAAACAAGAGTCTGACACTTAACCGACAAGCCACCCAGGTGCCCCACTGTTAGCCACCTTTACATTTAAGTTTCAGTTTATCTAGATGTCATGTTTAGATATATTAGCATTGTTTGAGGTAACAGATTCGTTATTTGTAATACGATGCAACAGTTCAGTACGGACTAAAAGACCATGCTGCATCATGGGTACAGTTTGAAAAGAGGATTTAATGAGAAAGGAGAGAAGGCTATGCATAGCACGTTGCCACTGATGAAAAATTTAACACACAAAACGACACTTTACATCTTTCAAATAAACTTTCCATATCCAAAGACAGATGCCAGACAATTAAGTAATTCTTAGGTAGAAGGAAGAGAGAATGGGGATTGGAGATAAAGAGGAAAAAAACCACTTAAATTAAACCAAGAGAGGGGCCTTCCACATGCTGATAGTCATAGTGTACTCTGGGCTGAGAGGAATGGTTAACCCAGTAGTCCGGGGATAGGTGAATACGATTTAGAAGAGGTGATGGGAAAATAGGTTAGGCAAAAATGGTTAATTGAAGGAAAAAAGAAATAAAATATTTTAAGTGTTATGATTCATAAGCAAGATGCTTGTAAGGAAGAAAAATGCTTCTAGGTAACTACGTCTGGTTGTGCCGTTTTGGTTTTTAAAGCTTTTGTGGGAGAAACAGGAACTTCTCTTTTTTTCCTTAGGTGACGATATCTATAATAAGGAAAGCAGATGTTTCTTTTCAAGTGCATGTGTACACCTGCCACAAGACAAAATGAGTGGCTACTATTGAGAACAGGCTCTGGTTGTCTTTTATGTTGCTTGTTAAATTAAAACTCTTTCCCTGGCAAGTATAGGTTTATAATTAAGTCATTTATCATGTATGCTTTGGGCTGTATCTTAAATTTGATGATACACAGAGGTGATATGTGAGTGCTTATTACTTATAAAGTAGATGGGTGAGTTATTTTATTGGCCTTTGTCATTTGATGTGTAGGTTCTTCTTATTCATAACGAACATTGAATGTTGACTAACTGTATGCAACTGAAGGAAGCAAAGAAGATCGTGGTCTAGAACTGTGTTCTCAACTTATTTTCAACCAACACTCTTGGAGAACATGATATACTCCCATTAGTAGAAATGGCACTCTTTTGGCACCAAACTCAGTTAGTTACAGTATGAAGGAGTCTTCCCCTGCCCGATACAGGTTCTGTATTTCCTTCCCCTCACTATCACATGTACTGTTTTTTGCTATAGTTAATTCTCTTGGTATTCTGCTCCACGCCCCCTCATTTATCTTATGTCCACTTATTCAACACTATACTAACACTTTATATTTATAATCTCATTTATTCCTCATTACAACCTGCATATTATAGATAAAGGAAACAGACTCTGAAAGGTTTAGTGATTATTCTTGGGCTGTACAGCCATAAGTAACAGAACCAGGTTTTGAAGCCAAACATAACTCCAAAGCTCATTTTTTTCCTTCCTGACTACACTGTATTTTTCATGGCCTATCTTCTAAAAAGTCCATATTTGCATAGAATGTGATGTCTTCATTAGACTCCTTAATTTTTTAAAAGATTTTATTTATTTATTTGGCAGACAGAGATCACAAGTAGGCAGAGAGGCAGGCAGAGAGAGGAGGAAGCAGGCTCCCCGTGGAGCAGAGAGCCCAATGTGGGACTCCATCCCAGGACCCCGGGATCATGACCAGAGCTGAAGGCAGAGGCTTTAACCCACTTAGCCACCCAGGTGCCCCAGACTCCTTAATTTTTTAAGAGGACTTTAACCCTACCCTCTGTTCAAGCTATTGCTAAAGGATGTGGCGCTTTTAAGTTACATCACAAAAAATCTGTGTTCAGATTCCTTTTAGAGATTAGAATTTAAAAAAAAAATTTTTTAAAGATTTTATTTTTATTTATTTGAGATCGAGAGAGAGAGTGAGCGTGGGCAGGGGGCAGAGGGAGTGGGAGAAGCAGGCTCCCTGCCGAGCAGGGAACCTAATACCAGGCTCCATCTGGGGACCCTGGGATCATGGCCTGAGCCAAAGGCAGACTCATAAGTGACGGAGCCACCCAGGCACCCTGAGATTAGAATTTTAAATTCTCTGTTGTCCAGTTGCTCAAAAACCTACTTCTGAGAAATGATATTTCTAGAATAGAGGTGTTAAGTCACTGGCCTTTAATGACGGATGGTACAGCAAATAGCTGCATGAAGTCCGCTCTACTGTCTGTGAGTTGTTTCTTTTAATTTTTTTAAGATTTTATTTATTTATTTGACAGAGATCACAAGTAGGCAGAGAGGCAGGCAGAGAGAGAGGAAGGGAAGCAGTCTCCCTGCTGAGCAGAGAGCCCGATGCGGGCCTCGATCCCAGGACCCTGGGATCATGACCCGAGCTGAATGCAGAGGCTTTAACCCACTGAGCCACCCAGGCGCCCCCGTCTGTGAGGTTTTAATGAGAAGGCCACTTATACCATGTGGCATCATCTCTGAGATGATCTGGAGATGACATTCTTCTCAGATCTCAGAGTTTGGATGCACTGGCTCATTTTCTTAAAAAACCATGTGGCTCTTATGAATCTTACACTTGTTCGTACTTTCTTCTTTACATTAGTTACTAGGAAGGTGAGGGCCAAATTTGCGGAGTATCTCTAATGGCTGTGAGGAATAAGCAGTATACATTTGTGCACTGGTCTTATTCCTAGCATTATTTTCCTGTCTATGTTCTTCCTTGATCTTATGTTTCTTAATCTTTAAATTTTTTGCACAGTTTGTACAAACTGTGACATATCCCTTTGCTGATGATGAATATAAATGTACAAATAACGCATCTAAGATCAGCTGAAGCTTTCCTGACTTGATAGTTAAGTCACCTTCCTGCTAAGAATGTCAAGGACACATGTTCATTTTCCTCATTGGTTTTCCTCCTTTCTTTCATCTTCTTCGAATTTTCCATCATTTATTATGGATTTCTCTCTTGATAAACATATTAGTAGAATGCTTTCCATTGTTGGATATTTCCATTCTCTCTTGATAAACATGTTAGTAGCATGCTTTCCATTGTTGAGTATGAACGTCAAGAGTTATTTTTCTGAAAAATTAGTCTTTTAATGTATATTTCTCCAAGTTCAACTTTTAGTAAAGGCATACATTTAATTTTTTATGAAAGCATAAATACATTTAACTAATCTGACTGCTTTCCTCAGGATAAGAGTAGGGAAATTTGGAATCTCAGGGGGGTGCCATTATAAAAGTGTTCGAGAGTTTACATAGTTACATAGAACAGAAGGCTTTTTTCAGCTTCCTCATGAAGATCAGCATTCTTCATGTTCTCATGAAGGTAATGAATATCCTGTTGCCTCAAGGCCATCTCTAGTTTGATGTTCAACTAGTACTTCAAATCATCTGAAACTTCCCATATAACTTTCCCCCCAAATAAAGTTACCACCACACTTTTCCCACCCCGTTTCCCACTCCATTTCTTATTTTGATGAGTGGCACTGCTCTGCCCCCCTAGTTACCTGAACCACACATGTGGCTGTCATCATAGACGTCCCTATCAATCACCCTGTTCTTTATGTTTTACCTACTTCACAGCTTTGAAGCTGGCCCTTTTCCATTCCCATTACTCTTTCCTGTTCGGAGAGCCTTGCACCTAGCCTTGCCTAAGCAGGCACTCAGATTCCTGAAGAAATTCTTGAAGAAATGAATGAATGAATGAATGTTGGGATGGGTTGTCTTAGTTTTACTGCTTCTCTCTGGACTTCCTGCTTCACTTCTGTCTCCTCCTGATGTTGTCAGAGGGCTATTCCTAAGATGTAAGTCAGATCCTGTCACACCTCAGCTTGGAACCTTCAGTGGCTCCTTCCACCTTTCAGAATTGAGTTAACTGTTTTGGCCCTTCATGCTAAGTAAGCCCCTGCATTGTGCTGGTCTTACGTCCTGCCTTTTCTCTCTGCTGACCATGTGGTTTCATCTTAAGGCTATGTGCTCTGTGTCCTCCCACGTGCTATTTACTTGCAGAACCTAACTGTAACATCACTGGGAGAACATGACAACTCTGCTGTCTGAGTTAGATGCCTTTTTTCCTTGCTCACATATCCCTTATACACAGTGTCATGACACGTCCCCTATTAAACTATTATCATGACTTTCATATATAGGGGCCTAATCTTAACACAGGTTCTTTACTCCTAGCCAGTGTCCAGCATTTAGTGAATAGCCAGTAATTATTGGCAGGCTGACTGAATATGGAATAGAGTAAGTCTGTAGGTTGTGATCCAGTCTAATTGTTTGTTCATTTGGTAACTGTTTATTGAGTACTTACTATGTGCCAGATATTGAGAGGCTGGGGATCTTACAGTGAACAAAAACAGTACCTACCAGACAATTAAAAAGCAAGCACACAGATACACGGTGTTTGTAGTACATATTATAAGGGAAACAAAGAGGAATAAGGAGGTCCTAGAATCAGAGTCAAGCAAGGCATGTTTAAAGAAGAAACCTTTGAGCAGAGACCTGAATGAAGTGAGAGAGGAGCTGTGGGGCCATGGTGTTGTTTCTGGGGGGAGGGCGGGTGGTTCTGGGCAGAGAGGATGACATTTCTGAACATCTGTTACGTACCAGGCCCTGTTCTAGAGACCTTGGAGACGGCAGTGAAAAGACTGTTAAACATCAGCATTGTTTATTGTTTAATTATGTAGTCTGTTATCTTTCGATAATTTGTATAATACCTTTAATGGTTTGATTTTCTGAAACTGAAAAATCCCAACATGGGAAAGTCCCCTTGTTCTCCTCAACGGCTTGTCACTTCTTCATTGTTTTTCTGGGAGGACAACTCATAGATTTTTATTGTTCAGAGGCTCCTAACACAGTAGGATACGGACTGATTTAGGGGACAGATTCCCCAATCTCTCTGTATTTAATTGTGGCAGTCAAAGATGTGTGAAAGCATCTTAGGTCTTTATGTCTTTGAGTTGACCCAGGTTGTGGATGTATATAAAATTCCCTTACTGTAACTGGATAGAGATACTACCATTTTCTTTCACCAGACCCCCAATCTAGTCTGCAACCCTGGATAAACCTGCTTAAACCCTTTTGCCTAAGTAAGACAAGAAATCATAATTGTGACCGCTGTTCTTGCTCTGTCACCTGCTTAATACATAAATTAAGTCTGCTCTGTGGCAGTTCCCCATGTGCAAGCAGGGCGCCCTTCCAGTTAAGTTGTAAAAATCTGTGTTTAAATAAGCCCCATGCCCTTGAAGAACAGGAGCTACAGAAATGTCGAGTCCAAAGAGAAAATCAAGAAAGAACATTCTTAAGAAAACTGTGTCAATTTGCAAATTCGTTGTCCTCTTGTGGCAGCTGACAGGTGGAGTGACAACCCAACCAAATAACACTAGAGCCATTGTTGTAGGAGGGAACTTAATATTGTTATTGTTCCGCTTAAATGAAGTTTGTATGAGACCATGCCAGCTCTTGTATTGAGAAAACCCAATCGGGCGGAAGAGTTTTTGGTTTCTGCCTTTAGAGCTGCCCAGCAACTCAGGGAAACCGATTAAATCTGGAAGGTGGCAGCTCACTCGACAGGCTTCTCTAGGCACCTTTGAGGAGAATCAAAGATAAATAAATACCACATTTTATGAGAGGAGTATGGGGTGAGAGGGAGTGCCCGGACAGGAGTTAAAATTTCAAAGGGTGGGGGAAGTTCTTGCTGACTTTCTTCCTGATCAGGCTCTTGTCTCATGACCTCGTTCATGCTTGGATTAGAGCTGGCCCTTGTAAACATATGTGAGTTTGACAGGAAAGGAAGGAGATAGAAGTGTTTTGCAACGACCTCAACTGTAGAGGAGAATGATCAAATACAAATGTCTTTATTGGAAAAAAAAATGGCTTTTCAAACTATTTTACAAATCATATTGGATACTTATTTGCCTGTGGAACATGTGAAACTCTGGCCTGTTGTATGAAGTTTAATTCTGAAAGTCTAAAGGTTAATGGCTCCTGTTCCAAGGCTGGTAAACTGCTGTGGTACTTAGTTCCTCTATTTACTCAGTTTAGGCACTGGTCTCTCATTCCTCCATTGTGCCTTACTTATTTTTTCCTAATATTTATGAATAATTTTAATGTGAGATGACCTGCCTCAAAGGGTCTATGGATATTTAATTAGCTAAAAATAATTCATTATTTTTCATAAAATAATGAATAATAAATCAAATAAAAATAAAATCAAATAATCTTTAGAGATCATTTGACCCATGCCTACCAATTTGCAAAGAGTAAACTGAGCCCAGAAAGGGTCAGTGGCTTCCTTAGGGCATTCGGCTAGCAGAGAGATATGCAGGGACTCTGCTCAGATCCTGACCCCCATCAGAACTCTTTTTTCCTATATTGATGCATATCTTTTGAGCTGTTTAGGGTTCAGTGTTATACTCAGGGGAGAGAATGACAGCATCTTATTTTATTGACTTATAAAGAATAATTCATAAAACAATTATGAATAAAACAATTAAATGAATTCTATGTATAATTCAGAACCTCATGTGAATCAGCCTAATAGTGTCAATCTCTATTTCCAGCAAACTTTTTAGGAGAGCAACTAGGATGTAAATGACCACATTGGGTTTCAATCTGTTATGTTTTTCTTCCTGCCATGGAGAATATGGTGATTAAAAAAATACAAGTAGCCCCAAGTTAGGCAACCAGGAGGTGAAGAACAAAAGCAAAAATATTTGGTTATCAGATGCCAATCACTGAGATTCTAAACTATTCCTCCTATGAATACAGTGTGGGTTTCTAGGACTGCTATTTTACAATGTTTTATGTCTGCATCCCCAACCTATAGTAACTCTTCATTTTATTTTCTCTAAGGTACGTGGTGCATGGTTATTTAAAATTTTTAGTACCAATTGAGGAAGGGAAGCTCTTCTAGATCCTTAGAGGATAGGCTGAAGGAAGGGTCCTTGCCCCAACTAGGATAAAGGAGAAGAAAATATATTACTGACTTCTGACAAATAACTTCAGATAAGGAGCAAACAAATTTTTAGAAAGCAGTTAATTAAAGGCATTAGTATTAAATAACTTCTCAAAAGAAAGATGCTTTGTGGTTGAAAAATACAATTAATTACAACTGTAAAAGTACAGGGAATTTTGCAAGTTCAGTATATCTTGTACCCCTCAGAAGCAGGGGTTGGCATTTGTTGGCATTGGTTGTCAGTACTAGTTGTCGGTGCTAGTGGTAGGTACTAGTTGTCACTTGTCTGGCCCATCCTCTTTTTGTCTTTGTTTTAGAGACCAGAACTCACGCAGTCCCAGTTTTCAGAAGGGCTGAGGTAACCTCCTTCAGTGTGACAATAGGACTGTTTATGTTGGAGACAAATCCCAGAAACTCAAGGTAACAACATACACAGGGTGAGAGAGTGTATCCGGGAGATTTTTATTTGGCATTTTTACTGCTAACAATCTACAGAAGTTTTAGTATTTAGTGCCAGGTCAGGCTTAAGGGGCAGTTTCTATTTCTGTGTGATTCTGAAGGGTTTAAAAGTCAACGACAAGATTATGTAATAGAGGACGGAGATTCTGGCTTCTATAGAACCTTGCAAAGACATGAGGGAAGGCGCACAACTGGTTCTAGGCTCTTTGTTTTTTGTTTTTTTAAATTAAAAGAAGTCGAAAAGCAGAGTAAGTTCTATGGTTCATTGAGCAAGACTTTTGTTTGTCCAAAGTCTCTGAAACCCATGCCTCTTCCCAAACCAGTACTAAATACTTTTGTATTCTGTACAATGAGCAAAGCAGGTAAACTAAGAAACAAAGCACTTAGAAGATAGGCTTGTGGTCACATAGTGTAACCAAAACAGGATTATCTAATCTACCCACTTCACTGCATATTAGACCAGCATTCATTTAGTAAAGGACTTTTCCCATCATGGCAGAGTCTTGCTCTAAACACAGTGGCTTTTGGAACAAGGTTTTCTTTAGACTGTTGACGTCTTGTCTCTGCTCACATACCAATTGGGTGAATACTGCCCCATGTGATTTTTCTAAGTGGATTACAAGGAATCCACCATATATCTCATTCACTCATGAAACCAAGAACTTGCTCTCTTGAGTTTCCTAATGAGATATCTTTATTCATTTTTATTATGCATGTCACAGGCTGGGCCCTGTCAGTTCTCTGAATTCTTTGGTGTTCAAGGAAAGCCAAATCCATAATTTTACTATGCTTGCATGGGAGTTAGCTAAATTCGTAAGGTTTGCACTTTATTTTAACTTGTTTACTTAAGACTACAGATGTGAATAGGGCTGTTGAGTCTGCCCAGGAGGCAGAAGTGTTGTTTTGGATGAAACTAAATGAAATCGCCCCCTAGTACAGTGAAAGGTTAAAACTGTGGGAGAGACTAACAGTGTATATCTTCTTCACTTTAAACTCAAGAATTTTTTTTTTTTCCAGTCAAGAAGGATGTTCTAAGGTCTATTAGGGGATAATAATATCTTTAAAATCATGCAGTGAACAAAATACCAGAACTTCAAAGCGGTCGGTTAGGAATAGCTCTGGTTAAAACTAACTTTGGACAAGTTACTTTTAATTAACCGAGTTTCAGTTTCCTGAACTATAAAACGAGATTGATAAATGCTTCCCAGGGTTGCTTCAAGCACCTAAATTCTCTGATTACTATATTATAGTGATATACTGATAATAAAATATTTAGATACATGTATAATTTTATTTTATATTAAAGGAGATGGTTTGTAGTTGTCAGTAGAATCGAAATTTCTTTTGTGTATGTATGATTGGGTATACTTGCCTATGCATGGAAAATTTCAGGTTGTTAATAAGAAACAGTTAATAGTGCTTTCTTTGGGGAAGTAAGACAATGGGTCTATGGAGAGGGAGAATTTTACATTCATTTAAACTTTTATTTGTTAAATTTTTTTACTAAGTCCATGCATTGTTTAAAAATGAAAAAAATTGGCTTTAATATTAATTTTGAAAGGACAAAAGGAGGGACGCCTGGGTGGCTCAGTTGGTTGGACGACTGCCTTCAGCTCAGGTCATGATCCCTGGGTCCCGGGATCGAGTCCCACATCGGGCTCCCAGCTCCATGGGGAGTCTGCTTCTCCCTCTGACCTTCTCCTCGCTCATGCTCTCTCTCACTGTCTCTCTCTCTCAAATAAATAAATAAAATCTTAAAAAAAAAAAAGAAAGGACAAAGGAAGACTTTGAAATAATTACAGAATGCATACCAAGATAACAATATTTGGAATTTAATTTCAGATTCCAAATACTTTATGTAGCCTTAACATACTATTTATAATTATAAGTAGATTTCTTGCTCTTATTATAGTAAGAAAAGTCTTTTAAATCCTGCCTATCAATGAGAGCAGCTACTTTTGTTTGATGAAATAAGCAGCTTATTAAAAAAGCATAGGAGTAGGGTTAGCAATGTTAATGATAGGATATACAGTTTTTATTTATTTGACACTCTAAAAGATCTTATTATTTCTTTAGCCTATCTGTGACAGTTTGTAGAATCATCTTCCTTTGATTTGCAGTTATGGGAATGAAATAGAAATGGAAAAAATTGGTTTTCAAACCAATTAATTAGTAATGAAGAGCACCAAGGTCAGAGTGTAGAGTCTTTCTGAATGCCATGTCTTAAATGCAAAACAGTGGCTCCCTCTTCTTAGAAGATAGAACTACAGGAAATGAAAAAGCACAGTCTGTTGAAACATCAGAAGGCATTTTTAGAATCTGCACATGGCAACTGGACTTGAATTTTGGTTTAAACATTAGTTTTTGTCCTTTTGTCCTATTTTTACAGATGTTCCTATGTAGTTTTGAAAAACTCTAAGAACCCCCAAACTGAGGTTTCTAGCTTGGCATATTCATAGGGTTCTTTGTCTTTTCATCTTTTCTACTTTTCTTTCACTCTTTTTGAAACAATGAACTTTATAGGAAATGAGGATCTAAGGAACATTCCATTTTATTTTTGAAAAATCAGAGTGCCACCTTAGCTGGCACTAAGACATGGTAGGTTTTGGGGTTTTTTTCCAGCTATTCTGGCATATTTCCCCCATCTGGCACTGTGTTTTCCATATGCAAAAATAGGAAGTAAGCAAAAAAGTTTATTTAAAGGTGATCTGCCACATTGTCATTGTTGAAGTTTTCCTTTGTTGTTGTCAGATTTGCATTACCTCTGGCTAAATATATTTGTTCTTCCACTTTCTTCAGGCTGTGGTACTGGCATAATTTGGTTTACTCACTTCATTGGAGCATTAGGTTATTTATACTAATGTTGAAAATATCAATGATAATAACTATTGCTGTCATTTATTAAGTTCTTATTTTTGCTAGATGCTATGTCCGACATTTTTTTAATTTGGTTAGCAAATATTTGAGTACTTTCTATGCCTCAGACATTGATCTAGGGTCTAAAGATATGTGGTGAACTTAAGAAGTTTATGTCTGGTATATTGTTTATAATCTATATAAAATGTACAAGGTAGATACTTTCTTAATTTTATAAATGGGAAAGTTGAGGCTAGAGAAGAAAAAAAAATTTTCCAGCATTCTGTAGCTTATAAGTGATGAAGGTTTAGTTTGAACCTATCTTACTTGATTCCAATCTATATTCTGCTCCCTTCTACTGCCTCATGATAGATCCATACTATCTCCTTCCTCATGTTTATAACATCCAGGATTGGTCTGAACATGCTTGACTCTGGATAGAATTATTTTTTACCTTGATGATTCAAGAAAGTTAGAAGAGACGCTAAAACCTAATGCTTTGAGCATCAAAAAGAATACAATATTTAGGAATAGTTTAACCAAAAAAAAGGTAGGATTTATACACTGAAAACTATAAAGCATTGTTGAAAGAAATTAAAGAAGCCTGAATAAATGGGAAGATATCTCATGAGTACGGATCAGAAGACTCAATATTGTTAAGATGGAGATACTCCCCGAATTGATCTACAGTTTCAACACAATCCCTGTCAAAACCCAGCTGACCCTGAAGTTCACTGGGACCCAGACAGCCAAAACAATCTTCAAAAGAACAACAAAGTTGGAGGGACTCGGGCTTTCTAATTTCAAAACTTACTACAGGGCTATAGTAATCCAGCTAGTGTGGTACTGGTGTAGGACAGAAATATAGATCTGTGGAAAAAAAAAAAAAAAAGAAATATAGATCTGTGAATTAAAATTGAGAATATAGAAGTAAACTCTTTCATTTATGAGCAATTGAATTTTGACAAACATTCTAATAATATAATAAATATATTTATTAATATTGATATTATATTATTATAAATAATATAATAATAAATATATTTAGCCAGAGGCAATGCAAATCTGATAACAACAAAGGAAAACTTCAACAATGCCAATGTGGCAGATCACCTTTAAATAAACTTTTTTGCTTACTTCCTATTTTTGCATATGGGAAAGGCTGGAAAACACAGTGCCAGATGGAGAAAAATTTTTTCAATGGAGGAAAAATTAGTCTCTTCAATAAATAGCTCTGGGGCAATTGGACATCCACATGCAAAAGAATAAAATTAGCCCCTTATCACATACCATATATCAAGTGGATCAGATACATAGATGTAAGCTATAAAGCTATACGACTTAAAAGAAAACAGGTGTAAATCTTTGTAACCTTGGATTAGGCACTGGTTTCATAGGTATGACACCAAAAGCACCAAAAACCAAAGTAAAAATAAATTGAGCTTCATCAAAATAAAAAACTTTTTGTGCTTCAGAGTATACCATCAAGAAAGTAAAATGACAACCCGCAGAATAGAAGAATACAGTTGCAAATCTTGTATCTGATAAAGGTCTAATGTTCCAGAAAACATTAACACTTGAAACACAACGATAAAAATATAAATAACCCAATTAAAAACAGATGAAAGATTTGAGTAGACATATTTCCAAAGAAGTTATACTGATGATCAGTAAGCACATGAAAAGATACTCAACAGCTATTTGTGAAATACATATCAAAATAAGGATGAGATACCACTTCACACCACTAGGACGTTGTGAAAGATAGACAATAACAAGTGTTGATGAGGTGTAAGAGCATGGAAACCTTCATACCATGTTAGTGGGAATGTAAAATACTGTAACCACTTTGGAAAACAGTATGGCATTCCTCAAATGACCCAGCAATTCTGCACCTAGGTGTACGGCCATGATAATAGAAAATATGTTCACATAAAAACTTGCACATGAATATCCATAGTAGCCTTATTCATAATAACCAAAAGATGGAAACAGCTCAAATATCTTATCAACTGATGTCAGCTGGTGAATGCGTAAATAAATGAGGTATATCCATAGGATGGAATAGTATTTGGCAATGAAAAAGAATAAGGTACTGATAGGTGCAGTAACATAAATGAACATTACATT
The DNA here is from genome assembly GCF_902655055.1 of Lutra lutra. NCBI lineage: Eukaryota > Metazoa > Chordata > Mammalia > Carnivora > Mustelidae > Lutra > Lutra lutra. The sequence goes on from NC_062284.1 coordinate 114,442,499, forward strand.
AAGTGAAAGAGGCACAACAGCTACATACCCCATGGTACCATTTATGTGAAGTGTCCAGAATAGGCAAATCTATAGAGAAAAAAAATAGATTAGTGGTGGTCGGGGTCTGGAGCAAAAGAATGGGGAGTGACTGCTAATGAGTTTACAAAGTATCTTTTGGGGGTAGTAAAAATATTCTGGATTTAGGTACTGATGATGGTCATACAATTCTGTGAGTATGCTAGATAATAGTGAATTCTTTAAGGGGGTTAGTTTTATGGTGAGTTATATCTCATTAAAACTGTTACATGTATTTAAAGATCTATTACTTCGGTTTTGGATTTTCTGTGTTTGGGTTATTTCCATTTGAGTATAATGTAATCTAGGCTTTATCCATGAAGACCTTTAATTTTTATTTTTGTATATCTATTTACTGCCTTACTTTCCACCAGCTAGTATTATTACATACAGGCAAAAAAAAAAAATGATAGAGTAATATGATGTCATTTTTGTTTACACTTCCTTCTTGGTCTTTAAAAAAAAAACCAAACCTTAATGTTATATTAATTTTCAAACCACGACTGGCATATTGTTACAATTACATCATTTGAAAATGTGTTTATTTTCAAGAGTACGGATTTGATTTAGAAACTGCTTTTCCTGCATTCTTTGTTATTCATGGCACTTGATGGCCACACACTTAAAATGCTCCTTGGCCAGAGCACAAGAATCTTGGGGGGTCAGTGTAGAAATGATTCATGGTTAGATAAAATGCAGGCAGGTTGAATATGACTTTTATAATGTGTCTGTGAGCCCAGCTTATGGTATGAATTCATACATATCCTCTTTTTTTAATAAACATGGAATTGAAGTAGGTTTTCTTTCTTGAATGTTCTGGCATGGTGCTAGTGAGAAGTATGAGTGTCCTACTCAAAGCATTATGTAATAGGAAGCAAAGCTTCCTGAGAGAAATAATGGGCTTAGGAGAACGAGAAGGTAAACTCTTTGCTGGTGGACAGTTCCTTTCCACTGAAATTCCCAATGCATTTCCCCAGGGAGTGCCCAGGGATCCTCTGCTGTAGTTGCTAGACAATTCAGGGTGATTGGATAAAGAAACCAGTTATTTGGGGCCTGGAGTATAGACAGCAAGGAGCCATGGTTCTGAATGTGGTGTCTGGCTCCAGCGTACTTGCTAGTGATGGCAATATGGGCTGGACGGAAAAGAGTGGGTGGTAGTACTTGATAACACAGGACAGTGGCATCACCAATGTCTTTGCTGGTCTTCTCTTTTAAAAAAGATTATGTTTTAACCTTTTGTCAAATTGAATGTCCCTGTAGTCATTGCCTGCCAAGTATTGGCATACATGGAGAGAATTCTGTACCAGGGCTTCAGTTTCAGCCACATTTAAACTGTTAATCTTAACTCTTGTATGCATTGGTCCTACTCACCAGCAACTTTCCCTTTGCCTCTTAGTCTTTGTGCCCAGTTCAAGTGATAGCAAGCTCTAAATTTAGCTCCTTTGAATCTCTGCCTAACCTTATAGTTGTTGCTTTCAGCCCTTCCCTGGCGAGATGGCATATTTTTAAAAAATTTTCTTTTCTAGTCTTCAAAGCAGTTTGAACCCTGAATAAATTGGTGATCTATTTTACTTAAACTAGAATAGATTATTCAGGCTTTAAAGGTAGTAGGAGTGGGTACATTAAATAATGTCCATTTGTTCACTTGAATTTCTAAAAAAAAAGTTTTATGCTAGAAAAAGATTTGAATTATCACAGCATCTTGGAGTTAAATAAAATCTTGAGATATCATCCATCCTCTTCTTCTAACACAATGCTTTAGATAAAAAATCCTCAGAAAATAATAATTAAGTAATTTTTTTCTTTTCTTTTTTTTTTTTTTTTTTATTTGACAGAGAGATCACAAGCAGGCAGAGAGGCAGGCAGAGAGAGAGGAGGAAGCAGGCTCCCCGAGAGAGCAGAGAGCCCGATGCGGGGCTTGATCCCAGGACTCCGAGATCATGACCTGAGCCGAAGGCAGCGGCTTAACCCACTGAGCCACCCAGGCGCCCCAATAATTAAGTAATTTTATAAACTTCTTAAATAACTCATACCAAAGTTTGCCGGTTTTCACTCTCAGGGAAATTATGCTTTAAAAATTTTAAATTATTTCCTTTAGCAAGGAATAATCAGTTTTCTCATTTATTTTCCCCTATTAGCTAGATATTATATTTGCTCTCAATCTGAGACAAACCATTCTTCTCTGCACTAAATATTTCTCCCCCAAATACGGAAAAATCTCCTGGACAAGTGACTTCATAGTCACCTTGAGTTCAAGTTGTGCTTGAACTGAACAGAGAAATCTGATTTTAGTGCCTGGAGAGATGCTAAGACTGAAGTATTATTAATAGATTCTGCTGAAGTTCATAACTAGACATTTGCCATTTCCAAAGACTGTCACATTCAGGAACCCCTGAGAAACTGGGAAAGTTAAGTTTAGCATGTCTTCTGTGTCAGGTTGAAGTTTAAGATAGGGGCAAAACTGTACAAGGGACAACAGGCCTGTTCTTTGAAGTACCCTTGAGGCATTCAAGATCCTGGTGGGTTAGAAACTCAGAATGTTTCAAGGAGTATGACTGGAGTGAAAAGTAGAGGATGAGGAGATTCTTAACTGGTTGGAAGAAATCGGAAGGTGTTCATACTATCCATAATCCCTTTTTCTTACCATTATTACTCAGGCAAAAGGACAAAGCTGAATTTCCTTCCTTTCTCATGCCTGTCTCGAGGTTGTTTCCTATACTGGATAGAGGGGAAGTAGCCAGGGGTGGGCGGGGTGGAAGGGGGAAGCAAAGTGGTGTTAACTTGTTTTAGTTCTTTGTTTTAGGTCTTTGGGTGCCAAAGTCTTATTGATGATCAGTTTAGATTTTCATGAACAAAAGCTGAAATAATGATTATTCCCACTTACTGTACACAATGATTGTACCAATTGCTTTATATTGTTTTATTTAATCTATACAATACTATGATAGCATTTTTCTATAAATTAATACATGTAAAACACTCACAATACTGCCCAAAAGGTGGTATGAGCTCAATAAATGTTGTGGTTAACCTCTGTTTTATAGACAAGAGAACCATGTCTTAGAATAGCATTGGTAGAAGTTGAATCTGTGGGCATGAAACTCTATAGTCTGTGCTCTAAACTGTTGGGCACTATTTGTTTCTCTCTTCCAAGAACTCAGCTTTTTAAACAAATTTCTTCCCTGATACTTTCCTGTAAAAGTACTCTAGTATCATACTTGCTTTTTAAATTCTATATTCTGACTTGTTCCAGTTTGTGAGTCCTATATCCTTTTTTTCCCCCCTTGCACTGATCCCTAGGGAAGTTCATTCTTCAAATTATCAAGGTCTGGACCAAATTTATTTAGTGAGAATGTAGAATTTTTCTTACAAGATTTTAAAAGGACAAGTAAGATAATTACACGAAAGGATCTGTTTAGACTCTTTTTGCATGGTAGGGGGTGGACCAAATAACCTTTGGATCACTTCCACTTGTATAATTCACCATTTCGGCAGGACAGCAACATTTCAGGCCAAAGTTCAACTTTTTTTTTATTATTAAATTCTTTTATCGTTGCCAGGAAACTAGAGAAAATGAATTCTTCACAGTGTGCTTGTGCATGCAACTTGAAACGGTTTGCACACTAAATGAAATTAAATGAAAGACAGCTGTTTAGGAAAGAGCTGTCAGAAACTGATTGGGTTCTATTAGAGGAGAACAGGGGCTAGGGATAAATTTTCAGAAACAGGATATCGGTGGCTTAAAAAGCAAGCAAATTTACATACACAAAACTCTCATGTGGTTGTACTGGTGCGTGTCTTTTTAGTTCATCCATCTTAAACAGTTATTTGCTCTTGGTGCGTAGGTGTCTGCTTACAAGGCTTCTCTTCCCATATCAAATGTGCAGCGGTTCATTCTTTTCTGAGAAGTAAATACAGCACAGCCCCACTACAGTGCCATTCTTCTAAGTACTTTGGTTTTGGTTAAACTGCAAATCCAGTCATGTTCACCAAACCACTTCCTTTACCGCAATGTGCCTCTCCGTTCCAGCCAAAAGACAAAAGGGGAAGGACCACCTTGGGCAGGTGGCCAGAGGTGCCCCTGGGGTCTCCTGAAATGGCTGCTAGCAAGAAGGGAGCAATTACATCCCACCACAGACTGAAAGCAGATGGTCACCTGGGGTGATAAGTATTAACGACCTTATTAAGCCTTTGATTTGTGACTGTATTGTATACCTTCCAGGCCCTCAAGTTAGGTTACCTGTGTGATCCTCCTCCCTGTCTCCGAGACCCCGTTGCTCATTGTTTGGGCATGTGTTTTTATAGGTTACCCTCAAGCCCCACTACGGCTGAACAGCTGGCCTCACTAGGCTATCTTCCCCCTTCCTGCCCGCACATAGTAGGTTCTGTGCTGGGCTCCAGTGGCTGATACAGTGCTGCACGTGGGACTGCCTTTTAAGGAATAGTTATCTGAGCCTTTGGGGGGTTGATTCTTGAAGTGTAACCTATCCACAGCATAACCTCATACGGGAAATACAACGAGCATTCACAGTTAGAAATCCTAGGATAACATTGTACTCATTAAGTCGTAGTCTCTGAAGCCTCTCTTTCCATTGCATTTTTACATTTTCAACCCCACTTAACAGCAGTCTTCCATAATTCATTAAGTCCCAATCTCAACTGCCTTCCTCGGAGATCTTGCTTGCTATCTTCTCAGTTCCTTCTTTCTTTTTTTCTGATGCACAGGACAGGTCCACATCCTCTCCCTTGGCTGAGATTAAGGAATCCCATGATTCAGTGTGCCTGTCTGTAGCCCGTGCTCCCTGCCCACCCATCTTAATCACAGGGTAGAGCCTATCACCATCTTGGAGTATCCGTTCTGTTTCCATGTCTCCCAAGAGCCTAGCACATGGCACCATCTCCAGCCATGCACATGGACACAATTTCAAACTGAATCACAGGAGTGACCTGGGGATCCCATAGTTCCCCATTTATAAGGCCACATTGGGGAATAATAATGAAAGGTTACAATGCCAGTGCTCCCATAGGGTAGATCCAGCATTTTCTCTGACCAGGAGAAAAGTGCTAGTAAAATAAGTGTGTCTTGATTATTTCCCTACTTCTCTGATATAATTTACATAAATGAGTGTCTGGCCTTCCCAGTGATTATGCTACAACTCCTATACTCAGTACAGCTTCGACAAAGTAAGTGGGGTAGGCACCAGGTCAGAGGCTTCCAGCAAGGTTCCCCATCTTTAAAAATACATATACTAAGGTACACATCACTATTGAAAGTAAGCCTGAACCTACTGAAGATTTTTGTTGGGGGTAGTATTTGCTTCCTAGTCCTCAAAGAGGTGCTTCTGGTTAACTCTGAATGCTTTCTGCCTTTTCCTCCTGATTGTGTTCCAGAGCAGATATCAACACTGTTCCTCTTTATAATCAGGAAGTTGCTGAGCACTCATTCTGAGAGTCATGGCCAGAAGGGACAGAGTCTAGGGAAATTAGGGATATTCTACTTCTTATTTTCTCTGTATCACAAAAAGAAATTAAATCATCAGGCCATCATCACCATTGTCACCTAGTTAGATTTAACTATTATACAACTTATTCTGCCAGCGTCCTTTCTCATTCATTCAGAACCCATTTATTGAGTACTTATTACGTGTTCCACATGTGCTTGGGCTGATGTTAGAAAAACTGGTCATCTCTTGTTTCCTGCTCTTGAGATCTTACGGTCTGGTGAGCTGTGCGTTTTTCTGAGTGTCAATATGATGATTGCTCTATTAATGGCATTTATATCAATAATAGGCCTTAATAATAGATTTCTCTCCTTCTTCAATTGGCCAGCGTAATATTTATCTTCTCCACAAAATCTGATCAGCCCTTTTGTTGACCTGATCTCAGACGAGATTACAAAATGTACGTTGGGGTACATGATGACACAACCTCAAATATAATTCTTTCTTTAGATAGTCTTTCTCAATTCTTGACAAATTTTAAACATTGTGAGTCTTAGCTATAGTAATTCAAATTTAATTATCATGTGATCAAGCTGGGGTGGGGTGATTGTTTTTAGTGTAGCCATAGGAAATCCAAGCCGACAGCTGGGCTGCAGCTGTGTCCTGGCTGGCTCTGTGGAGCTGTATTCAGAGCGAAAAGTGGTGGCAGCTCCCCAGGCTTCCCCGCTCCAGGAGATGGTCTTCTTTGGTCATCTGAGGCGATACCTGCCAGATGCTTTTGAAGCCAGTTCAATTAACACTCAGGAAGCGAGACTTCAGTATAAAGAATATATTAAGCTATATTAAGAATATAGATCACATTTAGTGGGTATGTCATCACCATTTTCCTCTTTACAAATTCAATAAACTCACTACACAGAATATTTACCTCATGTAATCAGGCAGTATTTCCCCTACATGACAAAGACATGCTTTTAAAATTTGGTTGCTTAAGGTTCTCTGAACTCTCATAGGATTTTTGATCTATGGTATCTATCTAATTTTTTTGCCTGAAAATATTTTATAGATTCTATTGGGTAGGATAGCATACTTATGTTTAAAATATAGTTGGTTTACTGATTTTTATTAATTTCACTAGAATTTGCATTAGCTACCTTTTTTTAAAAAAAGATTTTATTTATTTTATAGAGAGAGCACATGCATGCAAGAGCAGGGGGGAGGGGCAGAGGGAGAGGGAGAGAGAGAGAAAATCCCAAGCAGACTCTGTACTGAGCCCCAACCCCAAGGCTGTTCTCGATCCCACCACCCTGAGATCACAACCTGAGTGAAACCAAGAGTTGGTTGCTTAGGGACCAGGACTAGGTTGCTTAGGACACCTAGGTGCCCCTGCATATTAGGTATTTTTAACTTTCTTGGAGGAAGTCTGTTATTTCTAACTTTGCTGAGTCAATATCATCCTTATTGTAAATGATAATATAATGAAAGCTGGAAAAAAATTTTTGTAATGCATAACAAGTAAGTGGTTAATATCCGTTATATGTTAAGAATTGTACAAATCAAGAAAATCCATGAGAAAAAGGTAAGAGTTTGGAACAAGTAGTTCCTAGATGAAGAACTATAATTTGCCAGTGATAAGCTTGATAATATTTAAAGAAATGCAAATTTTAGTACATTCTATAGGAAGGCTTTTCCTAATGTGTTCAGCTGTCAGTAGAAAGGTGTGATTGATGCTCAGGGACACTGGTATAAACAAGGAAAGGTTCCTTTTGCTGGGCATTGTTGGAGGTCCTCTCAGGAAGGAGTTGTCTTTCGTATGAATGAGAAACTTCTTGTTGAAGGCTTTCTCACATATAACACATTCATACGGATCTCTGCAGCATGGATTTTATAATTAGATATGATTCTTGTGAGAAAGCTTTATCACTTTCAAACAACAAATGCTTTTTCTCTCATGTATGAATATTCTGGTGACTCGAGGCTGTCGGGGTGACTAGACGGAGCCCTTAGCATGGTCACTACATGGAGAAACTAAGTCTGAGCATTCGGAGGTTTCTGCACATGTTAGTCATGGCAGTGAGTGAAGGCCTTCCCATAAATTCGTTCATATAGAGGTTTTTCTGCTGTATAAATTAACTGATGCACTTGAGGATGTGATTTCCCTAAGTGAAAGATTTCCCACAGATACTATTTCCATGAGGTTTCTCTGCAGTATGAATCTTCTGATGAGTAATCAACTCTGACTTCTGTCTGAAGGCCTGCCAACATTCAGTACAGACATAGCTTCTCTCCAGTATGAATTTTTTGGTATGCAAGCAGTCTTAATCTTTTCGAGTGTTTTCCACATCAGTACATGTATAGTTTTTCTTGTGTGAACTCGCTGATGCCCTAGGAGTTGTGGCACTTATAATTGTTCTACTATTTTATCCTACATACTTGTGATCATTATTGGTGACAGCTCTCCAGTCCTGAGTCATAGCAAACCCCTCAGCCTCATTGAACAATATGCTTTGCACTGAATCATGTTTTTTTGTTGTTGTTTTAGATCTGAATCTACTAAATTTTCTTTTAATAACAGAAATTGTTCCAAGTTACAGTATTAGAAAACAAACCAAATGTTTCAAACTGACCCATCTCTATAGATTGCTTACTGATTTACCATAATATTCATCCTTCCTTTATGTAATCTGAGTGTAATCCAATCAAAGGACAGTTTACTTATTTACCATCCTAGTGTGTTAGTCACTCTTTCACTGGAAGCTTTTGAGGGCTCTGCATAGCATTTTGCCATTAAATTTTTACAGTAAAATGGGATGGTTTCTGTGTTATATTTTATAATATATTGACATAAAATTGTTACATCAAAAGTATTTGTTTTCTTAATCTTGTTACTCTCATTGTGATGAGGTTTAAAAAAATTTTTGAGCATAGTTGATACACAATGTTATATTAATTTCATGAGGAGAGCATAGTGATTCACCACAAGTGTAGCTCACTGCAAATGTAGCTACCATCTTTCATTTTGTGATGAATTTTTTATTATCCAAATATGGGCTAAATATTTATCAAACTGTGTTTCTTTGTCATGGGTTTCTTTTTGTTTTGTTTTTTTTTAAATATTTTATTTATTTATTTGACAGAGACAGAGAGATCACAAATAGGTAGAGAGAGGGGGGGAAGCAGGCTCCCTGCCAAGCAGAAAGCCCAATGTGGGGCTCGATCTCAGGACCCTGAGATCATGACCTGAGCCGAAGGCAGAGGCTTAACCCACTGAGCCACCCAGGTGCCTCTCTTTGTCACGGGTTTAATGTGCAAGTAAAAATACTGGTATTTCTCTAAGTCTTCCATAATATCATTTTCATTGGACATCAACTGATTTGTCAGAATTAATTATTTGTCATTTTTTGCAAGTACTGTTTATTAGTGTTTATTGCGTATAACAGATACTGTGCAGAATATTTCATGTACTGTCTCATTTAATTATCTTAGTAATTTTTAGTATGTGTTTAGTAAATTTTAGTATGTGTTTTCAGGTTGGTGATAGTTTCAGGTAGGCTAAGATAGAGCATGGGTACCAGTAGTTCAAAGTGGTTCATTGATAAAATATGTAAAGTTAGAGCAACAGGCCAAATTACCCAAATATTGTTCAGATATGAAATTTTCTTTTAGTCCACATAGGATTCTGTCCTTTGGATAGTGAGAAAATATGGTCTTCTGTTTAAGCAGAGAACTTGAGAGTCACTAGATTATATTGTGAACTTTTAATTTTTACTCTCTAACTCTGAGTCGTTATATTTCTGTTATAGTCCCCAACTGGGAATGTTGACTGAATGTGCCTAACTGTGACTAGGGTGCATTTTGTACATTCACAGGCTGAGAGCATCTGTGAATAGTGCTTGGTTTTTAGTTAGTACTGTTTGTTCATGGTTCTGCGTCCTATTGAATTGGGACTTTGCTTATATAAAGAAATGTCTATAAAGCCACAGGCAAGTAAAGTTGGAATTTCTTCCTTGGGGAAATCTGAAGTGTAGAGTTATAAGCAAATATTAAGGTTCAAAGTGGGTAATATAATGAGCACAGTCAAGGAATAAGTAAGTATGTAACACTTCATGTTTGCAAAATGTTTTACAGCCATATTCATTAATTTACATGAGTCCCCTGGAAGGTAACAGTGTTATTACATGTGTTTTATAAGCAAGAGGGGCAAAATGTGGGCAAATTAAGTGGCAAAAAGAAGAGTGACAAAAATTAGGACATTGATTCTAAGGTGTAAGCCTATATCCTATACCATGTTCCTTCGTTAGGGAAATAAATAAATAAAATGCTTCTGTTTTGTTATAGACATGGGCATAGTACCTATTTGGATAATTGTTTATGAATATTTATATAATTTTATATATTATTTTCTTTTATTTTTTGGCTATGTGGCTCAAAGGCCTTCTAACAAATTCTAATGAGTGAATATCTGAGCTTATTAGCTCATGGATAAGGTTCTGAGTTATAAATTCTCCATAAAATGCTGCAGATGTCATGACCAACCGATTGGTGAATATGTCCAGTCGATGCTCAGTGTTGATCTAGAGAGAATACATTGTGAGACCGACAGAGGTATGACCGGGAGAACTGACCTTGTTGACCACGCTGCCTGTGGCTGCTCTCTCTCTCTCACTCTGTTTCTCTTTGTACTTTCCTTCCCCCTGCCACTCCCCCCACACCAAAGAATAGCAAATTTCTGCTAAAGAGTAATAATTTGCTCACAAGCTCAGCAAGGTAAAACAAGATCATCCATAACAGAAGAGAAGTCTAAAAACTGACTTGGTCTCCTACATTAGAAAGCAGGAGGATTCATGATAAATTATTGCATTCAGTGAACTTTTCTTTTACTTACTGAGTGCACAGAAACGGCTTTAATACCCTGAGGTGTGACCAGAAGGTATTGAAGAGTGATTTTTTTAAAAAATAAATATACTGTAAGTACACTGTTTAAATGACTGCTATTCTTCAATGTAGCCATTCTTTACACAAATCCAACAATGCTGTCATTGCAAAAAATATTTTTAGAACTCGTCCTTTTGAATTGCCTTTAGAAGCCATTTATGAACTGTAAGGGAAAACAGTCTCATATTTACTTAAAGGCATACCATGTTTTTTTTAATCAACCCTTCCCCTTGCAAGAAACTTATTACCCAAATAGATTACTGACCTTTTCACCAGCCTTTGTTCTGGACTTATTTTTCTTTTTTCTTCTGTTGTCGGTAGTTCTATACTTTTAAAAAATAAAGATTTGCTGTCAACAAAAGCATTTATTGTTTTAACTTTTTTATTTTGAAATAATTTAGACTTTAAAAAGTTATAAAATAGTACAGACAGTTCCTGTATATCCTTCACCCAACTTCCCTTAATATGAACATCTAACTTAAGCCCAGTACAGTTTTCAAAATCATGAAATTAACATCAATAAAATACTATTTGTTAATCTATAGACATTATTTAAATTTCTCCAGTTTTCCCCACTAATATTCTTTTTCTGCTTCAGGATCCAATCTAGGATCCCACACTACTTCATTTTGCTGTCATTTGTCTGTCCTTGTGACAGTTCCATGAGGATATTTAAAGGAAAGCATCACCTCTCTCCTAACCCTTGCAACAAAAAAGAACAGGCATAAACTCTGAATGTGATTCCAAAAATATCTCTGTCATTGTGACTGTCTTGCATGTTTTTTTTCCTTAGGTTTATTTTATAGTTTGTAATATAGTGGAATAGTTGACAGAACACCAGTTTGTTCAAATTACTTGTCTATGTATTTGAGGGTTTTTCTTTTGTATTTGAGTTTTAAAGTATAATTAACATAGAATATTTTATCAGTTTTAGGTATTCAACATAATGATTCAACAATTCTGTACCCTACCCAGTGCTCACCCAGATGTGGAGTCACCACATGTCACCATACAACAGTATTAAAATATTATTGATTATATTTCCTTATGCTGTACTTTTTACCTCCATGACTTATTTATTTGATAACTGGAAGTTTGTACCTCTTAATTTCTTTTATCTGTTTTGCCCATGCCACCCTCCCATTTCCCATCTGGCAACCACCAGTTCTCTGTATTAAAGAGTCTGTCTGTTTGTTTGTTTGTTCATTTGTTTTATTATTGTTGTTGTTTTTAGATTCCACATGTAAGTGAAATCGTAAGGTATTTGTCTTTTTCTGACTTACTTTGCTTAGCATTTAACCCTTTACTTTCATCCATGTTGTTACAAATGGCAAGATCTCATTCCTTTTTTTTTTTTTTTTAAGATTTTATGTATTTATTTGACAGAGATCACAAATAGGCAGAGAGGCAGGCAGAGAGAGAGAGGAGGAAGCAGGCTCCCCACTGAGCAGAGGCTCGATCACAGGACCCTGAGATCATGACCTGAGCTGAAGGCAGAGGCTTTAACCACTGAGCCATCCAGGTGCCCCAAGATCTCATTCTTTTTTAAGGCTGAGTAATGTTGCATTGTATGTATATACAACATCTTTTTTATCCATTCACCTGTTGATCGATCTTGGGCCATTTCCATATCTGGCTGTTGTAAATAATGCTGCAGTAACCATAGAGGTGTGTATATCTTTCTGAATTTGTCTTATTGTTTTCTTTGGGTAAATACCCAGTAGTGGAATTACTGGATCATATGGTATTTCTGTTTTTCATTTTTTGAGGCGCTTCCACACTGTTTTCCACAGCAGATGCACCAATTTACATTTCTACAATAGTGCATCCTGCATCCTTGCCAAATTTGTTTATTTCTTGTCTTTTGATTCTAGCTATTCATGTCTTGTTCATTCTTTCTTTTATTTATTTGACTAGTTGTGAGCCTACCATATGCCAAATTTGTGCTGATTGCTGCAATAAGAAGAAGAATGAGATGTGTTTGGGCATAAGGGAGCTCATAAGGAGCTCATAGTGCATAAAAACAACAAAACTATCCATCATCCTGGTACAGGTGTGTATTTGGCTCTGGGAGTTTTGTCCTGGTGCTCAGTGTGTCTTGTATGTCTATCTCCCTTCCATTTTTTTTCTGCCATCACATTAGTTTAGATTCTCATTACCTCATGCCTTATCAAGTAGTCCTTTCCTAACTGGTCTTTCTAGTTCTAACTTTCTTCCCCCTTCCAACTCACTTCAAATACCTCTGTACATGCAATATCTCTCTATTCAATAACTCTTAGTAGCTCTTCCCAAGTTAAAGTTTTAATAATCTCCCAAATTTGTAGCTTGGCAGACCTGATGTTTCTGTTAATCACTGAGACTGCTCTCATAACTTCTTAATTGGTTGCTTCATATCTGCTCTTGTACCCTCATGTTGTAGACAGAGTGATCTTCTATAAAATGCAGATCTGATGACATCATGCTTCTGCTTGACCCTGTCAGCAGCTTTCCCATTGTCCTTATGTTGGCATCTGAAATCTTCAGCAAGGTCTATTAGGCCTTGTAGCATTTGGCCATAATATTATTGCCGCATAGGGTTTTTGGAAGTATTACATGAGTTAAAACTCATGAAGTGGTTAGGCAACTGCCTAGAATGTAGTAAGCAGTCAATACAGATACATATTCTTTTTTAATCAAGAGTTTTAATCAAGAACTTGGTAATCAGGGATGCCTGAGTGGTTCAGTTGGTTGAGTGGCTGCCTTTGGCTTAGGTCGTGATCCCAGGGTCCTGGGATGGAGCCCCACGTCGGGCTCCCTGCTCAGGAGAGAGCCTGCTTCTCCCTCTCCCTCTATCTGCTGCTCTGCTTGTGCTCTCTTTGTCTCTCAAATAAATAAATAAATAAATAAATAAATAAAATCTTTAAAAAAAGAATTTGATGAATCTTATACCTTTTATCATGTATAGAGGTGACAATATGATTTATCTCTTTTGATCTAATATGGTAAATCATATTAACAGATTTCTTTTTTTTTTAAGATTTTATTTATTTATTTGACAGATATCACAAGTAGGCAGAGAGAGAGAGGGGTAAGCAGGCTCCCTGCTGAGCAGAGAGCCTGATGTGGGGCTCCATCCCAAGACCCTGGGATCATGAGCTGAGCCGAGGCAGGGGCTTAACCCACTGAGCCACCCAAGTACCTCTATTAACAGATTTCTTAATATTCAACTGTCCTCATATTCCTATATGAACCCCATTTGGTCATGCTGAATATGCTTTCAAGGTGCTGCAACCTGGATTCTGTTAGCTAGTATTTTATTTAAAATTTTGTATCTATAATGAGTCAGATTTATCTGTAATGGTCGTATTTTTGTGTTAGTTCCTCATTCTTTGGTCTTCCTATCAGATAATTATTTTCCTTTTTATAGCATTTTTTGCTACTATAAGTAATTACTTGTGCAATTATTTGTTTGATATCTTTTTCCTGCTAGAATGTAAATACTGTGAGGTCAAGAACCAAGTCTGTTTTGTTCACCACTGTATTTCCTAGCCCCCAACACAATTCTGAGAGCACAGTAGGTACTCACCAAATATATATTCATTGAATAAATGAATACATTAGTATAATTAAAGGAAATGAACGCATTTTTGTTCAGGGCTTCTGTTGACTTGAGCTCCTTCTAGTAAGATAAGGGACAGTCGAAACTGTTTAAATGCTTCAAAGTTAACCAATTCCAAGCAGGGAAATTTTAAACAAATAATGGCTCTTTTTCCTGTTTCCTCTGGTCTCATAAATATTTGAGATCTAATAGAGATGTAGAAAAATTTTATAGAAGTTATTGTATTGTTCCTTACAGCACTTCCAATTAGGCTCTTTTTCTTACTTAAATAAGAAATGGTGCATTTACAAAGAAATGGGGCAGAGGGCTGAAAACTATAGTCCTTTGTCACTTGTTCTCAAAAATATGACCGTTTAGAACTTCTTGACTTTTTGTTTTTCCCAACACTTAACTGGTTAAAGGAAATTGTGACTGTTAGAGATAACCCACCACTGGCAAAGTTCATATGAAAAAGGAGAGAGAACCTGATTGGCCCACATCAACATTTAGGTTAGTCAGAGAGCATTGACTAACATATAAATTGTGGATTCTTAGGTCAATATAGTACCTTTCATTCACTTGGCAGAGACAGAGGGGTAGGATCATATAGTATAAAGAATGACTACTACCCCTGAACAGGGTAAAATAATATCCCTTAGAGGAATGTGGGTAGGCAGATGCCATAATACATGTCTGCTACAACTTCTTACTACCTTGAGACATTAGAAAATTTTCATAAATGCTCTGGCTTTCAGTTAACCTAAAATAAGGCTAATAAAGAATGCTTGTAAAGTTACTGTAATGATTAGAGATAATATATGTAAAATGCCTGGTGCACTGTAGTACTCAATAAGTTATAGCTAGCGTTATTCCTACACTTGATCTTAGCCAAAAGGCCGAGAAGCGATAGCTAGCTAGTGTTATTCCTATATGAGGTAATAATAAATGTGTTCTAATCTGGAATACACAAAAGAAAAAATTCTCTGCTGTCCAAAGAGTTAAGATATAATGTCAAAACTCAGATACCTTGTCTTTCTAATAACCAACTCTTACCATTTTAAAGAAATGGTTGTGGGGCACCTGGGTGGCTCAGTGGGTTAAGCCGCTGCCTTCGGCTCAGGTCATGATCTCAGGGTCCTGGGATCGAGTCCCGCGTCGGGCTCTCTGCTCAGCAGGGAGCCTGCTTCCCTTCCTCTCTCTCTGCCTGCCTCTCTGCCTACTAGTGATCTCTCTCTGTCAAATAAATAAAATCTTAAAAAAAAAAAAAAAGAAATGGTTGTAGAGAATTCTACATCTAGCAATATGATAGAAGATGAATACATTACACCTAAAATTTATGGTTAAAATGGAAAATCTGTCTTTTTAAAGCATGGTTCATCTGGAGATAAAGTAAGAAAAGTAAGTGTTGACCATAATAAACTGAAAAAAAGAACATTTCTCAGAAGAAAAAAATTGGGGAGGATTTTCCCCAAGGAGCAGCTGCCAGTCCTTGGTGAACTAGAGTCTGGGTTTTCATGGGCACATGACACACAGAGTTGAAGGGATAGGAGACAAAGCTGGGGTCTGAGCAGGGTAAGAGGCTAAATGGGAGCCTCCTGCTTATAGCTGAGACTCCAAAGGGGAATAACCTCAGTAGGCAAAATACGAAAAGCTGCCCCTGAAGTAGGAGACCTGCTCTTCTCAGCTGTGGCTCTGAATGGATCGGGGGTGGGTGAGGGGAGGTGTATGGGTGGGGGCTGGAAGTCCGTCACTGATTCATTCATTCATTCAACAAATATTTATTAAGTGCCTGTTCTATACTAGGCACTATTCTGGACACTGGGCATTGTGAGAACTTTTTTTTTTTAAGACTTTATTTATTTGACAGAGAGCGAGGTCACAAGTAGGCAGAGAGAGAGGGGGAAGCAGGCACCCCGCTGAGCAGGGAACCCGATGTGGGGCTCGATCCCAGGACCCTGAGATCATGACCTGAACCGAAGTCAGAGGCTTAACCCACTGAGCCACCCAGGCGCCCCCATTGTGAGAACTTCTATACAAAACTTGTGGACTCAGGGCTGGAAATTTGAACAGTTGATATGGCCTAAAAACTTGTTGGTTAATTTGATGTGAAGAAGTATTGATTTGATAATGTTCCTGGATTGGTAGTGTTTACAAGCATCTGTGATGTGAATGCTTACTACATTCTAGGAACTTTTCTAAGCTTTTTATGAGTTCTAACTCATAAAATTCTTCCAAAAACCTTATAAAGCAAACATACTGTTTTTGAAAGCAAGGAGGCTAAGCAACTTACTTACTCAAGACCACAAGTTTATATGTAGAAGAATTTAGTTCCAATCTGTGCTTTTAACTACTACACTATATTGTCTTTCATGTAAGGTTCCTTTTCTCATGCTTATATATGTATGTATATATCTTATTTGAGAGGCTAACATCTTGCTTAATAGGAACACCAAATACATTTCCATAAGGTCATTGAAATAACTAGCAGAGAGCTCAGAGATCACATAACTGTGACGTCTCTGTTCTCTGAGGCCTTATAAGAGTAAAACAGTGAACCAGCTCCCTGATGTCACTTAGTTTGCAAGTAGTTTTTGCTCATTTTGAAAAATCAACAGACCTCACAGTTAATAATAATAAAGACAGGTTTTCTTGCTCTCATTTTAATGAGATCAAGGTACAGATTATGGAAGAGATTATGGAAGTTTCTCAAGCTCTCATGACAAACAGGTGACAGAACTAAATCTTCCCACATAATGTCATTTTGGATGAGAAGTAGATCCTTATTTAAAATATTACGTCAGTGAGTTATAAGCTTTATGGAGCACGCAAGCCAGAGGTAACGTTACTGAGCCCCGTATGAGGCGGATAGCAAAGAGGTCTGAAAACTGGGGAGGCTCTCACATTAGTTTCTACAGCATTCAAGGCGAAATTAATTTAGAGTCAGCAAGTAGAACTGCAGAATTTAAGAGGGCAAGAAACAAATGGTCTGTGTTCATTTCTTTTTTTATCCTCTCATTTTCTTTCGCTGATGTTCTTCTCAGATGCCAGAGACCAGTCGTGGCTGCCAGATGACTGGGCTGTGCCGGCTCATCAAGGGGCTGTGGTAGTGCTTGTTTCCATGAGAGCTGGAAGAAACGATGCAATGGAAAAAGCACACGCTGGCATTTGTCAGTGGCTGGCTGTATCACTCTTGGTGCCCTGCGTTCTGCTAAATGGGCACAGAGTCTGATCACTCTTAGATCTGGGGCTTCACAGACACAAATTACAGGACAGGCAGGCTGAGCCTTAGTGTGCACAGTGGCAGAGCACTCTGGTTAGCGTGTCACACACCCAGGTTTGTGCGGATAATTGGTACAGTTTGGCTTTGCTCACTTTGGTTGCCAAGAGGACTGGATATGCTTGGGGAAAGTAAAAAATGCCTCATTTCTGGGGATATTGGAACCATTTAGATATTGAAGAGCTTTTTATAGATTTATTTATTTTTATATTTATTCATTTATTTACTTATTTACTTATTCAAGAGATTTATTTTTAAAAGGTAAACCCCTTTCTCTGGGGCACCTGGGTGGCCCAGTTGGTTAAATATCTGGCCTTCAGCTCAGGTCAGGGTCCCAGGGTCCTGAGATCAAGCCCCGAATCGGGCACCCTGCTCAGTGGGAAGGCTGTTTCTCCCTCTCCCACTACTCCTGCTTGTGCTCTCTCTCTCTCTGTCAAATAAATAAATAAAATAAAATTAAAAAAAGATAAACCCCTTTTTGGATGATGGATGAGACAGTTGATCTTAAATATCATGTAATCTGCCATGAAATTTGATGGTAGTCTCTGTTCTTAGAACTGCAGTTCCATCAAAGCCCATTATTTGGTGTCATTTTGAAGAATAGTAAATATTATAAGGCACCATGATACATAGAATCACATAAAAAGAGTCTATAAAACAGTTACTGAAATGATACCTGTGAAGTCAAAGCAAGACATCCCCACAGCGGGTCTTTGCAAGGACTGTCAGTATTTATGTTGATGCGTGCTCTCATTCAACCCGGTGTTGCCCTGTGGCTTCTCAGGTGCTAGCTCTGACGTGAATAACTCGGCTGCGTAACTGTACGGGAATGGAGATTGAATTATATACATCTATGTCTTTGAGCCATGAAGTTTCTTTGGCCTGATGATAATGTTGTTTTTTTCCCTCTGTAGTAGCCAAAAAAATAATCGTTCCTTTTATCAGTTTTTAAATACTCATTCTTAGCTTTTAGTCAGTGTGGCCTAATTTCTTGATCACTTTCATTCCTTTGGTCTTATTATTGTGCATATTATTTTTCTGGGGGCAGCCTTTTAACTCCTGTGTGTGCCAGAAAACAACTCACACTCAGCAGTTGCAAAATTACTTTCCTTCTTTATGGATTATTCTGTATGCGAGTCTTCCAATGCTAAATCACTGTCAGCAAAGATCAGAAGCAGCAGTCAGAAGGGTTCCACTCCTTTGAACAGCTGTATCAAACTCTGCCTACCTCCCTGTCCCCCCAGATGGGTTTTTCATGTGACATTCTGGTCAGCATGAGATTGCTGCTGGTCTGAAGAAGAGGCTGTACAAGGACTTTCCTGACAGCAGAGGTGCCTTTCATTTCCTTTGTGCCTAAACTGCAGCAGCTGTTCCAGACCCACAAGTGAACAGCTTGTTTTCCAATCAAAATGGATTCTTTTGCAATCCGACCTTTTTTGGAAATTAGGTACACTTTCCAACGTATATGTTTTGAGGCCCTTGGGTATTTGAACCATTTCCTAGTCTACTTTCCCAGACATAAAAGATACCATGTGTGAAATATATGGAATGAGAATGTCAAGGTGTTTGGCTGGATTCTTTCTGCAGAAAATACCCTTATTGCAGTTTCTCTGTCAAGACTTTATTTAAAGTAAGAGAAAGTCTAAAAGCACCTCTTCAGAACTGAAATCTTTTATGTCTGCTGGTATAAATAGAGCCTTCCAGAGTATAAGCCAATGTGCCACCTCAAATACCCACCCCCTTTGTTAAGCCTTCCTCAGTGCCTTGTGCAAAGAAAGTCTTCCTTGCTCTGCTTTTCCAAAGCACTTTCCACTTCCAAAAAAACACTTATCTCACATCTCCGAGTGCCTCTGAAATATTTTTTTCATTTTTCGCCCCATCTACCACTGAAATCAAGGTAGAAATTTTGTCTTACTCATCTCTATATTCCCCCAACAGCTATACCCAGTCCCTTGAATGTAACCATAGATCAAGCACGCACCTCAATTCACCTGATTTGCTCTACTAAAAAGGTCTGTTCACACTCTCATCTCTGCTAGATTATGTGCTCTTTTTTCCTGTTGTTTATTTGTTTTTAGATTATGTGCTCTTGGAGCACAATTCACACACTATTCCAATGATTTGTTTATGTAGTTGTTTCTTCTATTAGACTGCAAATTCCATGGAGACAACTACGCCCTCCATCTGTATTTCTCCACGGCCTAGCATAATGCTGGGACACAAAGAGTACTCATTACATTTCTACTTAATGAATACTGGACTTAGTGAACAATGGCCTTGAGTTACAGGAATGAGGGGGGAAAAAAGGTCCATTTTCTAAGGTTAGTTGCACTGCATAATAATAATAGGCATAAATGACAGTTGTACATTACAATGTATATGCATGCGTTAGTGCTTTTTATCCCTGGAGAACCATAAGTACCAATAAGTATTCTGCTTGTGGTCAAATCATCATGACAAGAAGAGTATGTTGCTTTTAACTATTACTTTAAAACATAGAGATGGTCATCTATCATCTGTTAGAGGGTTAAATAGAATTTATTATTGTCCTTTTTTCTGATCTGTAATCAGATTCAGGTTTGAATTTTTGAGTTTTCATTATATCTGTTGATAGAACTACCTGTTAATTAGTCTGGCTGTCCCGGAGATATAAGCTCCCTGAGTTCCAAGAGGTACCATGCCTCTTAACCCCAGGTTCGTAGCATAGAGCCTAGAAAGTATGATAGATGATCAATACATATCTATTGAATTGAATGTAAGAATGAATGTATGACCCAATTAGAAAAACCTACACAAATTCTTTATCTTAACTTCAAAGTGAAAGTTCTTTTTCCTAATGGTAGAAGCACTGGGACCGAATGACTATTAAGAGAAATGTTGAAACCTTGCAAAAATGGTGGTATTTGCAAGTCAGAATATGGGTCTGGTGTTGGTTGTTCCCCGATTCTTGTTTTAGAATATTAAACTTAATTCCTTTAGAAGCTTAACCCTATTTGTTTCTCTGTCTCTGGCTTAGATTCTTACTAGACAAATAAAATTCTAGAAAAAGTAATGTGAGGAGAAATCAATTAGATCACAAAAGTAGTTTTTCAGCAATCAAATTTTCTGTAATTTTCAGACGGACTCTAATAGACATACAAATTTCATTAATAAAGAGCTTATAGATCCTGCTCTATATCTCTATTCTCACATGAATTGAACTTGATATTAAATATACAGCTCTTATGGGGCACCTCGGTAGCTCAGTGAGTTAAGTGTCCAACTTGGTTTCAGCTCAGTTCATGATCTTGGGGTTGTGAGATAGAACCCCGCATCCAGCTCTGCACTCTGTGTAGTCTGCTTGGGTTTCTCTCTCTCTCCTCTCCCTGTTCACACATACACACTCTCTATCACAAATAAGTAAATAAATAAATAAATAAAATCTTAAAAATATATATTATTAAGCATAGAGCTCTTAGTAAGTTATTCCCTTATTCTTAAAGTGGCATTGAATAATTTTAAACTCTCAACTCAGTTTTGGTAACCCTGTAATTTTGAAAATTAATATGTCTAATTTTTCTTTAATTCCAAGGATAACTTTCTAGAGATGGAAAGGTAGCTAGTCTTTTCCACTTCTTGTGAGTTAATATATAAACTAAACTGCTTGCAATATCATCTACTACTTTATGTCTTTCTTTTGTCATCCAGGGTACTAGTCTCGCTTCTAGAGGAGTGCACTATGAATGTAATGGCCACACATTGATTTAGCTGCTGGAGACTTTAGAGATCATCTGTCCATTTTGAGCTCTTCATTTTACAGAGGAGGAAAGAGGCTTTGAGATTTTAACTGACTTGTGTAAGTTTACGTAGCTAGTCCATGGTAGAGCCTAAATTGGAACCTCAGTCTTTTCACAGCTTGTCCAAGACACTTTCTACTATGTCTTATGGATTTTCTTTATCTAGTGAGGCAAGATGCTCACTTCTAGGCTGTAAGTGACAATCAGAGTTGTATAAATTGAGTGTTTTGGGTGGCAACACACAGCCAACTATGTAAAGGCTCTAATACATTATTCTTTACCTAGAGAGATAGCCATTAGGTACCATGTAGATACCACAGGGGAACAACAGTGAAATGCTTCATTTAATGATGGAGGGTTTTCCTTAGTGTTAAACTAGGATTCAGTAAGTATTGGATCACAGTGGATATTTACATGGTTGTCTTAGAGTATGTTGCCAAAGTAAGAAAGACGACTAGAGAACTCATGAGTGCACATTCACATCTCAGAGAAAGAGTGTAACAGTCAGAAAATATGTTGGGCAGCTGTTGAAGCCTAGACGAGGTCAAATCACAAGGTAAAATGTTAACCTGTGTCTATATGAACATTCTGTACTTCAGTGATTCTCGAACTTTAGTGCACTTCCAAGGTAGCTGGAGGGCTTACTAAAATATAGGTTGCTAGACCCTACCCTCCACATTCTTAGGTCCCAAGAATTTACATTTCTAAGTTCCTGGATAATACTGATGATGGTTGGGGAACTACATTTGGTCTATAGGTATATTCGTTTTCTATTGCTATGTAACAAATTAATGAAATGTAGCAAGTTTGGCCCCTTAAAACAACACCTATCTATTAGCTCACAGTTCTGTAGGCCAGAAATCCAGGACAGCCTGGCTGGGTTCTCTGTTTAAGGTGAAATGAAGGTGTTGGCTGGCAATATTCTCATCTGGAGCTCTGGGTCTTTTTTCAAGCTCATTCTGGTTATTGGCAGAATTCATTCCCTCACAGCTATAGGACTGAAGTCCTGTTTTCTTGCTGTCAGTGCTAGCAAGAGTTGGGGACTGTTCTCAGCTCCTGGAGGTCACTCTCAGGTCCATAGAGGCTGCCTTGAAGGAAAAAAAATATGCTAGTCTGGCTGACTCCAGTGTTCCTGGTCTATGCAGTAATTGAACTTCTCTCAGGAG
The DNA here is from genome assembly GCF_902655055.1 of Lutra lutra. Taxonomy (NCBI): domain Eukaryota; kingdom Metazoa; phylum Chordata; class Mammalia; order Carnivora; family Mustelidae; genus Lutra; species Lutra lutra. The sequence continues at coordinate 114,464,728 of NC_062284.1, forward strand.
ATTAATAGGTCCGTATTCTGATTATATACCTCAGGTGCTGTGAACTTGTTTAATGTGGCCCTCCTCTTAGTATATGGTCCCAGTCTTGCTGTGTTTAATAGATTGGGTTTTGAGACTGATTAGCTGTGATTCAGATTGTGGATGAAGAAAAACTCAGCAAAATGAAAACCACTGTTGGGGACAGACTGGGCAGCCAGCCTGCCCTCCTAGGCATTATCATCCCCCACCATTGCTTTACAGCAGTTCTTGTTCCTCAAACTTCCCATTACATAACATACCCTAGATTGAAACCATGATTAGAATTAAAATGGAAAAGTTCTTAGAAATTCAAACAAAATGTCCAGTGATTTTTCTTTAGCCAGTCTCTCCAAACGCTCTTTGTGTGGGAATTGATTCTCTTACTAAAGCCTTGAGATGAAGTTTCTGACCTGAAGTGGGATCTTGAAAATAAAATTAGAAGGGGTGAAACAGTGGCAGCTTCACTTCTCTTCCCAAGGGAATTCCTGCAACCGTCAGGGAGGAGTGCATTGCAGTTGCAAATGGTTGAGAGTTAACAAATAAGGCTTTGTGATCTACTGGTTTTCAGTACCTGGTCTGTATGCCTGATTGTGTATGTGTGTGTTACACTTCTATTTTCCTAATTTTGTTTCGTCATCCCTTAAATAAAAGTCTAGCTTTATTTGTTTGAGTATCACTGGCCTGGAGGTCCTTTTATACAAATTTAATTAGCTGATTCCTTTATATAACTCAAATATGCAAATATAGAATTCTTAAATTCCTTTAGTAAAGATTGGTAATCAGGATTATTCTTAGTTCATTCCTTTGTCAAATCAGGATAGTCTCACACTGTCAGAGAATAAAACTCAGTCTCTATTTGAGTTCATACCTAAAGTCGGTAATAGCCATATCAGAACATTGGTTATGTCGTAAACCTTTGTAGACTAAACTGAAACGAACAGCATAAATCCCACACACTGAAATCTTACTTAGATTTTAAAAAGTCAACTGTATCTTTTAGGGCAGGAAATATTTAATTTTATAGAAGTTAACATGAAGAAGACTTTGAATTAAAATTGCCTATAAACTAAATATCCACCCTCAGTTTCATTCACTGTGTCATGGGCTTTGTAGTAGCATTAACATAAACACATGTCCAGATCAAAGATGGACCTATTATTCTTATCTCTGTTCTGGGCAGACCACGTTTTGTTTGACTGTTCAGAAAGATTTTGACAAATGAATTTACCTAGGAGGGATCAATCAGATTGGAGATTGGTAGCTAAGTCACATGAATTAGTACAGTTCAACAAACTGGCATTACTTAGTCTAAAAAAGAACTTTTGGCGTAAGTTTAAGCTGGGACCCTTTGATTACATTAAATAGTTAACTTAAACAATAGCATACCTGGTTGGAAGAGTATCAAGCAGCTTATAAGAGAGGGTTGAAGAATCAAGCTTAGAACGTATAGGGGCCAGAGCAACTTAAGAGGTCTCTGCAGCCCTGGTGGCCATATTCTTCATGCTTCATAGCCAGAGTGATCATGCTCCAGCAACTTTTAGTGTTTTTGTCAAGATTGGAGGCTAGGGAGTCTAGCTTAGGCCATATGCTCACTCTGGCTAAAGGAAAGCGGGACACTTGACTCACAGCCCCACTGGGCTACATTCAGTAGGGTAGAGGTAATTTTCCCCAAAGAACTGTGGTGCTGTTATTAAAATAGTAGGGAAATGTATGCTGTACAGTCAAAAAGTAGTGGATGTTCACAGCAGGTTATGTAATCATGATCTTTGCATATTTGGAAAAGAAGTGAGACTTGATACAGATGTATGGCAATGGGTGGGATGTCCAGGGGAGTTTACTGTGTTTCAACTTGAGGAAGAACATTCTAACAATTAGAGCTGTGAACAGGCTGCATTGTGAGGTTATGGACCTCCCATTTTTATTAGGATTCTTTTGGTTGCATGTGGTAGAAATTTGACTTGTACTAGGTTGGCAAAAGGAGAAAATTATTAGAAAAATACTAGGAATATTTCATGTGAACAAAGCACTGACCAGCCATACTGTGGGAAGGGCAGACATCCTACTGGGCCTTAGATACCATTAGAACCAGAGACCTAAATGCAGCTGGTCTTATTTCTCTTTCTGTCATCTCCTCTTCTGGATATTGGCTTTATTTTCTTTCTCTGCAGACTCTTTCGTGTACATCATATGAAACATGGCTGCTAAGAGTGCCTGCATTTCATATCTCACAATGTAGCAGAGAAACTCTCTTTATCACATTTAGTGATAAAAATCTTGGGGGGAAGACTCTGGTTCACTTTGGCTCGGGTGTCCAACTCTGGACAAATCAACCCCTGCTAAGTGTCAGGACATTCCATGTGATTCAGGTGCCTTCTCTGAACTGAACTAGGGTGTGGGGAAAAGTTAGCTCTTGGTAGAACCACAGTTCAGAAAAGTAATTCACAGAAGAAAGAAGGATGCTTTTGTCAGAAGGGAATGTGGTGGGTGTGTAGAACAATGTCTATTACTTTATCACTATATCTGTTCAAATAAAGATCAATCAAAGATGTTACAGAAAGGATTTTTATGTTGGTGGGAATTTGAACTGGAAGACCTGTTATTATAAGACCTATTACTTCCTAACTTAGAGATGCAAATATTCTACCTGCTTTATAGGTAAAGTAGGAACATATTGGTTTTTAGGTTATAGCTGCAATTTTCTTTTTCCTGTATATTCTAACTCAAGAATTACTCTAGTTGGAAACCAGAGAATATTTACCCAGATATATTTTTGAGTTTGAGAATGGAGGGAAGTATTTTATTATTTAAAAATGAATATTCAGTATGAGAGAAATCATTTATACTTAAAAAAAAATGGAGCCTAGGTACTTAAAATCACATAGATTACCTTCAGAAGAATAGAACACTCTTAAATCTGAATGATTTATTGTGAGAGGACTTTAAAAAAAACTTCTATTTTGAAATAATTATAGATTCACAGGAAGGTGCAAAGAAATGTCCAGGGAGCATTATTCAAATTATTCAGCATAATTTCCTTACGGTTTGTCCAAGTTATTCTGTGGGTATATAATTCATTCCTTTTTATTGCTGAATATTATTCTGTGGTATGGAGGCACACACCCTTGTAAGGGTATTTGGATAGTTTCCAGTTTGAAGCTATTATGAATAAAGCTTCTATGAACATTCCTGTACAAGTCTCTAAATGAAAGTAAGTTTTCATTTCTCTGGGATAGGTGCCTAAGAGTACAATTCTGGCTTGTGTGATAAATTGAATTTTGCTTTTAAAAAGGTACTGTCAGGGGCGCCTGGGTGGCTCAGTTGGTTAAGCAACTGCCTTTGGCTCAGGTCAAGATCCCAGGGTCCCAGGATCAAGTCCTACATTGGGCTCCCAGCTCCACAGGGAGTCTGTTTCTCCCTCTGACCTTCTCCACTCTCGTGCTCTCTCTCACAAATAAATAAATACAATCTTAAAAAAAAAAAAGTACTGTCAAACTATTTTCAGAGTTCCATTTTACATTCCCATCAGCAATATATGAGTGATCTATTTTTTTTTTAAAGATGTTATTTATTTATTTGACAGAGAGACAGAGATCACAGGTAGGCAGAGAGGCAGGCAGAGAGAGAGGGGGAAGCAGGCTCCCCACTGAGCAGAGAGCCCGATGCAGGGCTTGATCCCAGTTCCCTGAGATCATGACCTGAGCCGAAGGCAGAGGCTTAAGCCACTGAGCTACCCAGGGGCCCCATGAGTGATCTAATTTTTGCATCCTCTTCAGCATTTGGTGTTATCACTAATTTTTATTTTAGACCTTTTGACAATTATGTAGTGATATTTCATTGCCATTTTAATTTACATTTTTCTAATGGCTAATGATACGAAACATCTTTTCATGTGCTTGCTTGACATCTGCATGTCTTCTTCCGTGAAATGTCCATGCATATTTTTGTGTTCATTTTCTAATTGGATTCTTTGTTTTTTAAATGTTGAGTTTTGAGAGTTTTCTTCATAGCCTATACAGGAGTCCTTTGTTAGATATGTGGTTTACAAATATTTTCTCCCAGACTGTAAATTGGTTTTTAAAATCCCCTTAACATGGTTCTTGGCAGAGCACAAGTTTTAAATTTTGATGAAGATGGCTCTCTTATTATATATTTGTGATTAATCTACAGAATTTTAAATTGCCAAATTACCTACTCCACCTTCTTTCTCAGCTTGGACATGGTTAAATTTAAGATGAATAAAATCATTCAGTATACCATGTTTAAGTATAGTGAAATGTGTGTGTGCTTGGCTCTATTCTAGTACCAGGTTTTCTCTTTAGTGGTGTCTTAATTAATGAAGAAAAATTCAGCTCTTTTAAGAAGGTAGCATCTCTATAAGATTCAGCAAGATTTCATTATAGGTTCTACTTGTACCATTGACTTTTGCAAATAAAGACACCTCACCTTACTAATATTTTCCTCTCTACACAATCCTGAACATATCAGAAAGTAACAACAACATTCCATGTTGCTTTGTTTGTACACATTTAGCCTTTGGCCTCTCCTTTTGGCAGTCTGTTTGTTCTTTCCACAAATATTGGACACCTACCAGTGTGTCAGGATTGTGCTGAGTTCAGGGTTATAATAGGAACAGGATAGGCATAGGTGCTGACCTAATGGAGTTTATATTTTCATTCTTATTTCTTACCATTATAGACTTGTGCTGCCTGTGAATATTTCACTGATTCAATTAAATATCCTTATTTCCCATCTCTTGTTAAAGAATCTTCCTAGTTTGTCCAAAATGTAGCGTGTCCAAATCTCAGTGAATGGTTTTAATGCTTTGGGAGTGGCTGCATTCCATTAAGATGAAAACCAAGCCAAACAAGTAATACTTACAAGCATGCACATGAGAATATGTTATGAGGAGAAAAGTCCTCATATTTAGCTACTTTCTTGCCAATTGGGGAACTTTTTGGCAGAGCCTTAAGTTACCTTAAGAGTGATTGAGGATTCTAAATATGAGATCTCAAAGGCTTCCATTCACCTTATTCTATAAAATGAAGTCCAGCCATTTGAATGAACTAGTTAATGAATACCATTTGCATAGCCCAAGTTTTAAAAAAAATCCTGGTCTTCTATTATTTATAAAAACTGATTCCCTGTTGGTTTTATGGTATAAATGAGACACTTTTCCTACCTGTAAACTGGCTGACCTATTTGTAGTCTGGCTTAAATGTAATTTGCCCAAACATACAGAAAATCCTAAAAGAGTTCTAAGCTGTGTTACTTAGAAATCAAAGTTAGTTAAAAAAAACATCCTGAGTTGAAATTTTAATTTGGAGTTAATTCTTTGTTATCTATTAGCCTTTAAATTTGTCGTTGTTGTTGTGAGCAGGTTCACATGTGACAATTTGCAGATCAGCCAGGTTTCTAAAGGTTTATAGTATTCTAACAAACACATACAGTTTACTCTGTATTGGGCATGTCTTATGTTCTTCACAAATATTAGCTAATTAAATTATAATAAATCTATAAAATAGATAACATTATTAGCCCCATTGTATAGGTGGTGGAAATGAGGCACAAAATGGCTGTTATGCCCAAAAGTCCCTAAGTTAGTTGAAAGGCAGCAGAGCTAGGCAGGATTCAGAGTCAGTCCATCTGGCTCTAGAGGCTCTACTCTTAACCACTACACAGTGACCCCATATTATGGTTAATCAGGTGTTTTTCCATATAATACTATAAAGGCATTGAAGTGAGATTTCCCCGTATTTGGGGAAGCAGCATGGAAAAGGAAGTAATGCATAGAAGTTTTTGGTAAGAGGAAAACTGGACTTAGAAGGTTTGAGTTCTGGCATTGCCAGTCCAAGCTGGGTAACTTTGGGGAGTTAACTAACCATATTTCCTATTGCTACTATAAGAAATTACCACAAATTTAGTGGCATAAAACACCAACTTATTCTCTTACATTTTTGGAGGTGAGAAGTTTAAAGTCAAGGTATTGATAGGGCTGTCTTCCTTCTGAAAGCTTCAGGGAGAATCCATTTCTTTGCCTTTTCCATCTTCTGGAAGTCACCTTCATTTATTGGCTTGTGGCCCCTTTTAGTACCTTCAAAGTACATCACTCCAGTCTCTGGTTCCATTATTGTATCTCTTTTTCCTTTCTTTTACCCTCTTGCTTCTTCTCTCTTTGCAAGTCCCTTGTAACTACAGTGGGCTCACTGGATAATCCCAGATAATCTTCCCATCTCAAAATCCTTAATTTAAGCATATATGCGAAGTCCCTTTTGCTGTGTAAGATAACATGACAGTCAGTGCAGAGTCTGCTTGGGTTTCTCTCTCTCCTCTCTCTGTTCACACACACACACTCTCTCTCTCTCAAATAAATAAAATCTGAAAAAAAAAAAAAAGAAGTCATCTTATTTCTTCCATTGCTTTATTCTTCCATCTTTTGTGGGTTGACTTTGCTTTTAGACTGGCTCCCTTCAGGTTTACAAGAGGACTGCAGCATTTCCATCACATTCTAAACCAATATTATGCAAAGACAGAAGAAAGACCATCTCTTGGGAAGCTTTTTTCTTTTTTTTAAGCATATGGAAACCTTTCTCAAGCCACTTGTCAAGACTTTCCCATGTTTTATTGACCAGCATTCTGTCACATGCCCATTTAAAAATCAATTGTGGGCAAAGTGAATGGGATTATCACGTTTGGCTGGATCCCATATTGTCTAATAAAATGTTCTTCAGTGACGGGAATGTTCTGTATCCATGGTTCCAGTGCAGTAGCTGCTAGCCACGTGTGGCCATTGTTGAGCACTTGAAACACGGCTAGTGCAACTGAGGAGCTGAGTTTTTGGAATTAATTTAAATTTAAATGATCACATATGGCTAGTGGATACCATATTTGGCCACATAGAACCAGATCAGTCATTTGGGACAGAACAGTCCTAAGTAATTTACCAACTACCATGTTTAGTACATCTTTAATAAGACATCTTTTATAAAACAGTGAACACGTAGTATATTTGTCTTTATAAGAAACTTCAATCTAATTACAGATCCACTTGGGAGATTCTTTTGGAGTCAAACCAAATACATAAAGCAAAACCAGTACACATACTTACAAGGACAAATACTGGCAGAATATCCTAGTTGAAGGTTAAGGTGGGAAATCTGGGTCTGCTGGCACGTGCCAGCATATGGTGTGGTTCAGCTTATAATGGAGGTTTGATTAGGGTATAATTGACTAGGAACTCTGATGGTGAGAAACAGGCTGCTCTTCACCATCAGGAAGCTGGTTGGTTTTGCTATGTCATAAGTAGGAAATAGCAACTCTTATTAATAGAGATTACATGCCAAAGTCTACCTGTCTTGGAGGTTGTAGCTAGGAAAATGCATAGATGGCTTCTGGGAGGATCCATCCATTTTAATAAACATTTACAAACCACTTGCTCTGTGCCAGGTATGTTCTAGGTACTGAAAAGAAAATAAACAAAACTGAGGAAGTTCCTGTCCTCATGGAACTTCATTGTTACAAAGAAATAAATAATACCTTTCAAACTGTGGTAAGTGTTGAGAAGAAAATAAAGCAAGAGACTAAGATAGATTGAATGAAGTCAGTTTCAACAAATGCCTAGTTCTGTGACTTTGTTGTCAAAAGCTCAGGGTTTTAAGTTTTTTCCTCTGGGAAGAGGACATTTGGTTTATAGGCTTATTTAGTTTCACAGCAAAATATAAATGAATAAATAAATAAATAGATAAATACAATAAAACAGTTCTGTTTGGATTAGCTAATTGCTAAAAGAAAGAAAAATTAAATCAGTTCCTGAGAAGGCAGTATATTTCTCTGCTGTTTGAAAATTAAATTTTGCCTGAGGTATTACAGTGAGCCTCGCATGACCCTATAATAGGGTGAAGCTTATTTTCTAGCCTGATCATGTTCCTTTCTATTCTTTGCCTTATCTGGAGAACTTTGGCTATCTTAAGTAAACTTCTGGGCTCCAGCTTTCTGAAACATAAAATGAAATTATTAATAATAATAATTGCCAATCATATGGGTTCTGGAATGATTGGACATTATCAAAATTTTTATTAAATGTTTTATATATAGTTGTAGGCCACAGGAAACAGTAAGCATTTCTTATTAAAATTGAGCAAGTGATTTAACCTCTCTGGGTCTTAGTTTTTCCAGTGTTAAAACAAAATATTTGTAGTATTGTCAGGAATATTAGGGAACAGATCCTTTCAGTGCTGGTTGAAATAGAATTTGGTGCAACCTTTCTGGAGAGCCAATTGGTAGAATAGGTGACAATTTCTTTAAAATGTGCAAACCTGTTTGGCCCAAGGAACAAAATTGAACAGGTATCCAAAGGTATATGTTTAAGGATGTTTATCATACTAGTGTTTACAATGGCTAAAGATATTAAGCAAGTGTTGAACAATAGGAAGTTTAGTGTATTCCATGTGGAATTCTATGTAGCTACCGAAGATGATGATAGCATTAATAGATAGTAATAGAGTTGGAAAGATATTCACCATGTCATACATTTGTGGTGATCTGTGCCTCTTCACTTTGGGGTTGCAGTTGTGGTCACTTTTTAATTTTAAATCTAGCAATAATGGCAGATAATGATTGAGCATGTCACACTATGCTAATAAGCTTTGTTCAGATATTATCTCGTTGAAGTTTCATATTAACCCAAGTAAGAATAATTTGGGACCTCCTTTTGCAAACGAAGAAACCAAGGCTCAGAGGAATAAAGTAACTTGTCCAAATCCTTAAATTCAGAGGTGGTGTAAGGGTCTATTTAGCCAGAGCATCCTGACCCTGCGCCCTCCTCCCCCCCCCCACCCCGGAACTTACTTAAAAACAAGTCTGGAAAACCAGTCCCAGATAACAAAGCCCAAATACAAGGGTGGGTCAGGCCAGGTGGAGGTATCCAATCAGTGGGGCCGCATACTGTCTACCAAGGAGTATGGGCCCTGCCCTTGGGGTGCCCTTTGGGCACCAATTCTGACCAAGGTGATAGGCTAGTTCAAATATCTACTAGGGTAAACTGTAATTCAATTGGTCACTTATGTGTGACCTAGCAGGACTGTGCAGCTTTCTCTGTGTTACAATCTCATTGCTCACCTGTGCGTGGCCAGGCCCAACCACATGGCCTTTGCCCCTAAAAGCTAGTCTGTAAAGAAGAAAGAGGTCATCCTCTCTGTAAGGGGTGGCCCTGACCGATCTGTTTGACGGTCGGTTTAATTCTTGATGCTTGGCTCGAAATAAAGCTTTGCTTGACCTTCGCTTTGTATCAGTCTCGCTCCTTTGACCATGGACCCATTATTGGGGGACCCAACAGTGGCAGAGTCAGAATTCGTACCTGGCCATTTGACTTAAAAGCCCCCAGTCTGAAACCATGGGTCAGACCACTTCTGTAAACTATGTGCAAACCATTACAGGTCTGTCCTGACAACTCCTTCACATCCTTTCCCGTTGCTGCACTCTTATTTGAGAGTCCTTTGGCCTGGCTATGTGGCAGAGGAAGAGGTGATTCACCCTTTAATACAGAAGTCAGCAAACTCCAGCCCATGGGCCAAAGCCAGCCTGCTGCCTGTTTTTGTAAAATCAAGCGTTGTAATGCAGCCCAGCTTACTCATTCAGGTCTTGTCTCTGGCTGCTTTTGTGCTGCAAGGCAGAAGTGAGTAGTTTTAGTACAGGACCCTATGGCTCGCAAAGCCTAAAGTTTGTATTATCCTGTCCTTCACCTAAAAAAAGTTTGCCAACCCTTGCCTTAATACATTAGAAATTTGGAAGGATGTGTGCCCCATTACAATGACCACTTTTCTTTCCTTAAAGAGACTAATCTTGAACCAGTTTTGGGGTTACTGTCCTGCAGTGGTCCAGGCCACAGGCACAGAAGCAGTTGCGGAAGGGTGTTCTGAGGAGGTGAACAAGAGGAGTCTATTTCAGGACTACTGAGGGCCCTCTGTGCATGGCTGACTGGCATTCTCTGGGCCTTCAGTGCCTTGAAACTCTGCCTGTTGCTGCTTCTCTGAGATGGAATGTGTATTCACAAATGAGGCACTCCATTAGTCATGGTGCATTTCCTGGGCCCTGGAGACATGGGCATGACATCACCAAGGGCCAATGAGAAAGGATCCTCTGTAGCGGGAGCCCTCAAACCTCCTTAGAGGACTGTAGGCTGTGTGTTCTATTCCTTGCCCTCGGGGTGTGATTTGAGACTGCTTTCCTCCTCCAGCCTTATTCTGGGTACAAAAGTCTAGCTTCCAGACCCAAGAGGCCAGGATAAGCTTGAAAATCTGCAGAGCTGGAGGCAGATTCCCATTTAGTATTTTTTTTCCAGGGCTCAGGTTTTTATTCCCACAGAGTTTTCCACTCCTAATGACGTTGTTACTTCATGTGGTGAAGGGTGGGTGGTGAGAGATGAAGTCTGTGTTAGATAAAAGACACTTGGCAGTTAAAATTTCTGGATAAGTATAGGTTGGTAGCATAACAAAACCAGAAGCATATTTTGCTGTTTTGTTACATTGCTTTTGTGTCTAGTTTAACATAATAAGACAACATCTTTTAACAGCAAAAGCTCCTAGCAAAATCACTGTGGTTTAGAATAGAGGCAATTACCAAAGGAACTTTACTGAGGGGATTAGTAACTCATTAAATCTTTTATCTTCAAGAAGAAAAGAATTTTTTTTCTTCTTTTTTCTTAGGACTTAAGCATCTTGGATAAAAACACTCCCCACTCCCTCCTTCCTAATTTATGTATTTATTTATTTATGAAGATGATTGGTGGAATTTAGTCCCAGATAACTTTGTTTATTCAATTTACTGGAAATTTCATTGAGATCTTGCTTTATAGTTGGTAGTAGCTCAATTTGCTGTTAAGCCATAATTGTAAAATTTCCCCTTTAAGAAGTATTCAGGGAAACTGAGGCTTGAAATTTAATGTGAGATTATACTTTCGTAGTTAAGACTTCCATAGTTTAAATCAGGAACTGAACTCAACAGTTTGTTTTGTTTTGTTTTTTAGTCTTCATAAGCAATCTATGGTTGATTGAGAATGATTCCTTTGGTATTTTTTCATGTTTGAATCCTTTTTAATGAAGTCTAAGAGAAATTGGGACCCATCGCCATTTTTGTTAGTCTGTATGTGTGGCTGCCATAAATCACAAATGATATCATTTCTATGACTTTAAAAAGAAAAATCCCTTGTCTTTCTTCAAGATGAAGATGATTCTTGTTTTCTGTAATTATAGAGGCTTTTTTATTTTAAAAATCACTGGAAAGCACATGAATTTATTCCTGTTTCCTAAATTAAATGAATTTCCTTTAAAACTGTGTCATCTACCATAAAAGAGGATACTTTTTAGCTCTTCAGAGATCCTCCCTCAAAGTTCTCTATGCAATTCAAAAACTTAAAATTTCAAAACATCTCTTGGAGATACTAAAACAATTTTTTTTATTTTAGCTTTTATAGGTGAAGAAACTAAGGTACAAAAAGAAGGACTCTTTTGCCTTATACTGTTCCTAGAAGCAGATATTGAATGTATAAATCATTCTTATCAAAATCTTTAAGAGGGCATTCCTCTGTACCTTTACATAAAATTGTTCTTGTTTTCCTTTGACAGCTTCGCACTTTGCCTCATTAACAACAGGGCTTGTTTTTCCCAATCCTGTGACTGGGACAGGAGAGCATTTTCGTCAAGCCTGGGCAGAAGTGGAAAGGGGTCAGTTACCTAAGAGGTGAAGCTGTGGGGTGGGGTTCCTTGAGCTCTACTGCCTCACTTTTGGAAGAGGACTTAATTCTCCTTAATTTGATTTCCCAGTTTCTACCATCCTGAACTAGTATTTGCCACCTCTTAGAGCATTGTCAGGAATACAGATGAGTTTTAATGTTGATAAAATGCTTGTAACCTTTTGGAATAAAGGTCTTTTTTTTAAGTACAAGAATTCAGATTTTATTTTTACTTATTCTTACTTTGGTGGGAACTGATGTCAGAATTTATAGGCAAGCAAAGACTTTTGTTTTCTACCTCTTAGCTGAACAAAAATACACGAATGTGGCATTATCATTAAGCATGACTTGCTTTTTTACATTTCACACAAGAATACAATATTACCCCTTTTTGAACAAAATGCCCAGATTACGAAGGAAACCATCTTTGGAGGAGGTATTTAATGAGCATATTTTATTTAAATAAATCCTCCAGTAGGAAATGGGAGAACTCACTGCCCTTACCTAGAAGAATGCTGTGTAACTAGTTATCTGTCAAATTTATCTGTGCAGCTCACCAACATGTCCTCATTGGAAGCATCGGTATTTCCACGTCACAGTTTGCTATAAAAGTCTTACAAAAATAAAATAAATATAAAAAATGAGAAAAAAAAAGAAAGGTCTTATGTAAGCACCCCGTTCGTTTGGTGACACTACCACTGACACACTTCTTGAATAAGTTAACCAGATCCCTATTTCGGTGAGGATGGGCTCTGGAGTGGGTCTGCTGCTGCCTTCACGGTTTACATCTGATATGAAATGTTGACAGCTAGGTGATCCTTAAAGCAGCTACACAGTAACATCTCCTCAGTGCTTCTGTTTCCTGCTAATTTGGGGAGCAAGAGATGCCTCCCTCAAAACCCTCTTCCAGTGTTTGGCATGCCATGCTGATCATCTTGCTAAGCCCTAAACTTTCCTTGCTGAAGAAAACTCTTGAAATGCTAGTCTAGAATATGACAGCAAGAGGTCATGACAGATAGTCAAATTGGTTTATGAAATGTTTAGGATGAATCATGTCACTCCTGAAGGGATTGGTATCAATTTATTACCCAAAACCAAACACTGAAGGAAGAAAAGCCTTTAGTCTCATTAAGTAACCCAGACAAAAATCCCACTTAATCCATCGCGCTTTTCCTTTTCCTCTAACTCAGCTGGTGTGCAGGTGTAGGGCAGCTTGGCAGAAGCTTTGAACATTTGGAAAAAGGAGTCATTACTGAAAGTCACTGACACACACTTCCCTTGGAATGCTGCTGATGTCATGGAAAATGGGGACCTTAGCCATAACCCCTAACAACCAGAGCTACAGTAAACAGTACATGTTACCTCCACCAAGGCATTGGTTTTTAAAGAGCTTTAACAGGCCAGGGCTTGCCAGCCACAACTCATAAAAATGTTCTTATAATTTTACCCTACTCTCTAAAAGCACCGGATGGCCGCTGAGGTTTCTCTGCCACTTGGGGATGCAAAGCCAAATTCGTGTCAGTTTCAAGGTTCCCTAATCGAAATTTACAGCACTTCTTTTCCAGTCCTCTTCATCCCCCCTACCATGCTCACCGAGTTAGGCCTGGTAGATTTAATACTTTGTCAAAGAAGTCTCTTGTCTGACCAGGTTGCCTCGATTTCTGGTTAGGGGGTGAACCTATGCACTAGGTTTTGCCTAGTGTTTTATTAGCCTCATGGTTAACCCAGTCTGGTTAATTTGTAGCCCTCAATCTATAGGTCATATTCCAACCAATTTGAAGCAGTTGGGCAAGAGTCACACCCTGTAGTTCAAACTACGAACTAGGTGTGTAGCAAAATAACTAATAGCGCATGCTGTCATAGAGGACTGTCGAGAATGGTTGCTATCAACAATATAAGAAAGCAAGAGAAGACACAGAACCAAGAGATCATGAGGAATTTTCTCCCTCGATTGGCTATCTTTTAGGAGAAGTGGCGGGTGGAAGGTTACCGTGCGTCAAACCCCATGTGGCTTCTTTTAGACCTGTCCACACAGTGGGAAGAAGCAGAATGCTAGCACTGCTTTTGCAAGGCATTGTCAAGGTGACCATAGAATTTATCATCCAAACTAGAATGCTTTTCCAAGTGAAGGGATTCTATTAATGAGGACTCTGGGACAGTAGGACGAAATCAGGACTTCCCCAGCTGAAGGGGGGCATGCATGTCCCTTCATCATTGTGTCAACCTCCATGCAGCCCAAGCCTTTTGAGGAGGCCATCAACACAACAGACCCATCGTGCAACCAGGATTGTCTCACAAGAAAACAAGTCTCACCTTAGAATTAGTAGTCTAAGTAATGAACTCTGTTACAATAAGATGTCCCTAAGTTAAAACCTCAAGTAAAGTAAGCTTGAATTCACACTCTGAATTTACCCAATTTTGAACATTATTTTATTGCTATTGACCAGTGGTTCTCAGAATGAAGTCTGAGACCCGGGGTTGGGGGGGAGGGCAGGAGATTTTTTTCAAGGTGTTTGGGGTCTAAGTAGTTTCATTGTAATATTAAGACATTCTGTTTGCCTTTTTCACTCTCATTTTCTCACAAGTATACAGTGGAGCTTTCTAGGGGACCTGTGAAGTATGATATAACACCTTGAGTGAAGAATCACGTACCAGAATCTGTCATCTATTAAGCCAGACATTAAAGAGATTTGTAAAAGTGTAAAACAATATCATTCTTCTCACCAAATTATTCTGTTTTAGAAAATAGTTATTTTTCATAAAATATTATTTATATTAAGATGTTATGGGTTTATTAGTGTTATTTTCAAATGAATTAACAAGTAAGGGCTTTAGAAATTCTTCAGTTTTCTTTTCTAATATGGTAAACATATCCCTCAAAAATAAAAACTCTTGAGTCCTTAGTAGTAATTAAGAGTGGAAATGGGTCCCCAAACCAAAAGATTTGAGAACTGCTGCCGTAGACCTTTCTCATTCCCTGGAAGGAACATGAGGTAACGTGAGATGATAAATTCCCTGATGGGAGAGACCAGTTTATTCATGGTTGCATCTACTACAGCAGCTAGCAAAATGCCTTGTGTATAGTTAGCACTCTGTATAAACATGGGGAGACAGAAGCCTGGGTGGCTCAGTTAAGCTCTGCCTTCAGCTCAGGTCATGATCTCAGGATCCTGGAATTGACCCCCACGTCGGGCTGTCTGCTCAGAGAGAAGCCTGCTTTTCCCTCTCCCTCTGTGCACACCTCCACCCCACTTATGATTTCTCTCTGTGTCAAATAAAGGAATAAGGGATGCCTGGGTGGCTCAGTTGGTTGGACGACTGCCTTCGGCTCAGGTCATGATCCCGGAGTTCCGGGATCGAGTCCCGCATCGGGCTCCCAGCTCCATGGGGAGTCTGCTTCTCCCTCTGACCTTCTCACTCATGCTCTCTCTCACTGTCTCTCTCTCAAATAAATAAATAAAAATCTTAAAAAAAAAATAAAGGAATAAAATCTTTTAAAAAAGTTTTTTTTTTTTTAATAATAAATAAGATAGGGAGACAAAGCTCCTGTGGCAACTCTGAAAGTTACCATGTTCTCTTAGGTTTGGTTATTACCATGACAGTATTATTTGTTTTGTTTTAAGTCTTTGTCTTTTGCTATATAATGTGTTCAAGTACTCTCTATTAAATAATCTTACTTTGACACAACAATGATGTCATTTTTCCTTAGGAATTACCCAGCATCTTGTTTCTCTAGCCATGCAGCTTTTAGACCTTATTCATCAGTGCATTGAACTATTTCTTTTTCTTTCTTTCTTTAAAAAAAAAAAAAAGATTTTATTTATCTATTTGAGAGAGAGAGAGAGAGTGAGCACAAGCAGGGGAATAGCAGGGAGAGGGAAAAGTAGGTTTCCTGAGGAGGCTCCATCCCAAGACCCTGGGATCATGACCTGAGCCAAAGGCAGACGCTTAACTGACCGAGCCACCCAGGTGCCCCTAACTATTTCTTTTTCAAAGATGTAACTACCATCCCCCAATTTTCTGATACTCTTTTTTAACTATTGTGGCTTACTGTGTCAAAGCAGCTGAATTTGACACAAGTTCAGCGTTGTTTCCTTCAAGAATTCGCTCATCTCTCTGGACTTGAGATACCCTGCAGATGTTTTTCTTTCCAAGGAGATGGAGTTCTCTACTGCTGCGACTGCGGTTCCTCCATAGACTTCCTTGGGGCCCCTATATAGTACCTGTGTGTCTCTTCAGAATCATGTTGCCATTTTCTGGAATGTCCACAGTCTGATTCTTGAGAAATTGTCTCCATTCTTGCAGTAGAGGTGCCGAAGAGAGGAGAAGTTTAAAAAAAAGTCACATAAAATGGTTTCTATAGTACTGAAAAATATTTTTAGTCAGAACAAGCCATAATTTGATAAAACTGGATTGATTGCTTAGTTATGACCTTACATGTAAACCAATTTATATCCACTTTCCCCTTCACACTTAAAAACTTCACAGAGTCCAAATCTTTTAAGCCCTTAAAAGTCACCTGTTTCTTGAAGGGGATTAAGAGTACACTTATCAAGATGAGCACTGAGTAATGTACAGAATTGTTGAATTACTATATTGTATACCTGAAACTACCATTGTTAACTACACTGTTAACTACACTGTTAACTATACTGGAATTTAAAAATTAAAATTAGAAAATTAGAAAATCTCACCTATTTTTTCTTAATATCAGAAATTGTTTCCATTGACAAAAGGGAAAAATTGTGAAATAATTCTTGTATACAAGTTCAATTTTTTATAGTTTTTTTCTTTCAAGTGAAAATATTATCTTTTGATCTTAAAATTTGTTCCTTGAGCTAGAAATACTGCTTTTTAAAATACCTGCTTAAGTCCCCCTTCTGCTCAGATCATGTGCCAGGGTCCTGTCATCTAGCCCTGTGTTGGGCTCCCTCCCTGCTCAATGGGGACTCTGCTTCTCTCTCTCTTCCTCCCCCCTCCCCTACTTGTGCTCTCTCTCTCAAATAAATCAATAAAATCTTTAAATGAAATAAAATAAAGTAAAATACTTGCTTAATTTATCTCTAAGACCTGAAATTAATCTGCTACCTTATAAATCAACATGGCAGGCTACACTGAAGCCATAGTTTATTTGGGTAACAGCACTATCTTCATGATTTAATAATAGTGGCAATTATGCATGACACATGAAAGTCAACATCTAAGTTGAAGAAGTCTGTTTTTAGTGACATGCATTCTGCTCAGTTGTAGGTAGCATCTTCTCAGAGTACTATTAGTTATATAGATAGCCAAATCTCTTTTTCTTGAGACCTAACATTTTGGATAATTAATTACCAAACCTGTGTGTGAATTTTTTATCAGAAAGCAGAAGGGGGAGAACAGAGGGGGAGGGAAAAACATCACGATTCTTATTAAGTCCTCATTTAAAAAGGGATCAGTGCAGGGAGATTAGCTTGTTGTCTGAGATGGATCCTAAAGGAGCACAGCTTTCTGTGAACCGGGCACTGGCTGGATGGGAATGGGAGAGCTGGATGCTTGTTCCAACTTTTCTCTAAATAGCAGTGTGATTTCAGCAGATCACCTTACTTCTCTTAGCTATTAGTTTCCCCATCTGTAAAATGAGGCTGGATTAGATGGCCTCCAAGGTCCCTTTCAGATCATCTAATTCTATGGTTTGTTTTGTACTCTGTCAGAATTTCATGTTCTTGAAGTCCCTAGTTGACAAAGATGGTGTGGAAGGAAATGACACAGTCTTGAATAACCAAAATGGATTTTGTCCACACTTACGTGCTAATCCCCAAAGAAGAAGAAAATACAAATGAGCCAGGAGCCAAACATGAAAATGGTGACAGTGAGGAAAACATTGAAGCAGACAGCTAAAAGCTTCATTTCCTGGCCCGCCTGCCATGAGAAAGGCCGAGCCTGCCAAATCCTTCAGGCAATCAAGACCAGAACTTTGGCTAGCTCGTATTCTGAGCTTCTCCCCATACAACACACACAAACCGCACAGGAAAATCATCTCTCTCTCTCTTCATATTTGTGCCTTTTGGCTATACTTCTATGTATGCCAAGTCCTCGCCTAATCCCCTTCCTTCCAGCTGTCACTATATTCCGCCTGTTGCTCTCCGGGACTTTGGGAAGCAACTGCAGTCTTCAGGGGAGGCACAGGGGTGGCGGCCTTGGTGGTGGGGTGTTGTCAGGGTGTGTAGACTCAGAACCGAGTCACTTTTACCTGGTTTATAGACCGTTTGAACAGTGTTTTCACTCTCCTTCCTTGGCAAATGTCAGAACTGATGGCTTTAATTTTTTTTCCCCTCCCTTCCTCTTTGGAGAGGTTTATCCCCCATCTACATTCCTCAGCCTTTTGGTCTGCGAACATCCTGTGGAAGATTTGGTTTGTCTTAGGTTCCTTTGCCAGGCTGCTCATTGTCTTTTATTTATTTTTTTCTTTTCCACATAAAACATATTTATCTATTGAGAGAGCTGAAGATGAATAACCGGAGCCTCTGTACTCTCTCACAAGCCTAGAAATTTGACCCCTTCTCGTCTCTGACAGTATATCCCAAACCATTAGGGCTCCCAAGGCCCAGAGAGCTCTTGGCCATCCGTTGTCTGTCAGGCCCCAGCTGGTAGAGAGCTAGCGCTAGTGGCCTTTCACCTCTGGCCTGTGCTGCTTTCCCACGGATCTTGTCTACATACATCTTGTATTGGCTCTTAGTGATGGCAGCTGAGCAAAGAGGCACTTGGTTCTCATCATTTTAGAAAACCAGGGAAGAATCAGGAGATCTTATTGAAGAATCTTGGCTGAGTATAAGGAGAAGCCATGTATTATGAAGGTTTTAAATTGTTCCACAATGCACAGACTGACTTTGCTGGCATGAATGTTAGAAGAAAAACAAACAAACAAAAATCCTATACAGTCATTGTCTTTTGTAGTACAGCATTTCTCTTTTGTTCATGAATAGAGCTCTTTTAGACACAAGGGGTTGTTCTTCCCTGCCACTCTTTCTAGAAACTCCATCAACTCTTAAACCCCATGCCTGGCTCACCAGTTCATACCTTCTTTTATATAAGAGGAAGCCTACATAGTCTCCAGAACCTTGTGAAAAAAACAAAACAAAACAAAACAAAAAAACAAAACTCAAAGTGTATCTGTATGTGGGTTTGTCTGGTAGTTTCTCTTGTCTGTATGTATTTTGTATTTTATTTCATATAATTTAAATGTTAATTGATGTTAAATTCAAACCATGAGTCTGGTCAAATTTTTTGGTGATAGGATCTTGCTTAACTTTATATATTATAGAAAGTCTTTTTATTCATAATGGGAATGCAATATTACTACATTATCCTTTCATTTCTGCCTGTCTGTTTTCCTTAGTCTTCAACGTGTTTGGCTATAGTGTTCCTAATACCCAAGTAACCCTCTGTCACTCATCCTTTCCTCCCACTACATGTTTTTTGCATTGTGGCTGGAAGTTCCCCTAGATGTTAACTATCCAAACCCTTCACTTTATAGATGACAAAAAGAAAGTCTACAAAAGGGATATGATTCGGCCAAGGTCACATACCTGATACTGCCTGGGCTCATAAGTGTTTTTCTGCTATACTACGCCAGGCTGCACATGTCAGGAATTTTCCAAAGCACTAGACTAGTAATAAGTACTTCAACAGCAAGTGAGTGCATTCTACTGGAAAGGGCACAGGTTTTGGAGCCACGTTTGGCTTTGAGTATCTTATTCTACCCCTACTGGCAGGATAAATTGGGCCAGTAACTAAAACTTTCAGGGACTCTTTCTTCCTCTTTAATATGGGAATAATAACAATAATATGTTAGGGTTATTGTGACTATTGGATTGTATAATCTGTATAGAGTACCTGTTATACATACATTCAATAAATTATTATTGTTACAAAAATCTGATCATAGGGAAGTGTTAATATGCACAAATAATAATTTAAGGTAGGTATTTTATAAATGGCTCTTCTGACCCTCTCTTATTCAATAGTACTCTCCTAAACTCAGCATTGAAGTATGAATGAAGTGAGTTGTCTGGAAATGAATTCCTGCAAGTTATTTATACCATGACTGTGATTCATGCATTTCCCTTTTCTTTATGGCTTTCATCTGTACTTAGCTGCAGTGTATCTTGTCCAAAAATTTTCTACAAGTTGAACTCACCCAAAGAAGACATCTGGAGTGTACTTGGTTTTACCCCCTGCTTTTTTTTTTTTTAAGCTAAACACTAGGATATAAATCTAAAATATAATCCATATAGAATGTTATGTTCCTATTTTTGAGTAGTTTGAGAACTTTAGTGTTATGCCGAAACTCATTGAACTGTGTAGTAAATGGCTTTAGTCTAGAATTGTATGTAGAAGTTATCTTATGAGGGCATCTGGGTGGCTCACTCGGTTAAGCATCTGACTCTTAGTCTCAGCTCAGGTCTTGATCTCAGGTTCATGAGTTCAAGCCCCATGTTGGGCCCCATGCTGGGTGTGGAACTTACTTAAAAAAATAGATAAAATAAGTTATCTTATGTTCAACACAAAGGGGGGCTAGGATTGTTCTATTAAAAGGAAGCAGAATTATCTTGTCTGAACCCAGTAGTATGGAGAGAAGGAATGAGTTAGAAAACAAAAGCTAAGTTTGAATTAACAAAGTCCAGAAGAGCTAAAGAAGGTTTAGAAGCTTCAGAATTAATGATTCAGGGGAATTTCTGTCGAGGGCCTCTCGGATTGCATAGATATCGGTTGACTGGAATTCACTTAAGCTTGAAGTGGGTGGAAGGACTTTGAGAAACTAGACAGAAAGAGTTTTACTTCTGCAATAGAGCGCTCGGGAGAAGGAGCTTTGGCTTAGATTTTATACAGACATCAAGAGAACTAGAGAGAGACGCTTTGTGCTTTAGTGGGGTCCTCCTTATGGAACTCTTAATTGCCAAGGGACTTTCAAGCTCGTATAATTTGATCCATAGCTATGATTAGACACGTAAAAGGTGTAAACACTCTTAGGGTTTTCTTGATTACTTTTTTAGTAAGATGAAAGGGAAAGAGAATGTAGCAGTGATTAAGAATTAAATGGTTGTTCCTTGTGCCTGTTTGTACCCAGTGTCCCATATTAGATTAAAAGCCTTGGGCCAGTAGTTTCTTATAGATAAAAATTATGCATGATTTTAGAAGAATATTGGACAATCAAGTATGGCCAGGAAGTAGAAGGTGCTATTTTGCTATATTTTGGGTTCATCCAGATGGGATCGAACCAGAGGAATTTTGGCAAGCATTGGGGCTCACCACTTAACCGCACTGAAATAGTTGTGGTAGCAAAAGAATTTCTCTAGGAGTCTTATTCCACTTGAGGTATAACAGCCAGAGATTCCTGGCCCTTGAGGGAGGAGTGCCAAAGTTGATAAATTTTACAACAATCAACTAAAGTCTATAAATTCAGGAGACATATTTCAATTAGATGATACTGGGACTACGTATTCCCATAGTTTTCATAAAGAAAAAAATACTATGAGTAAATGTGTCTTCCAAATAAGCTCTTCCCTAGTCTAATGTCCTCCCATCGGGGTTTAATATACTACCATTTAATAAATGAAAAGATTATAAAAGAATTTTACTTTAAGAACTTGTGTTTGACCTCTTTTGTGTTCTTGAATTCTGACATATTAACCCTGCCATTTTTTTAAAAGCTTTCTGGCAAGGGATCTCCATGACCTAAAATTTGCCTTCCTGTTTAATCATTTTCTGAGTCTTTTTATACTCTATTGAAATAAACTACACCTGCCACCACACTATATCATCCTCAATAGTACTTATTCCTTGTATTCTGATATCTATCCCTATATTATCCAGTTGTATCCCTTTCAAGTGCTCGATCTACCGACTTATATACATTAGGTTTTTATTAAATATTTTCTGTTTAATGGGAATGAAGAAGTAGTTCTTTATATTTTAAACAACTGACTATTGTGGACAGAGACTGACAACCCAGCAGGAAGGAATTGTGACTAAAGAGTGAAACATAAGACCAAAATTGGGAGATTAAAAAAAACTTTTTTAACAGCTTTATTGAGTCATAATTGACATCCAGTAAATAGCAGATCTTTAGCACAATTTGATAAGTTTTAACATATGTATACACACGGGAAATCATCACCACAATCAAGATAATGAACATATCCTTCATCCCCAAAAGTTTTCACATGGCTGTTAATCCATCTTTCCCATCCCTCTCCATCTTAACCTCCTCACTGAAACCACTGATCTGTTTTTTTCACTAAAGATTTGTTGGCATTTTCTAGAGTCTTACATAAATGAAACCATATGGCATAAACTCTTTTTGGTCTGGCTTTTTCGCTCAGTTTAATTATTTTGAGATTTATCCTCATGTTACATGTACTAATACCTCATTCCTTTTTATTGTTAAATAGTATTCCATTGTATGTGTATACCACAGTTTAATTATCTGCTTACCTATAGATAGGCATTTTGGGTTCTTTCCAGTTTATGGCTCCCACTATAAACATTTGGCCCTTAAGTCATTGTATATAGGTATGCTTTCTTTTCTCATGATTAAATACCTTCTTTCCTGCTTTCTTTTCTCATGAGTAGAATGGCTGGAACATAGGATAGTGTGTATTTAGCTTTGTAAGACTGCCAAAATGTCTTCCAAAGTGACTGTACTATTTTTCATTTCCACCAACAATGACGTAGATAGAGTTCTTGTTGCTTCACCAGGGTTTGATGATTTCAGCTGTAGGTATATAGTGGTATCTCATTGTTTTAATTTACAATTCCCTAATGACATGAGGTTAAACATCTTTTCATATATTTATTTGTTCTCTGTATATCTTCTGTATTATTTGTTTCAGGGGTACAGGTATGTGATTCATCGGTCTTACACAATTCACAGCACTCACCATAGCACATACCTTCCCCAATATCCATCACCCACCCACCCCCGCCAGCAACCCTTAGTTTGTCTCCCTCTCCGGTTTTGTCTTGTTTCATTTTTCCCTCCCTTCTCTTATGATCCTCTGTCTTGTTTCTCAAATTCCTCATATCAGTGAGATCGTATGATAATTGTCTTTCTCTAATTGACTTACTTTGCTTAGCCTAATCCTCTAGTTCCATCCATGTTGTTGCAAATGGCAAAATTTTGGTTTTTTGATGGCTGCATAATATTCCTGTGTGTGTGTGTGTGTGTGTGTGTGTGTGTGTGTGTGTGTGTACCATATCTTTATCCATTCATCTGTTGATGGACATCTAGACTCTTTCCATACTTTGGCTATTGTGGACATTACTGCTATAAACATTGGGGTGCATGTGCCCCTTCAGATCACTATATTTGTTTCTTTAGGATAAATACCCAGTAGTGTAATTGGTAGGTCATAGAGTAGTTCTATTTTCAACTTTTTGAGGAACCTCCAAACTGTTTTTCAGAGTGGCTGCCCCAGCTTGCATTCCCACAACAGTGTAGGAGAGTTCCCCTTTCTCCACATCCTTGCCAATACCTGTCGTTTTCTGACTTGTTAATTTTAGCCATTCTGACTGGTGTGAGATAGTATCTCACTGTGGTTTTGATTTGTATTTTCCTGATGCTGGGTGATATTGAGTACTTTTTCATGTGTCTATTGGGCATTTGGATGTCTTCTTTGAGGAAATATCTGTTCATGTCTTCTACCCATTTCATGATTGGATTATTTGTTCTTTGGGTATTGAGTTGATAAGTTCTTTATAGATTTTGGATACTAGCCCTTTATCTGATATGTCATTTGCAAATATCTTCTCCCATTCTGTCAGTTCTTTTGGTTTTGTTGACTGTTTCCTTTGTTTTGCAAAAGCTTTTGATCTTGATAAAGTCCCATAGTTCATTTTTGCCCTTGCTTCCCTTGCCTTTGGTGATGTTTCTAGGAAGAAGTTGCTGCGGCTGACATCGAAGAGGTTGCTGCCTGTGTTCTTCTCAAGGATTTTGATGGATTCCTGTCTCACATTGAGGTCTTTCATCCATTTGGAGTCTATTTTTGTGTGTGTGGTGTAAGACAATGGTCCAGTTTCATTATTCTGCATATGACTGTCCAATTTTCCCAACACCATTTGTTGAAGAGGCTGTCTTTTTTCCATTGGACATTCTTTCCTGCTTTGTCAAAGATTAGTTGACCGTGGAGTTGAGGGTCCCTTTCTGGGCTCTCTATTCTGTTCCATTGATCTATGTGTCTGTTTTTGTGCCAGTACCATACTGTCTTGATGACAGCTTTGTACTAGAGCTTGAAGTCTGGAATTGTGATGCCACCAGCTTTGGTTTTCTTTTTCAACATTTCTCTGGCTATTTGGGGTCTTTTTTGGTTCCATATAAATTTTAGGATTATTTGTTCCATTTCTTTGGGAAAAGTTGATGATATTTTGATAGGGATTGAATGAAATGTGTAGATTGCTCTAGGCAGCATAGACATTTTCACTATATTTGTTCTTCTATTGCATGAGCATAGAATGTTTTTCCATTTCTTTGTGTCAGTTTCTTTCATGAATACTTTATAGTTTTCTGAGTATAGATTCTTTGCCTCTTTGGTTAGATTTATTCCTAGGTATCTTAGGATTTTGGGTGCAATTGTAAATGAGATCAACTCCTTAATTTCTCATTTTTCTGTCTTGTTGTTGGTGTGTAGAGATGCAACTGATTGATTTTATATCCTGACACTTTAGTGAATTCCTGAATGAGTTCTAGTAGTTTTGGAGTGGAGTCTTTTGGTTTTTTCACATAAAGTATCATATCATCTGCAAAGAGTAAGAGTTTGACTTCTTCTTTGCTGATTTGGATGCCTTTTATTTCTTTTTATTGTCTGATTGCTGAGGCTAGGACTTCTAGTACTATGTTGAACAGGAGTGGTGATAGTGGTCATCCTTGCCGTGTTCTGACTTTAGGGGAAAAGCTCTCAGTTTTTCCCCATTCAGAATGATTCTCACTGTGGGTTTTTTGTAGATGGCTTTTATGATATTGAGGTATCTGCCCTCTATACCTACAGTTTGAAGAGTTTTGATCAAGAAAGGATGCTGTACTTTGTCAAATGCTTTCTCTGCATCTATTGAGAGTATCATATGGTTCTTGTTCTTTCTTTTATTAATGTATTGTATCACATTGATTTGTGGATGTTGAACCAACCTTGTAGCCCAGGAATAAATCCCACTTGGTCATGGTGAAAAATCCTTTTAATGTACTGTTGGATCTTATTGGCTAGTATTTTGGTGAGAATTTTTGCATCCATGTTCATCAGGGATATTGCTCTGTAATTCTCCTTTTTGATGGGGTCTTTGTCTGGTTTTAGGATCAAGGTAATGCTGGCCTCATAAAATGAGTTTGTAAGTTTTCCTTCCATTTCTATTTTTTGGAACAGTTTCAGGAGAATAGGTATTAATTCTTCTTTAAATGTTTGGTAGAATTCCACTGGGAAGCCATCTGGCCCTGGGCTCTTGTTTGTTGGGAGATTTTTGATTACTGCTTCAATTTTCTTACTGGTTATGGATCTGTTCAGGTGTTCTATTTCTTCCTGGTTCAGTTTTGGTAGTTTATATGTCTCTAGGAATGTATCCATTTCTTCCAGATTGTCTAAGTTGCTGGCGTAGAGCTGCTTATAATATGTTCTTATAATTGTTTGTATTTCTTTGGTGTTGGTTGTGATCTCTCCTCTTTCATTCATGATTTTATTAATTCTAATCTTTGTTACCACTTGAGACCTGATTTGTCACCCAGGATGTGATCTATTCTGGAGAATGTTCCATGTGCTCTAGAGAAGAATGTGTATTCTGTTGCTTTGGGATGGAATGTTCTAAATATATCTGTGATGTCCATCTGGTCCAGTGTGTCATTTAAAGCCTTTACTTCCTTGTTGATCTTTTGCTTAGATGATCTGTCCATTTCAGTGAGAGGATGTTAAAGTCCCCTACTATTATTGTATTATTGTCGATGTGTTTCTTTGATTGTGTTATTAATTGGTTTATGTAATTGGCTGCTTCCATGTTAGGGGCATAGATATTTAAAATTGTTAGATCTTATTGTTGGACAGACCCTTTGAATATGATATAGTGTCCTTCATCATCTCTTATTATAGTCTTTGGCTTAAAATCTAATTTATGTGATATAAGGATTGCCACCCCAGCTTTCTTTTGATGTCCATTAGCATGGTAAATTGTTTTCCACACCCTCACTTTAAATCTGGAGGTGTCTTTGGGTCTAAAATGAGTTTCTTGTAGACAGCATATTGATGGGTTTTGTTTTTTATCCATTCTGATACCCTGTGTCTTTTGATTACGGTTTGCTCTTGGTAGCTTTTGTTCCCTGAAAGCTTTCCATACAGCTTTGGAGGGTGGGAATTAAAATGGCAGCCTCCCAATCTCTGGCCCCATTGGAGCCAAGAGCTTGGGGCCCCACTCCTCAGTATGCCCTCAGAGAAAAGTAAACAATCACTCCTGTCTCCCTGGTCTCTGGCCACACACTCTGTGCTCACCTGGCCCATGACCAGGTGTTTCTATGTCTGGCACATGGCCCCATTTGGAGTTTCCAAACCCATCAGATTACGGCAGTGCACTCCCACGCCGCGACTCCCAGTGGAGGAAGAGGGGTCTCTCTGATTTGCCACTTATGAGGTCCCTGCTCAAAGAGTAGTGGCCCAGCTGTGCTTTGGATCACCATTTATGGCAACCCTGATCTGAGAACCTACTCCTTGGCTCTGTCTCTGCAGCTGGCTTCCCTACTTCAATACCTGGGAACTTTGCCACACTTAGGCATCCCCAGTCTTTCTGTGACCCCGCGGGTCCTGTGACCACACTGGAGTGACATCCCTTAGCAGAGCTGACATCTAAAAGTTCTGATTTAGTGCTCTGCTGTTCTCTCACTTGCCGGTAGCCATCTGACAGAGACTCCCTACCCCACTGCGGTCTATCTTCCTGTAAATTACCTTGGATTCACTTCTCCACACGTCCTACCTTCTGGGAAGAGGTTGCTTTTCTGTTCATAGAATTGTTGCTCTTTTCTTTGATCTCCTGTTGAGTTTGTAGGTGTTCAGAATGCTTTGGTTACTATCTAGCTCAATTCCTGGGATCAGACGAAATTTAGGTCTCCTATTCCTCACCTATTTTTAGATGAGAGTGTTTGTTTTCTTATTGTTGAGTTCTAAAGTCAATTGACTATTTTGGATACAAGTCCTTTATCAAATATGTGTTTTGCAAATATTCTCTCCCAGTCTGTGGTGTCTATTTTCATTCTTTTAATAAGTGTCTTTCGCAAGGCAGAAGTTTTTAACTTTTTAAAGAAGATTATTTATTTATTTGAGAGAATGAGAGAAAGTGAGAGAGAGAGAGAGAAAGCATGCATGAGCCAGGGAGAGGAGCAGAGGCAGAAGCAGGTTCCCTGCTAAGCAGGGAGCCTGATGCAGGGCCCAGTCCCGGGATCATGAACTGGGCCAGAGGTGGACATGCAATGAACTGAGCCACCCAGGTCCCCAGAAGTTTTTAACTTTAATGAAATTCAAGTTAACAATGTTTTCTTTCATGGATAGTGCTTTTGGTGTTATATCAAAAAACTCATTGCCAGGCCCAAAGTCACTTAGATCTTGTCCTATGTTATATTCTAGAAGTTTTATAGCTCTGTGTGTGTGTGTGTGTGTGTGTGTGTGTGTATAAAAGATTTATTTATTTATTTTAGAGAGAGAGAGGGAGAGAGAAAGAGCAGGCAGTGTAAGGGCAGAAGGAGAGGGAGAGAGAGAGTCCTCAAGCAGACTCCCCGCTGAGTATGGAGATTGCTTTGGGGCTGGATTCCAGGACCCTGAGATCATGACCTAAGCCAAAATCAAGAGTTGGCTGCTTCACTGACTGAGCTACTCAGGGGCTCCTAGTTTTATATGTGTGTGTGTTTTTTTTTTTTTTTAATTTTATTTGTTTATTTGAGAGAGAGAGTGTGTGTGCAAGAGGAGCCAGGAGCAGAGGGAGAGGGAGAAGTAGGCTTCTTGCTGAGCAGGGAGACTGACACAGGGCTGGATCCCAGGACCTCAAGATCACGACCTGTGCTGAAGGCAGTCGCTTAACAGACTGAGCCACCCAGGCACCCTAGTTTTCTGTTTTATATTTAGTTCTATCATTCACCTTGAGTTAATATTGTGAAAGGTGTAAAGTTAGTGTCTAGATTCATTTTTTTTTCATGTGAATGTCTAGTTGTTCTAGCATCATTTCATGAAAAGAATATTCTACATGGAATTGCTTTCACTCTCTTGTCAAAATTCAGTTAACTATATTTATGTGAGTCTATTTCTGGGTTCTATTCTGTTCTATTGATCAAGTTATCTATTTTGTCATTGATACCACACTGTCAGATTACTGTAGTTTTATACTGTTTTGAAGTCTGATAGTTATAGTCCTCCAATTTTGTTTTTCATATTCAATATTGTGTTGGCTATTATGGGTCTTTTGCCTTTTGATAGAAACTTTAGAATCAGTTTGTCCATATTATAAAGTAACTTGCTGGGATTTTGATTAGGATTGCATTGGAGGGGTACGTGGGTGGTTCAGTGGGTTAAAGCCTCTGCCTCCAGGGTCCTGGGATTGAGCCCCGCATCAGGCTCTCTGCTCAGCAGGGAGCCTGCTTCCTCCTCTCTCTCTGCCTGCCTCTCTGCCTACTTGTGATCTCTGTCAAATAAATAAATAAAATCTTAAAAAAAAAGATTACATTGGATTTATAGATTGAGTTGTGAAGAACCAACCAAGAACCAACATCTTGACAATAGTGAGTCTTCATATCTGTGAACATGCAATGTCTCTCCATTTATTTAGATCTCTTTTGATTTGTTTTATCAAAGTTTTATAGTTTCCTCATATAGACTCTGTACATACTTTATTACCTAAGTGTCTGTCTTTCTCTTTTTTAAATGCTAGTGTAAAATGTGTTTTAGATTTCAAATTCCAATTGTTCATCACTGGTATACAAGAAAACAGTTGACTTTTTTGTACATTAACTGCATCCTGTCTTCTTTTGGACTATTTTTTCACAATTTCATTTTACCTTCTTTGTTGTCTCAGTAGCTATAACTCTTTGTTTAGTTATTGTTGTAGTTTCTTTAGGATTTATAGTATACATTGTTAACTTACCACAGTCTATCTTTGTGGTATTACACCACTTTACATATAAATAAAAGAAACTTACAGTGGCCTTGCAGTAGTTGTCACATATTTTACCTACAGATAAGTTACACATAAGTTATAAATCCTATAGTACAGTTTTATTTAAGCAATTATCTTTAAAATATATTTAAGTAATAAAAATATCTTATGTATTTACCAGTAACTACCATTTCCATTGTTCTTTATTCCTTTGGATAAATCCTAATTTCCACCTGGTGTTATTTACCTTTCACTTGAAGGACTTATTATATCATTTGTTGTGGTTAACATCAGCTGGTGATAAATTATTTCAGCTTTTGCATGTCTGAAGAGGTCTTTATTTTATCTTTGTTTTTGAAAGATAGTTTTGCTGAGAACAGAATTCTAGTTGGCAGTTTTTTCTTTCAGTTTTTTTAAGTTCTTGTTCCACTAAATTTCACTCTCATTGTTTCCAACGAGAAACTGCACTCCTCTTTATCTTTTTTGTTTCTCTGTATATAACATGTCTTTTTTCTTATGTTCCTTCTAAGTTTTTCTCTTTTCATTGGTTTTGGGCAGTTTAATTATCATGTACCTCCATGTAATTTTTTAAATATTTTTTTATGCTTGGGATTTGTTGAACTTTTTTAATATGTGGATTTGTAGTTTTCATCAAATCTGGAAAAATCCTGGCCATTATTTGTTCAAATATTTTTTTTCTCTCTTTACCTCTTCTTTAGGTACTTCTCTTACACGTATATGAACCCAGTTGAAGCTGTCCAACAGCTCACTGATGCTCTTTTCATATTTGTTAAAATTTTTTTCTCTTTGTGTTTCATTTTGGATAGTTTCTACTGTTATTCTTTCAAATTCACTAATTGTTATTGTCTATTTCTATTGTTATTAGTTTCTACTGTGTCTCCTACTTCTTCATTGTATAGTCTCCCATTAGTTCCATCCAGTATATTTGTTGTTTCATATATTGTATTTTTTGTCTCTAGAAATTTGATTTTTCTTTTTAGTATTTCTACTTGAGTTTTAAAACATATGGAATATAGTCATAATAATTTTAATGTCCTTGTCTGCTCATTCTAGCATCTATGTCAGTTCTGAGTCCATTTCTATGGACTTTTCTCTTCATAGGAGACTTACTTTCCTGCTTCTTTGTGTGTCTGGTTATCTTTGATTGGATGCCAGACATTGTGAATATTACCTTCTTGGGTACTGTATATTTTGGTCTTCCTACAAATCTTGAGCTTTGTTTTGAGATGCAGTTAAATCATTTGGAAACAGTTGGATCTTTTTGGATCTTGCTTTTAATATTTGTTTTGGCAAGACAAGAACCATTTAATTTAAAGCTAACTATTCTCCACTGTTAAGCCAAGACTCTTCTGAGTATTCTTCCCAATGCTCTATGAATTATAAAGTTTTCTAATCTGGTTCATAGGAAGAGCCCTGTCTGAGTGCCAGGTACTCTTCTCTATACTTCTTTCAGATCACTCTCTCTCTAGCTTCACGTAGTTTCCTCACATATCTGCACTAATCAGCACTTTGCTGAAGATTTGAGAGACTCTCCACACATCTCACTTATGAACGCTAGTACCTTGTTCTTTCCAGATCCTTAGCTCCATCTCCTCAACTCAGTGAGTCTGAACTCTACCTGGGTTCCCTCTCCCTGTGCCATGGCCTGGAAATTCTTTCAAGGCAGTAAGTTGGGGCAGTTATAAAGCTCTCCTTGTTTGTTTTCCATTTCTAAGGGATCACCATCCTTCAGTGCTTGATGTTTAGTGTCTATTTTTTTTTAAAGATTTTATTTATTTATTTGACAGAGAAAGAGACACAGTGAGAGAGGGAACACAGCAGGGGGAGTGTTAGAGAGAGAAGCAGGCTTCCTGCAAAGCAGGGAGCCTGATGTAGGGCTCGATCCCAGGACGGTGGGGTCATAACCTGAGCTGAAGGCAGATGCTTAATGACTGAGCCACCCTGGTGCCCCTTGATGTTTAGTGTCTCATGTGTTTTGTCTTTTAAAAGACCTTTTGGTTATTTGAGGTGATAGGGTAAATCTGGTGCCTCTTACTCCATCTTGGTCAGAAGCAAAAGAGCTTCTTTTAAGTTTCCAAACATGGTTTTAGAAATGACCAATAGTGAAGCAGGAGTCTCTAAGTGAAATATCCATGATGATTGAGAGTATGGAAAAAGAATTAATCTCAGAATTACTATTATCTGTTCTTTGTTCTATTCAGATCCTTCACAAATATCTGCCTAATGAAATTCCTTGTATAAATTGTCTACCATATCAATGGGCAGGTTATTGAATTTGGGGAAAATGACATAGCGAAGCCACTAAAATTTTAAGTTTCATTGAATCCATTCTGTAAAAAGGAAATGATTCAAAGGGAACAAATTTGGTGTCATACTATGGTATTATTTTAATTTCTTTTTTTTTTTAAAGATTTTATTTATTTATTTGACAGAGAGAGAGATCACAAGCAGGCAGAGAGGCAGGCAGAGAGAGAGGAGGAAGCTGGCTCCTTGCTGAGCAGAGAGCCCGATGCGGGGCTCAATCCCAGGACCTGAGATCATGACCTGAGCCGAAGGCAGAGGCTTTAACCCACTGAGCCACCCAGGTGCCCCTTATTTTAATTTCTTTATAGCTGTGAGAATTGTTTTTGCTTATTTTTCTCCTTCCTTCCTTCCACCTTACTGAGAACTGCAGTGATCTTTGGCAAGAAAAGGGCAGGAAAAAATATCAAAAAGCTAAAGAAATGTAGATTATCTCCTTCCACTTCTTACAGCCCCTATAATGTTAGCCAAGTCAATAAATGTTTGCAAAACTCCAAGTGGAATGTGATAAGGTAGTTGCTGCAACTCCTATCTCCTTTTATAGATAGTTTGAGAAGTAGAAAAGTTCATGAATAAACAGCAATGATTAGGATGCAACTGTGAATCTAGGGTGAGTTTCAGATTGACTAGGCCCTCAGAGCAGATAGAGACCCTTCTAAGTTTGACTAGAAAGACACAAAGACTTGGAGTTCATCTGCCCAGTATATGCGGCTAATTAGCACTTAGAGTTTCTTCATTTGGGGCTAGTGAAGAAAGAGCTAGATAATATCTTGTAAGATCTTTTTTTCCCCCCTTCTTTTGTACTTCTGGGAAGAGGGGCTTGGACTATTGAATTGGAATGGAACAATTAAAACCAACTTTAAAATGAAGCCCTGACAAACTGGCTGCTTGCCTGCTCTGTTGGGGCAGCTCTGGTTCCAGAAAGAGAGAATACTTTTTTGTTTATTTGTTTGTTTCCAGACAATTTCCTGCGTCATCACATTTTTTTTGTGAGCCAAGTGTTTGAGGTTGGTGATGTTGACAGAGCCCTTGGAAAATGGAGGGAGTTCATCTCCACAGAGAAGGGCTTTTATATTTCAAGTTTTGAAATTCCAGAATATTTTTCTATTACATTGCTAGTCTTAGTTTTTTTTAATGCCCTTTTGTGGAGGAAGACTGGTTACTCCTTTATCTAATGATGAGCTTTTAGGCGAATCTCTCTTTTCAGTCACAAAAGGACCTTAGAAAAATGATTTCTCTTGGCATTTTTGAAACTTGCAATAGCATATCTCACTCTGCTTAGGTCTTAGTTTGGTAAGTTGTATATGTCATATACCAAGAAGGCTTAGGTATTTTTAAAATTATTATTATTATTATATGTTCTATGTTTATTCATATTTAATTTCACTATCATAAGGTCATTACATACCAAGTGACATTTATTCAGGAAGTATTTGGGAAAATATAAAATACATTTGAGCAATAATGAATTATGATGATTTACACTTATTAACAAATTTCCTTTTATTAGTAATTCACCCAAGGCTGTTTTTGACAGTTTTTTTTTTTTAAGATTTTATTTATTTATTTGATAGACAGACATTGAGAGAGGGAACACAAGCAGGGGGAGCAGCAGTAGGAAAGGGAGAAGCAGAATCCTCACTGAGCAGGAAGCCTGATGCAGGGCTCAATCCCAGGACCCTGGGATCATGAACTGAGCAGAAGGCACACGTTTAACAACTGAGCCACCCAAGCACCCCATGTTTTTGACAGCTTGAAAACAGGAACTTTGATACTGTTTTTTTTTTTTTCTGGTGACATTTTGAACTCTTTTACATAAAGTATAAACTTTCGTTCAGAATTGAGTCCTCAACCTGGCTGAGTGCGTCTCTGATTGAAAAAATGATATTGCAGGGCACCTGAGTGGCTCAGACAGTTAAACATCTGCCTTTGGCTCGATCATGATCTCAGGGTCCTGGGGTTGAGCCCCACAGAGGGCTCCTTTCTCAGCAGGAAGTCTGTATTTCCCTTTCCCTCGGACCATCCCCACAACTCATGCTCTCTCTCTGTCTCAAATAAATAAATAAAATCTTTAAAAAAGAATGAGAGAAGGTATTGCAGTTTATAAAGGACTTGTGGTAGGTGGAGATGGTGGTGTTGGGAAGGTGGGAACTGGGGGAGAAGGTGAGGTACCCAAATATTTATCTAGCTTCTATCATGTGTCAGATGCTAGGCCAGCCATCTGTATGTTATCCTTTTATAAACTGCCATTTCTCAATCTCAGAAAATGGCCCTTATGATTAGGTGGGATTTAGAGAAGAACTAGAAAATCTTATTATTTTAACTTGCACCTATAAAAGAGTGCGATTAAAAGCTCATTTAATAGGAGTGCTTCTTTTTCTTTCCCCACCTTAAACGTTTTCAATAAGCTAATCAATAAATGATTAACATCTACTTGATGTAAATCAAATTCGATGATTTTAAAATTTGATGATTTTAAGCACATTATATCAAAGGGGTGACATTATGAAACATGGGGACACTAAATAGAGTAATAGAATAAAAGGTAAGGAATTAAGTAGTCTAAGAATTTTAGAACTGAAAGTAATTTTAGAAACTACTTTGGACGATGTATTCCATGTGGCAGTTGTGAAAAATGCTGTCCTGATGCACGTTAGCCTTGCCCATAGAACCAGTTAGTGCAGGTAAAAGAAGAGAACCTAGGCGGCATAACTGCCAGTTCACTATCCTTTCTCCTGTATCCTAATTCTGTTTTCTGCCTGTTTTAGAAGCAGCAATTCACAGGACCTCTGCACCCTCAATATAAACAATAATACTAGCAGTAACAAACTATTATGTTTAAAAATATAATGTAAACCTGTTGGCTGGTTGCTGGTTTCTATTTGGCTTGTCAAGAAGCCTTAGGGAGCCAGGTGTTAGATAGGTCATGGCCTCTAATGTTATTTTCAAACCTGGAGAAAAGTAATTGGAGAAGAATCCCCTTATGTAAGCTTTTAAGCCATTCATTTGAATGTTTAGGTAGTTGTCATCTCTGCTATGACAGAGATGTCATCTCTGCTATGATCTAGAACATTGCTAAGGTCACAGCTTACTATCTTTGAGACCATAGAAAGAGAAAGAGCCTTTGCCCTGATGTATCCCATGAAATGAATAATAGGCAACATTTTGGGAGGCCTCATTCACGTAGACTGTCCTCACCGCACTTTTGTCATGGCCTTTTTCTTTTTCTTCCCCCACACCATCCCAACTTGCCTTGACTAAATGCAATGAACAGGGACCATTGTATGAATCGGAAGGAAAGCTTCTTAAATATATGAAGTTATAATGACTTGGTAAGTGCTATAAAAATATTCTGCAACTGAGTTAGAAATTGCATCATCCGTGCCTGTGGCACTATGGACTGGGCCCAAACGGTATAATTCTTCAGTGTAATACTGAAGTAATTTTTGCATCTGCCAAGTAAATAGTTTAAATTTCAACCCTATGAAATGGCAAGCTATAATTGTTCAATTCCAGTGAACCACAGGTGTATTTAATTTCCTTCCTTTACTTCTTTTTTTTTTTTTAAGATTTTATTTATTTATTTGACAGACAGAGATCACAAGTAGGTGGGGAGGGAGACAGAGAGAGAGAGAGGGAAAGCAGGCTCCCCACTGAGCAGAGAGCCTGATGCGGGGCTCGATCCCAGGACCCTGGGATCATGACCTGAGCCGAAGGCAGAGGCTTTAACCCACTGAGCCACCCAGGTGCCTCCCTTCCTTTACTTCTCACTGTCTTTTTTTAGGTAGGTTGAACCAACTAAATTAAGATTGTGCTCTTGTGTGAATCTACAAGGTGAGCTTTAAAGTCAGTTAGTATATTCAAAGGCCTACATATTATATAGCACTACTCTTTTTAAAGCACAAACTCCTTATGTACATCCATTTTATTTAGGGAAAATAACCATTTTTACCCACATATACTGATAGAAGTGGCATATTATAATGACAGAACATGGGGAGTCACAAAATGTGCACTTATTTTTGTTTTTAAGATTTTATTTATTTATTTGACAGAGATCACAAGTAGGCAGATAGGTGGGGGCAGGGAGCAGGCTGTCTGCTGAGCAGAGAGCCCAAGGCAGGGCTTGATCCCAGGGCTCTGAGTTCATGATCTGAGCCAAAGGCAGAGGCTTTAACCCACTGAGCCACCCAGGCGCCCCACAAAATGTGCACTTAGTTTTGTACCTACTAATAATTTTTCATATGATCTGGCTTGAATCATTTCCTTTTTTTTTTTTTTTAAAGATTTTATTTATTTGACAGAGAGAAATCACAAGCAAGCAGAGAGGCAGGCAGAGAGAGAGGAGGAAGCAGGCTCCCCGCCGAGCAGTAAGCCCGATGTGGGGCTCGAACCCAGGACCTGGGACCATGACCTGAGCCGAAGGCAGCGGCTTAACCCACTGAGCCACCCAGGCGCCCCGAATCATTTCCTTTTTAAAAAATTTTTGTATCTGCGAAAGGTGAATAAAATACTTCCATTCGCCACATAGAGGTGCTGGGAGAATGAAAGATAAATTCTCCAAAGCACTTTGAACTGCTTAAAAGAAAGACTTTTTTTAAACACAAGTGGATTCCATTTGTGGTTCAAATACCACAGTAAGTGTTAGAAGATGGTTGAAGGGTTTGGCTATTTTTCATAACTTTATTTGTAGGTGAGGAGGTTAGTTACAGTTACCTGTGTTTTACAAACAAGGAAATTGAAGCCCCAAAAGATTTGTTTATTTTTGGGCTTAAAGTGAAAACCTCTTTATGAGAATTGGGGGAAATCAGTGGGACTATAGATGTAGTAAGATTGGTCATGAGTTGATGATTATTGAAGCAGTTAATGAGTATATGGGGGATAATATTATCCTGTATACCTTGTGTCTGTTAGAAATTTTACATAATAAAAAGTTTAAAAAATAATAGCACCTGTTTTTATCTATGAAGGCCTTTAAAAAGCTGTTGAGTCCTTTATCTCTCAGGCTTGAAGAACACTTTATTTCTTAGGGTTCACCAAAAAAATTGAAAAAAATCTTAAATGCATGAACCTATGAGCAAAGACATTTTAGTTTTTCATATTCAACTTTTATATTCTATTTCCAGAGATTTCTAAACCATTTGCTGCCTTAGAACTTTTAATTTAATATGCTATTTTAAAAGAATTAAGAGATTACTTTTTTTCTCTTATGCCTGTTCTAGACACTTGTCATCATTGATTTTAGATGTTCATTTTCCTATTCCTGGAAATTGTTGGGAATTACAAATTATTAACTCGATTCCTTTATGCTTCAATGGGCTTGTCAGTGGATGGCCTGTGAATTATTTCAGATTCTGGAGACCCAGAGCAACCATGCTACCCTATACTCATGACAGAAAACTGCTGACCTCCCCCTCGTAGGATCTTTTAATCGAATAGCGTTTGAAACATGTGAAAGCACTCATATTGAACAAACAAAATCGCCCTCCACCTGGGTTCCTTCCACAAGAAAGACTTGAATGGTTAAAGCCTGTCATTCCATAAGCTCCTAGATAACACAGATGCTGAATTGGAAGGACAACATATTCTGTATCGTTTGTCTTTAGGCATCAAAGGAAATCAGATTTAGAATGTAATCATTGAACTTTCGAGTTAAGAAAGATCTTAATAATTACCTGGTGTAGTCCTTCCGGTTTATGTTTGAAAGAACTAAAGCTTAGAAAAGGTCAAATAACTTGCGGTTCCATACCTTCATATTGGCAGAACTGGAACTTGAGTCCCTTGGCTTTCAGTTCAGAGTTCTTAGGTTGCCTCTCATGTGATTTAGGTCCTTGGTGTTATTTGTGAACAGTAGAAATGTCTATGCTTCTTATAGCTTAGCAATTTTACTCTCTTTAGCAGTGCCATGCTGAGCCATATTGAAGCCTGAGGCAAAATGAAAATACAGTGGTACTGATCCTGTCTTTGTTTAAAATTCTGGTATTTCCTTCATTAAGGATTTTTGACATTAATTTTGACTTCTAAAAAATTGCATTAAAATACTATTTTATCTTGAATCCTGGGTTTTTGGCAGCCTCTCAGATTTTGCATCTGAGATTGGTGCTTCCTTTGCTTCACCCTAGTCCCAGCCCTGCTATTTTTATTTAACCCCTAACTCTATAAATCCCTTCTTTCACCTTTCGGCAGTAAAAAAAAATAACTAAATAAAATTGAAAAAAAAAAATCAAGCCGTGGAAACTATACTCAAAGCAAGCCCTTTCTGTTAGTCACCTAAAAATGATGGTAACAAAGAAAAATCAGAATCTGTATGCCCTATTCATTGACTTGCTTGTAGGTAACTCAAAGCATAGTAATTTTTGGCCCTGTGAATTTAAGCTTACTTAGAATGTCTACCAGTTTATTGAAAAGAGCTCAAAGCTAAGTCATGGGTTCTATTTTCTGATCCTTTACTGTATTGTGTTTTCACCTCTTATGTAGTTGTGCTTGTTTTTATTTCTATAAATCAGGGAAGGACTCTCTTTATAGGCTTGTTGTGTTCATTGTTTTACTTGGTCCTGTCAACAACTGTTTTAGATAGCTAACTTATTAGATAGGACTCTTTTGGTTCCAGATAATAAAAGACTTTCTCATGTTCCTTTTACATTTTTCTCTTTCTATTGGTTTTGAGCAGTTTAATCATCATGTACCTCCATGTAATTTTTTTCATGTTTTTTATGCTTGGGGTTTGTTGAGGTTTTTTGACTTAAGATAAAGTAAAAGGACATATGTTAGCCAACAACTGAAAATCTAATGGGTAGATCTGACTTCACATATTAATACATTTCATTAGGGCTTGAGATCTACATCTTTTCAATCTGTTTTCCTTCTATTTTTTTTTTAAGATTTTATTTATTTGAGAGAGGGAGAGAATGAGAGAGAGAGAGAGAGAGAGAGCATGAGAGGAGAGGGGTCAGCAGGAGAAAGACTCCCTGCCGAGCAGGAGCCCAATGTGGGACTCTGTCCTGGGACTCCAGGATCATGACCTGAGCTGAAGGCAGTCGCTTAACCAACTGAGCCACCTAGGCGCCCTTGAATCTGTTTTTTGCAGTTGGCTTTTCCCACACAGGAGCCTTGGAATTATGCTCTAGTGGTTAGAAACTTCAGAAAGGGAATACATTTTTCTTGATTGCTCCAATGGAGGCCTCAAAATTGGTTATAATCTGCCCAGCATGGGTCACATGCCCATCCCTGCACCATTAATTAAGGCCTGGAGGAGGTAGTTCTTTCATTGGCTAAGTGTGGTTCAATGCTCAGTCTGAGAACAGCGCTAAAGAAGGCCCTAAAAGAAGGGGGACTTCTTAACTGCTTCCGCCCACCCCCGAAGAGATGCTGAATGGCAAAGACAAATGTCTATTGGGATGTCATTCTCATTTCATTAATGAGAAAGTTGAGACTTAGTTAACTTAATTTCCCCAAGGCTACACAGCTGATGAGTGCTTAAGTCCGAATTCTGACCCAAATCTGCTTAACTCTAATTTCTATGCTCTTTCCCCCACACCTTTTGTCTCCCTGGTATACCATGTTCCTTCTCAAGTTTCTCCATGAAACTATCATGGCTGCCATTTCTCTATGGTACTTTTCCAACAGGGTGATTTTGCCTCTGGAGGAAATTTGACAACATCTGGAGAAATTTCTGGTTGTCAGAGCAGTGCGGGGTGGTTGGTGGGGGCTATGAGGAGAGACCATCCTGAAGTCCCAGGACAGCCAGAGTTACCCAGCCCCAAATGTCAACAGAGCTGGAGTTGAGACACCCTGCTTTATGGGTTCCATTTCCAGGTTCTTAGTATTAACATAAATTTTGAAAGAACGATGTAATAAAGAGCAAGACTGAAATAATTCAAATATCTAGGTACAATTAAGTAACTTCTCAATTAAGGGAGACTTTTATTGTCATAGCAGCTGATTTTTGAATACTGCATTCTCTTATTTAATGGGTAAATTGAAATAGCACATATGTTCCTTTACAAAAATTATTTTATGCAGGCTTTAGCTAACTTCCCAGGCATAACTTTTTCATTCCAAGGCCATATGAATTTTCCTTAAAACGTAGATCTAGGGATATTTTAAATCAAATACTGAATACCTTAAAAACAAATATATAAGTTTATCTTGGAAGCCTTGTAAACATTTCAAATAGAAGATTCTATACCAGGGGGAATATCTTTAAAAATTTCAGCCAAAGTATTTTTTTTTTAAGATTTTATTTATTTATTTGACAGAGAGAGATCACAAGTAGGCAGAGAGGCAGGCAGAGAGAGAGAGGAAGGGAAGCAGGCTCCCTGCTGAGCAGAGAGCCCGATGCGGGGCTCGATCCCAGGACCCTGGGATCATGACCTGAGCCGAAGGCAGAGGCTTTAACCCACTGAGCCACCCAGGCGCCCCAGCCAAAGTATTTTTTTAAATTCTGATGATAATAAGAGATTTAATGATTAAGTAAGAGATTTAATAAGAGGTATAATATATGTGCTATATAAAAGAATAATGATGGCAGAAGAGTGGATTGAATCTGTTATTGCTGCTGGTTTTGTTCAGGGTTTGACACTTCAGAAAAATCAACCTTCTTATTTAATGACATTAAAATAGATTGGATCAGGGTACCTGGGTGGCTCAGTGGGTTAAGCCTCTGCCTTCAGCTCAGGTCATGATCTCAGGGTCCTGGGATCAAGCACCGCATTGGGCTCTCTGCTCAGCGGGGAGCCTGCTTCCCTGACACTCTCTCTGCCTGCCTCTCTGCCTACTTGTGCTCTCTGTCAAATAAATAAATAAAATCTTAAAAAAAAAATAAAATAGATTGGACCATCTCCTTCCTTGATACTGCAGGTGAGTTCTAAAGTATGCAAATCTGAATCATCCTAGGAAAGCTTTTTCTATAGTTAACTGCAAGTAGTGTTCCAGTAGAATAATCAAATGATTAGGGGGATACTACAGATTGCATTCACGAAAGAAATCTTTCATGATCCAGCAAATCAAATTTATTACTGGAATTGGAAGATTTGGGGCTTAGCATTTTCTAATTTTGCCAGTTTTACACAAATAAATCTTCAGTATTATGTTCCAGATGCTTCATGACTACATGCATGGAAACCACTCCTTTCTCTGGTTCTTTTCAACCTCATTAGACTCAACTGAGATCAACATTTGCTCCGATTTCCACCAGATAATTCCTGTTTGCTTTGATATCTCACTGGAAAACCCTCCTCACATCTCTCTTGATCGCTTGCGACTCCTCACAGCTCACACTTGTCATCCCCACCGGCGTGGCTTCACTCCTTCACGTGACCATACTGCCTAATCCAGAAAATACTCCTTGGTTTTCTATTTCTTCTGTGTTTCTTTCCTCTTTGGGGGCCTGTCTTCCCTCCCCTGTGTTATCTTTGTTTCTCACATGGTACTCCTACTTTCTTCTGTTGCCCAAACTTTATTTACTGGCTCCATATCCTGAGCCTTCTGTTTCTTAGTTCATGACCTCATCTACAAGAGTGTCTGATGTCTACCCACCAAGCATATTTTAGTGAGAGATGTGTGTACAGGTAGGCCACCTGTTCATTGTTAATAGAATACAATTTGCAGTTTCCTTGGAAATAAGGCCACTTCTGATTTTCAAACCACCCAAGGTCTTAATCACTAAAATGCAAATTCTTTTGTCACATTACAATAGGCAGTAATATTTGCTAAATTTGTCTTGATAAATGGTGCTGGGTAAAATGTTATAATTTATTATTATATAGGCCTACTATTTTTCTTGAGAAGAAATGTTCTTGGAGATTTGGAATTCCTTATCTTTCTGTTGATGAGTATTTTCCTGGTGCTGTCAGAAGTTTACTCCTCCCCACAGCTTTGTTATGTAAGTCGGTATTTCCAGTTTTATAGAGCAGAGAGATGAGAAGTCACTTGACTAAACAAGTCATTTGACCTGTTTAGAATTTCACAGCAAGCTAATTGCAGAGCCCTTGAGTTTCCTGTCTCTTAGCTCCCATGACATAAATATAAAATGATTTATTTTGCATTGCTTGTTTATATGAATGCCTTGGAGCATTTCCTTTCCTTTAATAAAATCATGAAAACTATTACCTAGTAAAAGAATTGTGAGGATAGAAAAGAAATGAACTAGGTGCAATGTACCTGAATTTGATTACCACCTTCTGAACTGACTGGTAATGCGGGATGTTGGTTCCTTGGCTCTCCTTTTGAACTGTCAAAACTGCACTCATTTTATTCTGTGTTGGTGATGTTCCTTGAAGTTCTTTGAGGAAAAAAAACAAATAAACTTAAAGTGCAAAATGTTATTATTGATTAACGTAAAATGACCATGGTTTTTTTGCAAAGCTTCTAGTGCTTGCTGGGCAGGCGATCCCATTGGGGAGCACTGTGGGGTGTGCTAGGAACCAACCATGTCTCAGTAGTTGTTTTTTTGTTTTGTTTTGTTTTGTTTTTTTTTAATAGAACTGTTTTCCTATTGGGTTGAAGTGGAGAAATAGCTTGTGGAACTGCTTTTGGTGCTGCCATGAGTGTGTTTGGGAAGAAAGAGTACATTCCAATGGAATGTTAGGGGGATGTTAGCTGTTCAGGAAAAATAACCCTTACCAAAGTTAATGGCTCCCACTAGCATTTTCAGTAACATGTACCAGATGTGAGTAGTTAATTATTCTCAGATCTGATAAGTACCTGCCAGCCAAGGCTAATTTTATTTTCAGTAAACAGTGGCCAAAGGTCCTAGCTGTTCATTTGATAGGATAGGGCCTGTTTGCACTTATCTATTAATAAAAGCACAACACTCCTTTAGTTTTCCTTTCCCAGGGCCAGATAAAACATTTCAGTACTCAACATATTTGTCTTCGTAAATCAGGCAAAGTAAACAAATCTGGTAGATTAACTTGGTAAACAGAGTGGTTAAGTGTTACCTTTCGGAGTTTAGCTCAACGCCATATAAATAGCATTAATCGCATGGTATTTTCAATAACCTTTATGGAGCAAGACAGAGGTGTTTTTTTTTTTTTTCTCCCCCTTTCAACCACTAGAAATATAGTGTGTTTCTTAAGTACTTTCAGATGTCCTTCTGTAGGGAGATTTGAAAATCTCTCTAAAATGAAATTTCTTTTGTCCCATTAATAACACGTTGGGAACTTTGCACCAGTTAACATTGCATATAAACCTGGAAACTTCTGTGGTTCATCTCAGAAGGAAAGTAAGATTGCACAGTGGCATGCAAGCTTTGCCAGACAGAGATAACAACCATCTAAAGGTTATTGTTTTGGATGGAGCAGTGAGAAAGTGGTAAGCTTTTATGGAGGAGAGTGGGGTATGTAGGTAGAAATTCAGACTTTATTCATATAGACTTTTTCTCTTAGGCAAAGAGTCCTAATATGGTCAGAAGTATTATTTATCTTGTGATGTAGATTCTTGACTTGTGAGTAGTGGCATGAAACTGATCAGTTATTTCACACTAGCCGACAAAACACTATTATATCAAAGTATCTTCCAGTTACACCAAGCCTCCACTAGATTTGAACTGGTGATCTGGTGGTATAAGTTTCCAAGTCTCATACCAGCTCTCTGTATCATCTTTTTTTTTTTATTAAAGATTTTATTTATTTATTTGACAGACAGAGATCACAAGTAGGCAGAGAGGCAGGCACAGAGTAGGGGGAGGGGGGGAAGCAGGCTCCCAGGCTTCCCAAGACTCTGGGATCATGACCTGAGCCTAAGGCTGAGGCTCAACCCACTGAGCCACTCAGGCGCACCCCCTGTATCATCTTGTCTGCCTCATTAAACTTTCTTTTTTAGTAATGGTTAGAACAACTCTCTTTACCAAGATAGATTATCTTTTGCATTGGCTTTACACTTGAGGTTGCAAGTACTTTATAAAATTCTTTTTAGTTTGGCATACTCTGTAATAATCCACTTAAATTGGTGAACATGGTACATAAAGAAATCACTGAAAGGCTTTAGAGAAAATTTCCTACTCACACCTCTACTCCCACTCCTCCAATGATCTCTGCATTAGTATCTTATTCTGTGTAAGAGAATAATCTGATATGGGGCCATGAATATAATGCCCGGTACCTAGCAGTACCATCCTAAACCTGATTGATGATGGTGGCAGCATACAGTGAAAACCAGGAGTTTGGAAAGTTGTATTCAGTTTCCAGCTTCACTTTAATGACCTGCTGGGAAAGCAGAGGCACTTTATTTCTACTGCTTAGGTTTTAGTTTCTCTAGCTATGCCATGAAGATACAAGTTTTAGTCCATTTGCCTACCTGGCAGGCATGTAGTTAAAACTAAGAAGAGAAAGTATAAAGTTTTTATAGTCTAAGAAGATAAAAGGTGCTATACCCAATGGGTAGAAAATATTTATGTAGTTCAGAAGAGTAAGCCTTAGGAGTAAACTTTTCCATTTCATTTGCCATATTTAATTTTTTTTCTCTTTTAATTGGACCCAGAGTATAGTAAGATCCATGGGATGACTTTCAGAAGAGTTATTTTGTTATCTGTACCAACACTTTAATTAATTACTGTTTTTTAGTTGTAAACCAAGTCACATCTTCAAAGTGTCCTTGATTTTAAATGATCTGAGTGAGACTACTTACCTGGTGACATAGGCTTAAGTAAAGTAGCAGCAAAGGAAGTGTTTAGGAAAGTGTTGCTGAATTCATAATTTCAATTAGCCCCAATCTATTAATGATTCTCAGGTCTATGTTTCTACCTTAGGTCTTTTTCCAGAACAAGAAAAAGTTCTAGACCCATAAATTTTCAAGTAAGTAGACAGCCTCTCTACTTGGCTGGCCTCTGATAATTTCTAGCTCAATAATGAACAAAACTTACGTTAATATAATATTCCTGAATTTCCTCTCTCTGAACGGAAACACCCTTTCTCAAGTCAGAAGGGT
Source organism: Lutra lutra (assembly GCF_902655055.1). Lineage (NCBI taxonomy): Eukaryota > Metazoa > Chordata > Mammalia > Carnivora > Mustelidae > Lutra > Lutra lutra. The sequence continues at coordinate 114,508,868 of NC_062284.1, forward strand.
CTTACCACTTCCCCTCAAACTCTGTGGATTTGACTGTCAGGGTTTTATGCCCCTTCTCTCCCTCCCTCTGTTACTACCTTAATTGAAATTCTTGCTCTCTGTTGCTGAGTGGCTGTAATTGCCTTCCTGCAACCGGACTTACCCGACAGAGGACTATTCTCAATACCATTTCCAGATTAACCTTACCCAAATGCATATCATAAAGTGTTACTTTCTCACCAGAAAAAATTGTTAATGGCCTCTTCTGTCCTACAGGATAAGATTTAAACTCCTTATATTGATTATTGAGATCTTAGTGATCTTTACCTTGTTTCTGGCTTTGGATCCTCTTGTGACCCTTGCTCCAGCAACATTTAAAGGTTATGGATTCCTAGATATCCTTGTTGTTGAACTCTCTGCCCTCTCTCCATCCACTTCTTTGACTGGAAAATACCTATTTATTATTATTATTATTATTATTTTGATTATTTGTTTTTAAATCCCAATTCAAGCATGATGTCACTTGTGACTCAAATGGAATTGATTCCCCCCTGGTATCCCATCATACCCTGTGCACTTCTTACGTAGTTCCTATGGAACTTATGGCACTTATTTTGTCCTTCTCTTCCTAAGTTGACTACTTGAGGGATTGTATCTTGTTCATGTTTGTACTTAAACGTCCGACTCAGTGGTTGGCACAGAGGTATCTTCATTGATTGATTGGGTGGATGGGTGAAGTAAAGTCCTGTGACCCTATCTACCTGCTCAAATCCCACTCCCTTTTAGTATTGAATGGAAATGGCCTTAAAAAGTACCCAGATTAATGGGGCGCCTGGGTGGCTCAGTGGATTGAGCCACTGCCTTCAGCTCAGGTCATGGTCTCGGGGTCCTGGGATCGAGCCCCGCATCAGGCTCTCTGCTCTGCAGGGAGCCTGCTTCCCCCTCTCTCTCTGCCTGCTGCTCTGCCTACTTGTGATCTCTCTCTCTCTGTGTCAAATAAATAAAAAAATTTTTAAAAAAGTACCCAGATTAAGATTTGATGGATGTACTTGGTCTTTACTTACTAACGGTGTGATTGAAGGGCCAACAAGAATGTTCCTTTAGCCCTTCCACCTGCCCAAAGATTTCATAGATAGTCTGAAATTTCACTATGAAGCTCATTTGTTAAGGTTCTGATATTCCACTTGCACACCTTGCCCTCTTAGAACTTTATAATTACAAAGTCCTTCTGTAAACATTATCTCATTTAATTTTGAAAACAACCTTATGAAAGATTTTTATCACATATGTTTTAGAGATAAAGAAATATAACTTCAGAGCAATTCACTGAGTTAAGGTTGTTCCATCGACATGGTAGAGCTAGGGCTTGAACCTAGGTTCGCTCATTCCAGCATCCTCTTTTGTTGGACCCTCACCTTAGAAGGAGACACAAATGTATTAGCAGTTAAATACTTCAGTGTATTTTAGTCAAGCAGATCCATTTCTTCATGCTAGCTCACCAAGAGGAGAATTCTGAGGAAATGAGAGTTGTAATTTCTATATTGAAAAAGAGAAATAGTATAGAGAAAGAAGATGGAGGATCACTTTTGGGGCTTGGGACAAGCCCAGGGAAGTTAGACTTTGGTTAGATGTGACAGTGGCCCTAGAATGGACACTATCTTTTTTTTTTTTTTTTAAAGATTTATTTATTTATTTATTTATTTGAGAAAGAGAGAGCAAGCCGGGGGGAGGAGCAGAGGAAAATAAGTCCCAAAACAGACTCCACCCTGAGCGCAGAGCCCCATGCAGGTCTGGATCTCAGCACCCTCAGATCACCACCTGAGCTGAAACCAAGAGTCGGATGCTTAACCAACTGGTGCAACTGGTGCCCCTAGGATGTACACTATCTTAATATAAATATACCAACTTTATATTTCTTCATTTACTACTTCTTTGTTAAAGCTACATTTTAACTTAATCTTAATAAAAGATGCATATGAAGTTTCTGTTATCATTATACTGATAATCATCAATATAATATCAAAGTACAAGATGCCGAATATTGAAAATCATACATTTAATATTCCCAACAACGTTCTTTAAAATCTTTAAATATGATTGTTTCTTGGGAAACACCAGCTATTTTTATGACACAGCACTGGTGGGATTAAGATTTGCTCTTTGTCTTTCACTTGGGAGGCTTTCTTCAGAAGTCTGCTAATCCTTGGCAACCCCTACATATTGGAGAGCAAGAGGTACGTGCACGTGCAGACACCCGCGCACTGGTAACTCTAGGTACATGGGCAGTTATGTTGATTGGTGTCTTCATTAGAGGGTTGTAGGCATGGATCCCAATATTTTCTGGGTGGAGCTCCAAATACCTGTAATTGTATGTCTTTTCTTTCTAGCTCATCTTTTTGTGTAGAGAGGAAACTTTCAGTTTTCTTTTTGAGGGTGAAACAGATGGTTGTCAGGGTTTAGGGAGCTGAGGGAAGGAAAGAGGCTATAGGTGGGGATCTTGTCTTTCCCTATACCGACTTTTGTCAACCTCCCAGCCCAGTTCATTTCTGTTTAGTACTCCCCAGCCCCACTTTCCGTCTTTGAGTCCAGAATCCCTTCAGATCCATTTCTCTAAGGAATAAACCTCTGAAGTATGTACAGAATGTCACAGCCAAACAAAAACTGTGGGTAGGATTTGAACACAGCGGGGTGAGGAAACCTTTTTGCATAAGGAATAACACAAGCAAAGCCATGAAGTTGGAGGAAAACCACAGTGAAGGGGAAATAACCAGTCCGTCACCTTCCATAGAGGGAAGCATCCATGAAGAGCTGTGTTAGAAGCAAAATGAAGGTGGGAATAGAGACTGAAGCTTCAAAGACAAGAGTAGGAAGCCTGGACTTTCTTCTGGAGATGTCAAGGAGCCAGCTTCCATATACTAGTTCATAAATTATTAAGACAACTTCTGAGTGCCTTGTAGATTACTAGCAGGGGTTTAAAATGAATTAAATTGGGGTGCTGCTCTGTGGCTTTGACACAACTCACTATTTTTTAATTGAGGTCTCAACATGGGGAACATTTCATATGCATAGTGTTGGAGCTCACAGATCTTAAGAAGGTGATCACGTTTGGGAGATTTAATGTTCCTTTTTGTGACCTGCACCTCTCTGATAGTGAAACCGTTTTGTTAGAATGTGAGAGCTTGCAAATGTCTCCTGTCAGCTACATGTTATCGGTTACAGCACTCCTTGGGCTGGGCCACATCATGGTCATGGAACCAGAGACCTCAGGTGAGACGAGAGTTGAAAGGACATTATTACTTTCTAAATGCAATTTTATTAAAGGTAATAGAAACAGGCTTTAGGATTTTTAAGAATTTTTTTTACTTTCTATTTATTTGACAGAGAGAGAGATCATAGGTAGGCAGAGAGGCAGGCAGAGAGAGGAGGAAGCAAGCTCCCCGCTGAGCAGAGAGCCAGATGCAGGGCTCGATCCCAGGACTCTGAGATCATGACCTGAGCTGAAGACAGAGGCTTAACCCACTGAGCCACCCAGGTGCCCCGGACTTTAGGATTTTTATGCCATCTGATCAGAAGCAAAACCTGAGACAAAATGTTTGTCTGTTTCCTAGCAGCATGCTCAGTTCTGCAAAGGCCTTTTATGCCTCTGGTGAGGACGGTGGTGATCATTTAGAAGCAGTGCTTGCCCATATACGTGTACTATAGTAAGACCGTTTTCTTCCTCAGCAACCTAGGAAGAACATTTCTTATTATAGACCCCAGACACAAGTTCTCTCCTTCAGACTGTTTGCCCAAGCCTTAAAATATGGCACGATTACACAAGCACTCTGGAATTTAGATTAAGCAGCATTCAATTTGAAAATCTAATCCCATCATCTAAATATCATTAAGTTATAATAGGCTGATTGATAGGGACCAAAGCTGTTTTTGCCTGGTGCTGTATGCCTTTCACTCAGCCAGTCTTTTCAAACTAAGATGTTGATAAAGGCATCTATAAATCTTAATAGTTGGAGACAGTTTAAAAGCATAGTTCATTGGGTAAGGTCACACCCACTTAAGTGACCTATTTTGTATACTTTTCAAAAATAGGTTAATTAACTTAATAGAAATAATAGGACTCTCATATTGATGTGCAATTACTACTAAAGCAAGGTTTTTTTTTTTTTCTTTCCAAGTGAACATGATGTTCATGAAATTGAGGGCATAATAGCCATGACAAGAACCAGGCTTAGCAAGGCAGGTCATGTTCAGCAAGTACATTTCAGACTTGCCCTTTAAAACTTGCTTTTATTCCAGTGCTAGGACCTGGGCATACCTCCATTAAAGCATTTCACTCTTGGCACTCTCCTATTTCAGTTTTCAGGGTGGGTGGTTGGGGTGGGATTATTCTAGCTGTTGTTGTTTTCCTAATCGCTGTAACAGCAGATTATGTAGATCTTGTTCCCTGAAGATTTAGGCATGCATAGGGACCTTAATGAATTTTAGTCTCTGTTCCTTTCAAAGTGAGGCTGTTTTCTTCATTTTTCTATCAGATGATTCATCCGGTACCCTGGGAAAAGCACTGTTTCAAAGGAGGCTGCAATGTAGGAAGGCAAGGGAGTGCCCAGGCAAGAGTCCTATTTGGAACAACTTCCATTATCCTAAAGCAGCCGGGTTTCATTCTTTTTGTTTGCTTGTTTGTTTAGTGCCTGATTCAGATTTTCTATTCCCAAAGCATTTTGTCCTAGTCTTAGACCTCTTGCTGATGATTATAACCTTTCAAATCTATTATTGGTCACTAACTTCGCATAATTTGATTTTCCCATTTATCTGTTCCTTACACTATACCTCGTTGATATTTTATATCATAAGTTGAGTACCTGGGTATTATATTATTCTTCAGAACATTTAAGTATGTTTTAAATAGTAAGTTTCATTTTAAAAAGTTAATTCCCTCCCTCAGTGGGATGTCTTGGATCACAAACAACTCTCAGCGTGGATGTTGCTGAGTCCTCCTGGCTTGAATTGTCCTGTGGCCCCGCTGGTCTGAGAGGCAGTTAGTGGGATGCGTTCACGGCAGGGCAGGTTGTTCTTGCAAGTTAGTCATGATGCGTGCATTGAACTGAGAGGCTCATTCTGACCTGGAGGTCCTAGATGGACTCCTAGTTTGCCTTACAGCAGTGCCATTTCCCCTACTTTCTTATACTGCCCTGACATCACCGCCTTTTCTAAATGGATACAAGTCTTGTTTGCATGTATGTGTGCATGCACACAGAAAATAACAGATCATACTATTCCGTGGGCTCTTAGCTGCGGTGGAAAGAACCTTATAACCATCTCCCAGCCTTTGATTCTTCATTAGGAAAATGCCTTTTCTCCAGAAGGTTGTAATGATTGCGAAGTTCACTCTTCTGACTTCTTCGTGAGAGCATAGGCGTATGAGAGAAGTCTTTGGTTTTATGTTGAGCAGTAGAATGGTTCACTCTTAACTGCAGGATGAAACCCACCCTGCTTGAGTATGCTAGATTCCTCTAATTCCTAGGTTAATGTTGGTGGTTTCCCCTCCCAAGCATTTTCTCTAGAGTTAAGCTGCATCTCTTTCTTGAAAGCAAAGCCCTCATTTCCTATTTCATATCCTCTAATTTGCCTAGTACAGGGTCCAGTTCAGAGCAAGCGTTCATTAAAAACATTTTAGTTAATTAACGACAAAATGCCTGGCTTGGGTTTAGGAGAGAATGAGAGATTGGGCAGGGGAAGCACTGGCACGCAAGAAAATGAGAATCAAAAGGATATATTTTTTTTGGTACTTTTTTTCTTAAATAACAAGAGTATCATATATACCTTATGGAAAATTTGGGAGCACGATGATGTTTTGAACATCACCCAACTGTTTCTGGGTGTATGCTTATTTCTAGATAACTAAAAAGAGGTTACACAGGAATGTTCACAGTATCATTATTCATAATATCCAAAAAGTAGAAACAAATACTCATCAATGGATGCATGAATAAACAAAATGTGGGAAGTCCATACAATGGAATATTATTCAGCAATAAAAAGAAATGAAGCACTGATACATTTTACAATGTGGATGGATCTTGGAAACATTATGCCCATTGAAAGAAGCCATTCACAAAAGACTGCACATTGCATGATTTCATTCATATAAAATGTCCAGAAATAGAGATAGAAATTAGATTAGTGGTTGCTTAAGGGTAAGGATGGGGAACTTGTGGATAATAAATAGCTAAAGGGTACAGGATTCTTTTGGAAGTGATAGAAATGTTCTGAAATTAACTGTGGTTATGGTTGTACAGTTTGGTGGATAGATTAAAAACCACTGATATTTTTTAATGGGTGAATTTGTATGGTATGTAAATTATATCTCAGGAAGGCTGAGATTAAAATTACCCAAAACTCAATCCTGAAATGTCTACCGCTTAATAACATTTTGTTATATTTCCTATATTTCTTCTAGTCTTATTTTATATACACTTAAAATGTTCACATAGTATAGCTCATATTTTATGTATGGTTTTTACATAGTATTTTTCACTTACCATTTTATCATGACCATTTTCCCATCCTATTAAAAACATTTTTGTAAATATAGTTCTAATGGCAACATAATAATTTATCCCATGATTGTAACATAATTTCCATAGCCATCCTTCTAGTGTTGAACACATAGGTTGTGTTTATTTTTCACAATTGTAAAAAGCAAGTTGCTATTTGGAAAGGCCGTGAGACCTTTTATTGTCATTTTTTAGCATAAAAGGTTTATGTGAAAGAAGAAAAAAATGTGCAGAGAGTAATGCCTTTGAGTTTGAGACCAGAGTTCCCCAAAATAAAAGCTTTGTGTATTGGTTTTAGCCTTTGGTTGAGCAAAGTAAATTTTTAGCAGGGCAAGACCCACCTGCCCAGGGAAAGTTTTTGGGTCAACATCCGGGTTAGCTCCGCCTCCACACCCCAGCTAGTGCAGTGGTCTCTCACTCTTCTGTGTGAACAGGTGGACAGATTCACAGCCTGACTGAGCCTGTATTTATATAAGAGGTTCTCTTTTTCTTGAAGAATCATTTCTGGAGTAAGGGAGTAAAAACTACAGTCTTTTCACTGAAAATATTTATCATTTTTTAAAGAAAAAAATTAAATTCAGAGTTTTAGGCAGTGATTATCTTTCATCTTATTCATCATATATCATATTCTTATTTGAGATTGATGAAAATGTTTGAAACTCTAACCCCTCTGTATCAGCAGCCAATTTTAATATACTTCTTGCCATTACGGTCTGTTTGGTCTTCAGTTAAACACTTTCTTCCCCCAATCTCAATTTATACCTTCCCTTCTCCTTTATATTGTTCAGTTCTCATTTAGAAGGGGTAAGGAAATGCTTGCTTCCTCAGTTGCCCAGAGAAGGCTGTGGATACCGTATATTTGTTTTCCTGTCATTACATTTTTAACCTCTTACATGTACACTTGTGCTGGCTTTACTGACTTGACCTCTGGTCATATTGCAAAGTATAAGCATATTACTTAAGGAAGGGAGAGCCAGGCACTAATGGGCCCAGTTCCTAATTTCTGTTTTCTAACTTGGAGGAAAAAGGAAAAAGAAGTTTAGCTAGATTAAGAGACTTTTCTAAGTCACAGAGCAAGAAGCTAAGAACAGGATTCAGAACACTTGCCAGGCTCTTCTACAAGAACTCGTAAGCTTTGAGAGACTCATTTTTACAATATGTAAGTGGTTGCCTGGGTAAGAAAAATAATTAAATCTCCATGTATCCAGGTTGAACTGGTATCTTCCAAATTTCAAGTGAAAAAAGACACTTAAAAAGGAAGAACTTAAGAGAATTAAAATGATGTGACCTGAACCATGGTTCCTTTCCCATTCAATTATTTCCTTTTAACCACTGATGGCTTTTTGTGCTTGGCTGGGTATGCTAGTCAAGCCTCTGTTATGAAAGAGAAATAAGACACTTAATCCTGTGAATCATTAACCTGCTTTGGCCTCCCTTCCCAGTAGCTTGCCCTTCCTGTATTGTAGTCTGTTTACTCATTTCTGAGCCAAATCTCCAAGGTCTCTTATTATTGAGTGTAGGGACACCTGGATCACAGGGAGTTGGGCTTTTGTTTTACTCTGAAGATGATGTGACTGATTATACAGCTCCAGGCATTTGCATTTTTCAAAGGCATTTTTAAGTTTATTGCTTGTGAAAACCTAGTTAGTAAAATATCATTAATTTTTTTTTTTTTTTTAAACGGATGAGGCTGTTGGACTCAGGGAAGTTTTGACTTGCCAGAAGTTCCACAACAAGCCAGTGGCAGAATTCAAATGGGTGTATACTCTTATATGCTTAGCTCAGTGTCTAACTCATTTTTGTTTCTTATTTATAAAACCAGGTAGGGCTGGCTTGAGTCACTTGTAGTTAATAAATTTTTATGTTTGATCTGTTGCCACTGAAGCCTGGGTTAAACTTATCAGAATAATATTCTCTGCAAAGAGCTGGGGAAACCTGACCTCAGAAACAAGACTTTATTCTCCAACACAGCACTCATCAGGTGTAGTGAGATCTAACTGGGGGATCACCTTTGGGCTGCAGATTTTTCTTAATGTGGACTGAAGTCCTAATTACAATCTCAGAGGTGACAAGAATAGAGTGATTACTCATTGATTTAGTTTCCAAGGTCTGGACACCATCCATGAAATAAGAATCATGTGGAATAGGAGTGATTTTGTGTAAAGGTCCCCAGGACTTGGATCCGGGGCATAGGCTATCTCAGTTGCAGTGGGAACTTAGAGGAGAAATGATTTTTGAGCTGTCATATTGAAGAGCAGAGGCAGAGTATGGGATAGGATCCATGTTTCCTGGCTTCTTTCTTTGGGCTATAACCACTGGACTGCATAGATAAATATTTACTCAAGGAATAATGCTTACCATTGAAAGAGTGAAGTCTTAAGATGGGTAAGATACACAAAATACTCCTACATCGATCATTATATGGACATCTGTGGCCACATATTGGTCCATGAAGGGGAAAGTTTTAGCCACTGAAACCTTAACCACTAGAAACTTACTCTTTAGGGCAGCTTTGTAATTATGGTACTGACTAGCCCAAGTCTTAGATTATTTCGTCATGATGTTTCCAGTGTAGCATTGGCTATAGAAGTGATTAGCAGCCGCCTATTAATTCCTACTCTCTCCCCTTTATCTTTCTAATGACCCTTACATACGCTGCTATCTACTCTTACTCTGCACATAATACTAGTTTTTTACTCTGCACGTTTCGACTCTAATGGAGGCCCTGGTAAGTTCCACTTACTGGTAGATTTTAGAGTCAAGGTTAGTCAAGGAATAAAGAACAAGAAGAAAGAGAAAAAACATCATTTTGACTAAGACAAGGATGTAATCTTGATGGGCCTCTGTGACCCTAGGCTAAGACAAGAGCAACTTAGACTTAGTGTTTTGAGCCCTTTAACAAAAGCTATTTTAAAATAAAGCAATGGGAATAAGACAAGATACATTGAAGATACAGAACAGTGCTGGAGTAAATCCAAGAGCATGTGGTAAGACTCTCCCTATTGGGTTGAACTAAAATGCTCCTCTCCCCTATACATCCATAACTAACTTCCTCATCCCTTTCAAGTCTTTGCTTAAATCATCCTCTCAATGAGACCTACTCTGACCCAACTATTTAAACTTGCAGTGATTTGAGTGAGTTCATTGCAACCTCATTGTTGTTGAATCCTGAGTAACACAAGAAAATGTAATGCACTAGATGATGAGCTCAGTGGTGTGATCCACATCTTGGTTTTTATTTTAATTCTTCTTGCAAATAATGGTACTCAGTTACTGTAGATATTAATAATATTTGCCCATGAGAAAGGAACAGAATGTTCTCCTTTTTCCAGCCATACTTTGAATCCCGGTGATCAGGATTTCCCTGAAAGAATAAAAATTAAATAAAACGATGCTGATAAAGTTGGATTACGTGATCTTTGTTTATACTGATGTAGCACATTTTGTCGTTCCATTTGTTTTTTCCCCATAGTTTTTTTCTTTCTTTCATCCTTTTTTCTTTTCTCAATGGATGTTTGCGACTTCAAACTCCTTTTCCTATCTTTTTGGTGTCAGTGATGAGGGAAAGAATTCAGGATGCATTAGCTGAACTTAAAGATCATTGGCGTGTTTATAATAGAAATAAAGCATACCAAAGAGGCACAGGATCTGAATTTCATCAGTCATGCAGGATTAATTTAAGTATCACATGAGTCAGACTGATTATTTTCACTTTATTCATTGTAGGCATGACTTATAAAGACTTGGTAGGGACACTTGTCCATGGCCCTCCCACCTGTGTTCAGGATGAGCTCATCATACCTCACATAGGACAGGAGCTAGTCTTTATGTGGAGATCGTCTTTATGATGGGAGGTAGTCTTTACGTGGAAAATAACTCAGAAACACCTATTTGGGGTTGTATAGGATGACCTATTACTGACTCAGTCTGTGATTCTTTTCTGTCTAAATCAGTGCTGGGACGTGATACTAACTGTGCAGTATCTCACCAGAAGGACAAGGGTTCTTTTATGATTCCCAAACCAAATTCGGGTGTTGGTGTCTATTTAAATCCCAGGTGGCAGAGATAAATTATCAGTTAACATTTATACACTGAATTATTATCTTCTAGTAAATTCAGAGTACTGGTAGAAAATGTGTGAATCAGTCTGACCTGGGGTTCAGATCTTTGTACTACCTCTTACTGTAGCAATTCTGTTGAGGGAACCTCTCTGGACCTCGACTTCTTCATTTATAAACTCTTGACAGTTCCAAGACAATGACTTCCCATTGTTTAACTACATATTCAGTTTTTAAAGTAGTTGCAAGAATTTGCAGTATCTGCCATCCAAGTGCTTCCTGTTCCCCTACCTTTGCTCTTGCATCATGGTAGCTGACAGAGCAGCCTGCTTCCTGCGAGCATTAGAACATCTCCAGGTGTGTGTTCTAATGGACTGGCTCCTCTTGCTGAGCCTGGACTCCATTTGGGTGCTGTGTTCTATTAGCTGGGCTCTCCGACTGTAAGCTGTTTTGCCAATCATATAATCCTTAAAACATCTTTAGGAGATGAGGAGGAGGCAGCCTTTCTCTGTTAGGTATGCATCTTGGAAAACATACCACCTCACACCTTTCTACACCTATCTACTTTTCTGGGCCTTTGCATGGATGAATGGAAAGTGAGGCACAAGAGGTTCAGTCACTTATTCAAGATCCATAACAGTAAGTAGTGGAACTGGGATTCAATGTCAGGGCCAAATAATTCCAAAGCCTGTATTCTTGAAATGCTGTTCTCAAAGAATTAGCTCTCAAATCCTTCATCATACCTCAAAGAAGATACTAAAATCTAGTGCTACAGCCATGACTCAGGAAATTCAGATTTCACTTCTGAGTTTCACTGACTTCACCTCGGGCGCCTCAATCATCCTCGGATGATTCCTCCACGCAGGAAATGAGGATCATGGTGTCTGTTGCTCAGGGGTAGAATACGCATTAAAAAGTAAAAGAAAATAGCATTAGTAAAGCCCTCTGGTCTCCAGAGAGGATGAACATTGCATGAATTTCTAGTGTTAATATTTCATATTGAAGACTTGTGAGGCATGTTCATTTTAAATACAAAAAGGTAAACTTTGGACCATGACTATCCTGATTCTGGGAATGAAATGGTAACCAATCTTAAAATAGTTTTAGCAGTGCCAAGAGAGGATAGAGTAATGGAAAAATATCGCCTAGGTAACTCCCAGAGAAGGCTTCTGGATTGTTTCAATTAGCAGCGAGAGCATGTATTTCATGGGCCCAGGGCATATTAATCAACTGCATGATGCCAGGATCCAGCTCTGTTTTTTTACTAGAGCTCTGTTCTGAATCACTTTGTTCATGATATTGTCATCGAGTGTGCCATCCACAAACGAGGCACGTTGCAAAATGAGCAGAGGAGTTTTGCCCAGAGTACAACTCCCAGAATAAGCCAAGAAAGATAATATTGAGGACTAAGACTTGTTTTTGTGAAAGGCTTTTCTTCCAGACTCCGGAATACTACCGATAGTGTACATTGCCACATCTACTCCCAAGGGCAAACAGCACGCCGTTCTGTACACAAACAGACACGGTGGTGTTTTTCCTGGGAACTTTTACAAGTACCACCTTTTCCTGGGTGCCAGAAAGACTCTCAGCCTAGCAGCAGCTGCCCCGGCACGTGGGTGGGCACAGGCACATCAAGGCAACTGAGGGGTTTGTTGTTTTTGCTTTTGTTTTAGAATGATCCTTGTTGACGGCCAGTGCCAGAGTGATCTAATTACACATGCTCTACCGATTTCCATTTACCGAAATCCATTTTTCAAGTTTAACTCAATTTTCTCAATGGACTTTTCTTTTAAAAACAAACAATCACTATGGTTATCTTTTCTCTCACTAGGATAAAAGTCAGTTCCATTCATAAGGGGGAAATATATAAAAAATGTTTTCATTTTGGCATTATCATTGAAGCTTCTCCAAGCAATTCTAAATTAACTTGAGAGAGAGAGAGAGACAAGAAGGGGTGGGGGGGAGGAAGAAGAGGGGATGGGAGTGGGAGAGGGAAGAAGAGAAAGGCATGAAGAAATGCATATAAAAAACAATCAAGTTTAAAAAAAAAAAAGCCTGCTGAAGCTCTGGGAACATATATAAATAAATTGGTTTTAAAAAAGCTTTACTAGGGTTAAAAGAATTTAACTCCAGCCAAGGGGTTCAAACATTCTGACCTTTGACTCACCTTTTACTCGGTCTTGTCAATTGATCATTGACAAGCACTATATAAAAGAATAATGATGGCAGAAGAGTGCATTGAATGTGTTATTGCTGGTAGTTCTGTTTGGGGTTTGACACTTCAGAAAAATCAACCTTTTTCACAGATGACCAGGTGCTGAGCACACTTTAAAGAAGGTCACCTTGCTGGAAAATATTTTCCTACCCAGGTATTTCTAACAGCTCAGTGTATGTGACCTTGGCATTTCCGGAGAGGAGGAAGCTCATCCAAGCAGGTAGAATACTAGGTCATCTCAGGAGCATTTTCATTCATAATGTTATTTTTCTAGCAAGGAGCTGGTGACGATGCTGCCTTCTTTATTTGGCAATTATCAGGGTCTTCTTCCTTTCTCACCCTCCTTCCTGCACCGAGGCTGTTTTGACAACAGCAGCGAGTATCAACTGAAACCCATTATCTCTTTACCGAACAAAAATCTGGAATGAATTCATTGATAAATAGCTTTTTAAACCTTTGGACCCCTGTATTAAAATTCTATATGAATTTGTTTCCTGGGAACCCAATTAGTTGAAATATTTTTTTCTGAAGCCATAGGAGAAAGGCTGTTACTGTTTTTTATGCCTTATCATTTTAGTTGTATACCAGTTGCCATTTTGCAGTGTGCTGAACTGAGCAGATTTTCTTTTTTCTGTCACTGTCCCCCTGCCTCTACCCTCTGATCTTATGAATGAAGAAATGGGGTGAACTCTTTGACTGTAACCACACATGAGGAATTGGTAGTAGAGAGTGGATTAAGAGATCCATCATCCAAGTAACTGAGCCTGTTCAATCCCATTCCTTTCCAAATCCTTCTTGTTGAAAGTTTGAAGGTCAGGCCTTTTGATTTTATCTTATTCTTTTAAGTCAACAAAGGAGTTTTTAGGGTGCATCTGGAGTGTTACAACTTCTTCCTAGTTCTGGCTCATAGCTAGCATATTGGAAATTGGCAGAATATACAGTCAAGAGAGGAGGGAATTCTCAGTAAAGCACCACAAAAATCCCGCCCCACCCCCACATCAGCACATCCATTTCATTGCCCCTGTTTTGTATGGCTGGCAACTGAGGATGTTCATGTTATTTAAAAAAAAAAAAATCGTTTTGCCCCAGATTTTTAGGCAGATTTTAGACAGGATTCTTTGAGGTCAGAACTAAAGCAAAGTATTTGGTGGTGTTGAAGAAGGTAAAATAAGAAACACTTGGAAGGAGATTCTAGAGAGAGAGAGAAAACGGTTGCTATGGTCTGAGTCACAGAGAATGCCAAATGCTTTGGTTGTAGACGTGGGAGTGTGGGAGTATGTTTCTATTTGGCATTTTGACTCATAGGCAGGTGAGATCAATGCCACCTTTCTGCAAAGTCCTCTAAAACCCCTTCTTCCTTCATTAATGTTTTTCCTTTGAAGATAAAGGAGCTGCTGCTAGTAGGTGTTAGCATTCCTTCTACAGTCAAATTACTGTTTAGTGGTATATGATTTCCTTGTTACACTAGAATGTGGTAGATATTCCTCATATATAAGCCCTGGATTTCAGGCTTTGTTTTTAGGATGAGGCTCTGTTATCTTTTCTTTTTTCTTTTTTGGCAAGAATCTGTTTGGGGATAAGACACATTTCATGCAGCAAATTTAAAATAAATATTTATTCTTTTTTTTCCTCTACCTAAAAAGTTCAAAGCCCGTATGGCCAGTACTGCCCTCCAGTCAATCCTCTGAGACAAATGTATTTCTTGCTGACCTACAGATAAGAAATCAAAGTACAGATTATTAAAGGCATAGTGTCACAAGATTTATACTTACTGGTTTCTCAGGAAATGGTTGGGACCTATTAAGTTTCTTTCTGATAGTTGTCTAGAGCAATGCTTTATAGTTTTTCTTATGTCATAGTAAACTTAGAAATTGATAATATTTATATGGCACATGGAATATTTCTTTTCAAGGAAAATCTCTAGTAATAATATAATTCAGGAAGATGTAGGTCTTGAAAAATGTTATGCTACATTATTTTTGTATGTATTGGGAGTAATGCTACCACAGAGCTTGTGTGTTAGACTACTATTCAGTCAGTGCTAGTAAACAGACAAATACAGCCTTCACGCTGTGGGAGTATTGGGCCTAACATGATGCTGGAGATACAGATGGCTTGAAGCCAGAAACACAGGACTCCAGCCAGTTCATGTCTTAGAGTATTTCAAAACACTAGTTCTTGTACTAACAGTAGAAGGTACACATGTGTGCGTATGTTGAGAGTGGGGTGTATTTCTTTTTCTACTCTTTCTTCCTACCTGGCACCCTGTGACTAGAGTTTGGTCTCTGGCAACAACAATTTTTCAATCCTGAGGAACATCTGTAGGCCAGAGCATTGTCTAACTCAAGTAGTCATTCTAACAGTCAAGGAGAGATGTTTCACCATCTTAAAATACCCCAACTTCAGGTAGATTTGGAGCCATAGGCTAAATTTTTAGAGCATTTAGTTTGATGGAGTGCAGCATGCTTTGAGAGCTCCATGTCATTCATCTTTGTTGTGCCCTTTGTGGTCTTTTGCCCAAAGTCCTTTATCCTACAGCATGAGGGGGTTGTACTATGAAGGTCAGCTAGAGGAGTACTCTTTTTAGAGAAAGTACTTGACCTTGATATTGAAGGTATCAGCATGATCATCATCCTGCTGTTGAATGCTTTACAACATTTCAGACACTATTCTAAGACACTATATTTAATCCTTACAACAACTCTATGAGGTGGCTACCCCCTTATCCCCATTTTTCAAATAAAGAAACTGAGGCAAAGGGAGGCTCAGTAACCTTTCCAAGGTCATATGGATAATAAACCGCAGAGCCAGAGTGCAAAAACAATATGTCTGGCTCCAGAGCCTGTGGCCTCGCTTTACCTCTTCCCTAAGAAAGTGGGGGTGGGGAGAGGCACCTTAGGGAACAGAGGCACGGAATACAGTCGTCATAGTGTCCAGGTAGGCCCTATTCTGAGTTATACCTGAAGACATACAGAAAAGAGATGGGGTGAAGACCAGGGGTTTTTCTGGGTGGGAGCAGCCATACTGTTTGCCATGGCAAGGTTGGAGCCTGCTTGGTGACTATGGCACCAAGTGTACAGTTGGGGGCACTAAATGGGGAACTGGAAGACAAGCTGGTATCACCTTCTTGAGGCAGGTGAGGAAAGGGAAACAATAGAGGCATTGGTGTTTTGTATTTAGATGAATACATAGCATAACGCAAAAACTCACTCATTAGTTACATCACCATTTGGGTGTTCTTTGGAAGTGCTATGAGAGTGATTTCAGGGTGGGTTTTGGTCTTGACCCTGTGCCACAGCAAACAAAATGAAACTCTCCTTGAGCTAAAGGTAATCAAGATGAAAGTGTGTTTACATAGATGAGCAGTGGGATTTATCCAGTGACTCTGGAAGGTAATCCCAGGGTTCAGCGCTCCATGAATACCATGCCGTGTTCCTAAGCTGGTAAATTACTATGAGCTTTTATGAGAATGGATTGTGGGAAGCATCTAGATGAAATTCAGCCTGTTTCACCTTGAGTCCAGGGCCCACTAATGCACTCCAGGTGTGCCGGCTGCCCAGGCATTCTGCCTTGGAAGCTCAAAATAGAACTTTCATCCCAAAAGGGAAGCTTTGAAGAATACCAAGGGTCTTTCTGTCTTTCCTTGTTTTTTGTATTCTTTCTGCCCACATTTGGTAATTGGAGATATTTGTGGTGTTAAAGCCAGACTTGTTCCTTCTCAGCCTGCCCCTCCAACAGTGAAATTTTAAGCCTGTGGCTTCGATTGTGCACAGCAGTGATTTCTCTGCAGTGTCCCTCAGATGTAAAAGGAGAATGGCTGAAATACTAGAAAGGGGGATATAGGAAATCACTAAACGACAATTTTCCACGTCTATAGATCCTTTCATCTTGAGGGCAAAAGAAGCTAAAGAGGGTACCTTGTGAAAAAGATTGGGGGGGGCACAATTTAAAACTCTCTGGTTATAGACTAAGGAACTAAAGATCAAAGCGCTATGTCCTCAGAATTACACAGTGAGTCACTGGAAAAACTCTGAGTAAAAGTCAGGCATCCTGTTCTCCAGTCTTACATAGCTAATAAGTACAATTGGCTTTAAACAGAACACTTATTTTTTTTATTATTTAGATCCAGTACCATCCTAAAGAATGTAATTATATGTGCATTACAGATTAAGATTTTCAAGACCTAGAGCATTATGAGGTATTCGCCCTGATGATATAGTGGGAGAAGCAAAAAGGTATTTGAGAAGCCATCTCATGTCTATTGTGTGGTCCCTATGCTTCCAAGGGATATCCGCCTCCCTTACAAACCACTGCCGTTATTCAGGCCATCTTGTGGCTTCCATTTAAAAGTTCTGCTTTAAGAGAGATTTTTCCAAAGCTAAATTAACAGCTATGAGGTGTATGGGGTAAGTCTGTGATTTACTCTTTTCCAGTTTTGACTGCTATAAGCATTTCAGTCTGTCATCCACTAGTTCAGATCAGCATGCCTTTTTTTTTTTTTTTTTTTTTTTTTGGGTAGCATGACGGTTTTAACTTTATCTTCAGTGTAATGATTTAACATAATATAGACAAATGCGTTTGCAGAGTTGAGGGCAGCAGAACTTGCTTGAACAGGAAATATGTAAGTTCTGTAAATGTTTTAATATCCCCTTCAATTTGGATTCTTTTTCATATGTCCTCTTGATATATACCAGTGTCTGATTATGGGTAACCTCACTTGAAGGTCAAGTGACCTGAAATGCAGCCAGTTAAAGTGTATGTGTGTGTGTGTGTGTGTGCGTGCACGCACACGCGTGTGTGTGTACGTGCACATGCACCTGGTGTTCATATAGTGAGAAAGAGCCAGAGATCTTCTCATCACCCGCCAGATGCTGGAACAAATGTCCACTGCAGAGATAAGTTCTAAGGCACCTTCCCAAAGCATGTTGGGAAAAAATTTTGAGGCATTTGTCTCTTTGCTTCTTAAGGAATTAAGAGACATTGACTCTATGACTGTACTTAAAGAGGTGAGACATAAGGCAGTCACCTTTGGGGCCATCCAAGAAGTATATTAGGGTCAAGGAAACTTTTGCAAATCTTTTGAAACATGTACAAATATCATGTACAAAGAGAACAAGGCTGTAGTGAAAAGAACGTGAGCTTTGCAGGAGGAAAAAGTAGGGCTTATTGTTGGCTCCACCACTTTCTAGATGTCAAACCTTCGATTGATTACTTAATTGCTATGACCCTCAATTTTCTCTTTTGAAAAAAAAAATGAGGATAGTAATAACTATCACACGGATTTGTTGTGAGGATTAACTGAGAATATATATGTGGAAGTTTCTAGGATATAGACTTTGAAAAAATATTAGTTTTACTTTCCCTCTGTCTTTACCACCTTCTCATTGTAGCCTCACATGGCTAAGAGCAGAGAAAGAAGAAAGCTCTTTTGTGTCTCCTGCGATAAGGGTACTAGTTGAATTATGAGGGCTCCATCCTCATGACCCACCTTGCAAAGGCCCCACCTTGGAATACCAAGGTATTAGGGTTTCCACATATTAATTGGGGGGAATTAGGGTTTCAACATATTAATTGGGGGGGGTGACACAAACATTTAATTCGTAAGCTCCTCTCTCTCTCCCTTTTGCATTTCTGATTTGGAAAATCTATATGCTCTAATTTACTTTGCAGTTTTCTCCCCGTAAAATACTGTAAAAGTCTCCTCAAAACTTGAGTGGACATTTGGATTTTGTTGAATCTTTTCATGATTTGCCTATAACACAAGAATGATTTCATCTATCATTTGATTTTCTTAGCTTATGTGAGATTCAGAATACCAGTGCACTGACAAAAAGTGAATCAGCATGCTGAATTTGCCTACAAAACCTGGTCAGCAGGTGTGGCCCTAGACTGAGTAAAACAGGGAATCCATGACTATGTCCGAGTCTGGCCTTGTCCACATGGCCTGGCTTATGCATCACCTGCCAGGGTGATACGCACACTAGTTGTTGTAATACGCAAACCCCCAAATCTCAATGACATAATAAATACAAATTTTTTCTTGCTCGCATCAGGTTTTACTAGATGTTCTTGCTTAATGGGAGGCTCGTCAAGCAGGATTGTCTTCCATCGTGTGGTTCCTTCTATCTTGTGGCTCTACCATATTCAACAGATAACTTCCAGAGTCACCCTGTAAGAAGAGAGCATGAAGGATGACAAATTGTGAGGTTTTTAGGAGCCAAGCCTGGAAGTGTTCTCAGATCATTTTCACCCATATTCTGTTGGCTAGGACTTACATGGCCATACTGAACTGCAAGGACAACAAGGAAATGTGATGTGGTTTTGTGTCCAAGAAGAAAAGGAAATAGGTTTTGTGTTGAACCAGTGGTCTCTCACAAATGTATTTGTTGGTTCAGCCTCGTCCTTCCAGATTTATATTTCTTTTCTTTCCTTGATTGACCCTTGTTCCGAAGTATGACATATTGATTTGTGATTTTGATTCTAGTTTGGCTAACTCCTTTCTTTTTTTTTTTTTTTATAAATTTTTTTTAAAAGATTTTATTTATTTATTTGACAGAGAGAGAGATCACAAGTAGACAGAGAGACAGGCAGAGAGAGGGGAAGGGAAGCAGGCTCCCTGCTGAGCAGAGAGCCCGATGCGGGACTCGATCCCAGGACCCTGAGATCATGACCTGAGCCGAAGGCAGCGGCTTAACCCACTGAGCCACCCAGGCGCCCTGGCTAACTCCTTTCTTTATGAGATTTTGATTTACTTAGCTTGCCCACATCTGATATCCTTTTGACTCAGAATCTTGACCCTGTCTTCTGGCCATTTTTCATTCAGAGGAGATTAGAATTACTACAGAGTTAAAGAGCATTTTAGAGATTACGGAGCTTGACAATTGTTTTTATACTAGAGGTACTAATGTCTTAAGACCATTGGTAAGTTTACTTAGTACATCGAAACAAAATGTGAATATACCAAAATCTGTGTTTCTAAGCTTTCTTCTTTGTAATGTATAGACATTTTGAAAAAGGAACAAGTTAGTAAGAAGGAAGGAATTTCCTGGTATGATAGATACTGTTCATGGGTGTTAGTTCTGGGTGTGACATTCATTAGCCATGTGAAAATTTGCTCATCTTCTAATGGGCTTAATGGAATACAGAGAAGAAATATTGGGAAACCTACACAATCAAAGAGTAATAATGTTATGTCTGGTGGTGAGATTATGAAATGATTTTTTGTTTGGTTTTGTTTTTTGGTTTGTTTTTATACTGTTTTTATTTTTTTTCCCTCAAAATTTTATGAGTATGTGTTCCTTTTGTATTTACTTCCCCTCCTTTATCTCTTAAGATATAAAACTCATAAAGAACAAAAAAGATGGAGATAATTTCAAGCTCCAATTGCTTTCCAGAGTTATTATGAGAATCACATGAAACAATGTATAAGAGTGTACTTTGAAAAATGAAAATTAACTATATAAGGTAATGCTGGCAGGTTATTGCTAGCAGGTTAGATTTAGCCTTAAAAATCCAGAGTTTCGGGGCTCCTGGATGGCTCAGTGGGTTAAAGCCTCTGCTTTCAGCTCAGGTCATGGTCTCAGGGTCCTGGGATCGAGCCCCGCATCAGGCTCTCTGCTCCGCGGGGAGCCTGGCTCCCTCTCTCTGCCTGCCTCTCTGCCTACTTGTGATCTCTCTTTCTCTGTTAAATAAATAAATAAAAATCTTTAATAAAAAAAAATTCAGAGTTTCTGTGTAGGAATGCATGGAGAAATCTTGAATCTCTTGAATTCACCATTTGGGTTTTGTTGCTTCTTTAAGAAGAGGAAATTCCACAGGCCCCAAATGCATATTTGTTCTCACAAAGGCAAAAACTGAAGATTATTTGTGGCTGGTATAGACTGACCATAAATTAATCAGCATTCAAATCATCATTTTAAAGTCCATAGGGAAAAAATTATCTTAGCAAGGAATTACACCATGTTCTTGTGTAAATTAGGGAGAGAGAGTAGAAGCAGATAGATGAGGCTTGCCGGCTAATCTGAAAACTCTCCTGTTGGTATGTCATGTTGACCTTATAGAAATGTGATGAACCTGCTTGTTAGTGGTGAGTCTCTCATGGAAGCTCTTAGTTCACTTATCTGGCTTCCAGCAACCTTTGTGATTACAGGCCACCACTGAAATGTTTTATTTAAATTAAATTGATCTTTCATGTGTTTTTCTCTCTGTAAAAATAATACATAGTTCTAAAATTCACACCTTTAAGAAATATGTTATGGAGAAAAAGAAAAAGTCTCCCATAATCTTAAACTTAATTGCTGAAAGCAGGTTTTTGATATTTTTTCAAACTTTCTCAACACATATATGAACATATGTACTATTCATTTTCCTTTTTTTAATTTAAGATTTTATTTATTTATTTGACAGAGAGAGAGAGAGAGACATCAAGAAAGGGAACACAAGCAGGGGGAGTGGGTGAGGGAAAAGCAAGCAGCTTCCTGCTGAGCAGAGAGCCTGATGCGTGGCTCCATCCCAGGACCCATGACCCGAGCCCAAGGCAGACACTTAATGACTGAGCCACCCAGGTGTCCTACTATTCATTTTCTAACTATTCTAACTAACTATTCATTTTCTTAACAAAAATGTATTTCTATGTTATATATGCTGTTTTGCACAATTTTCTCATATTACATCTTAGACAAATTTTATAGGAGGATTTTTGATACCTGTTTTCTTTTCTCATATTCCTTGAGAACCCCTTAAACCCTGATTTGGATGGTAAATACTTTACAGAGTTACAAGGAAGAGAGCTGAAGGGTGGTTTGTTGTTATTATTGTTGTTTTTCTTCTAAGCAAGAGGTTTTAGGTTGGGCCATGGCTCTACTTTCATATTGGCCAACACATTATTTGTAGTTATTGTATTTATAGTGTGAATCTTGAATTAATGATTTCAGGAAAGCAGTTTTCCCGCCTTGACATTCTTTCCAGCAATGAGCTTATGAAAACCAATTGAGTTTAGAGGTGATGTTGATCTACTCTGGAAAGAAGAAATGAGTTATTCACTTAGAAACAAATCTGATCTAGTCACTCTCCTATTTAAAAACCTTTCTTGACTGCTCTGTAGGGTAGAATTTAAATTCATTGGCTTGGTTCATCAGATTTTGGGGGGGGGGGGTTCCCCTGTCTCAGCATCCTATCCCAGGTACATGCATTTCAGCTACATTGCATTTCTTGCTATTTCTCACCTTTGTGTTTTTGCATTGACTTACCCTCTGCTAGGATGCTTTTTGCTAGGTGAAGCTCACGTGTTCATTAGCTCCTTGGTCATGCTTTGCTAGACTCCCTGGACAGGGAAAATAATTCCTTTTTCCTCTTCTCTACTTCTATTATGGTGATTCTGATGCTAGAGTATAACTTACCTTAATGTGTCTTCACCCTTTTAATTTTTTTTTTATTATGGTATAATTTACAGACAATAAAGTACACAAATCTTAAATATACAGTTGATGAATTTGTCATGTCTGAATTAGTACCTATATTGTGAACCTTCAGAGTTAGGAACCATATTTTTTTTTTTTTTTTAAACAACGGGGCATCCAGCCACCGTCCCCCACGTGAGGGGCGAAGCTTAGACAACCCCACTAGGAACCATATTTTGTTCATTCTTATAGCTCCAGAGATACTTAGTAGTGCTTAAATGAATGAGTGACCACTGTAATTTCCTCATTCCATCTAGTGTTGATTTCCTTATGGAAAGGGACATTAAAGGGTATTTTTTGTGAGACTGTGACACCAAGTAATATTTGTTCACTTCCTTCCTATTAGCCTCAAGAGAGATACAGCCTATATTATTGATTTCTTCAGTGGCAATGATGGATCCATGAACAAAAACAAATTTCATCCATTTTTCTACCCACTTGATAAAGTTTTACTAAAATTGATAATCTTTAAAAAAGAAAATATAAATCTTAATACCTGAGGTATTAGGCAGAAAAGAAAGATAGTTAAGATCAGACTTCCTTTTTCTTACAATTTATTCCTAGTAGAAAAAAGCAACAGATCTTTCCCTTAAATTCCTAAATCTAAGTTTAAATTGCTTAAGAAGTGGAATGATATTTAATTTCAAAATTACTTCTCCCATTAAGAGTTGCTGACATATCAAAGGAAATGGTATTTATGCATTTTTTAAGCTAGGTCTCAGAAAACTTACTTAGAGTAACTTGACTTAACAAAAGGGTTTGGTAGTCTTCCTTGAAAGATGATCCTGAAACCAATCCCTTTAATTTATATTAGACCCTCCAAGGAAATAAAGAAACTTCCCTATTTGAAATGAGGCTCGTCTAGTTACCTTCTCTGTGCTAGGAATATCCAGGCTGAAATATCATTATTTTGCACTAATTCAGATTTTAAACTCTCCTTTTTGAAAGGTATATATAGAAATAGGTAAATAATAGCACCACGTGGACATCCTTTTTCTACTATTCTTAGTGACTTAGATGGCTTGCTCTCTTCTTAGCTTGTCTTAGAACTGCCCTTCTCCCATTAATTAATTAATCAGCTTATTTATTCACATAATCAGTCATTGTTGATGCCTTTTATTCTATAATCAGGGGGTACCAAGATAACAAGTTCAGATTAAAATTTTATCTCAGCTCTCTGTTCTTAAAACATTATTTTTCATTGGGGAAGGTATGTGCTATGAAGTGTGTAAACCTGGCAATTCACAGACCTATACTCCTGAGCTAATAATACATTATATGTTAATAAAATAATAATAAATTTTTAAAAAATTATTTTTTCCTTCCTATGGTTAATCGGCTCAAGTTAATGAATGTCCATTTAGGATCTGTTCTGTGCTCACAGTAGTTCAAGATCATAATCAAAATCTCTCTAGAAGCTAGCAATTTATCCAGTTGATTTAAATAAGAACTAATGAATTTTCAGTTCTTCATGCAGTTATTGTTATGCATTTTGTTAGTAATAATGAAATGGAAGATCCAAGCAAACTCCTCTTTCCTGGGAAACATGTATCTTCCTAGTTCCCAATACCAACAGTCCAACTACTTTTAGTTAATGGTATATCACTGCAGGGCTTTTAAAGAAACAATATCCTTTTTCGAAGGGCTATATTGTAAATTAAAAAAGAATGCATTTATGTTAAATGTTATTGTTCATTTTCAGAAGAATTGAGTGGTTTGTTGGCAGAGTTTGGGAGTAGAAATGCAATTGCTTAAATCTTACCTTGAGTTAAGATGGAACTAGTGATAAACTGACACGTATTAATCATATTTGCCTTGGTCATGATTTTATGGAGACCATAGATCTGCTTTTATGGAAAGGTGAGTTTCTGTGTAACAGTTTTTTTTTTTTAAGGTTTTATTTATTTATTTGACAGAGAGAGATCACAAGCAGGCAGAGGGACAGGCAGAGAGGTGGGGGGGAAGCAGGCTCCCCGCTGAACAGGGAGCCCAACGTGGGGCTCGATCCCAGGACCCTGAGATCATGACCTGAGCTGAAGGTAGAGGCTTAACCTACTGAGCCACCCAGGTGCCTCTCTGTGTTACAGTTTAAAACCGTACATGATCAGGCCACTTAAAGACAACCCAATAAAAGGTATTGGAGTTTCTATGATAAAAAACTAAGTACTAAGTGATATGATTACTTACCAATTGAAATAAGAAAAGTCAGGCTCTCCCTTTGGTTTTTATCTATTAATGGTCATGGGGAAAATAGTTCTTAGAATTAGGTCCTGAACCCATTTAATTAAATAAGACTGGAGGGACACTGGCAGCTTCTCCGAGCATAGTTAATGGAGAAAAGAGATAACAGAAGATCCTTTCTCCCTTGTCTTCTGTGGTCCCTCTTTTGAGAGCCCATATCTTCCTCAGGAATAGATTCTTACACTCAGAGAAAACTCAGATTGCTTTGGTCTTAGCCTATAAATCAAGAGGTAAAGCCTTTTCCTGCTCTCCTTAAGAGAGTTCTGCCCTCAGTAGAGGGCAGAGAAAGAGTGTATGTCATTAATCACTCAAGAATTGTTTACCATGTTAATCTAAAGGGCACTTGCCCATGGCAGGCAGTAAAGTTACCTTCGTTGTTTAAGAATAACCTGAGTGGTTTACTCAGACAGTTTGCAAATGTTTGGACATTATTCAAGGGTTGTCCTAGAGTGACCAATTAGCTTTATTTTTCACTGCTCTTCTTAGATTTACCTTTACACCATCCAATCACATTGAGAGGAGCAGGGGTTCCCAAAATTGCAACATTACTGACTTTCCAGCCATGTGACATAGCTTTTCAGACACCGAGTTAAATTTCAACCCAGACATCTCTCTTCAATTCAGGTCACCTACAGGCCAGACAAAACCAAGGTCATGTGTTGAACCAATGTAAGGAGTTCTGTTAGTTGCAATAACTATAATGTTATTCACAGTTTGAAATACTATACCGTGGTTAATCATAAGTTGCAGCTGTTGTGTCCTTTTATTTATGAACCCTTAATTAAGAGGACACAGCAAGGGCCACTGTTTGAAAGGAGCCTTTCATGAAGTCTTCCTTTTGGATGGTCTCTCCCTTTCATTGTGAGAAGAAGAGGACTCCGTGTTGACTTGCACAAGTTACCGAATATTATATATTGGCCTTTCTGAAAACAGTTTTCTATTCCAAATTGAAATGATCAAATTGTAATCTTTAAGTTTCAGCTAATGACAACAGAAACATTAGGCCAGTGCTCTCCAGACAATTTCTTTCAGTTGGCCCCAAACTAGATTAGTTCTTAAATGTCAGCCACCAAATGTTATATATTGTCTCTCTGAAAACAGATTTTGCTATCCAGAATTCAGAGTGTCTGTTTTTAACCATATGTTCTCACTGATGTTAATGTAAACAGACTAGGTCTCACCAGACAGCTCTTTTTCCTGTCCCCCAACCTGATGTATGCAACCTTAAATGTCAGTTCTCTCTTTCTTTCTTTCTCTCTCTTTCTCTCTCTCTTTTTTTTTAAAACCTTTATACCCTTACCTTATTTTGTGAGAATTTATCTTGTGAGTTACCCTTGTTGAAATGGGGTGTTAGATCCAGGAATTTGGGTAGGATCATTTTATGAATAAATTTTGGAATCAGTTGCTTACACAAATGGATTTTTTTAAATCTAAAAATACAGCAGTACATTATATTTTCAGGTTTGTTGATTTGTCAGCTTTATCCTATTGGATTTGTAACACTAAAGCCAGTACAGATGCTTTTTCTTGAGGCATTCAAAATGTCTCCAGACTTTAAAATCACCTTTACTTTTTGCTGATAGCTTTTTTGTGGATTTCACTCATGTGAACTTTTACTCTTCGCTTGATGATCACTTGTGAGACCTGTGCTCTAACCTCTAACGTAGGTTTTACGTGGTTCCCTGCATATGGCCCGCATTTACACACCTCTGTGACTTGAGTTATGCTCTTACTCCAGATTGGTATTTCTCTTTCATCTCCTGCGTACTTGACATCTCTCAAGACAGAGCTTAGATGGCTCCTTCCATCATTGAATTCTGCCCACTGCTTTCCAGTTGGACTTAAATGCCACTCTTTGCACCACTCTCTTTGACCTGGAGCACTTGGTTCACTCTCCCTTGTATTATAATTGATTTCTGCACACATTTTCCTCCTTTATGAGAGGCAAACTTTGAGAACCAGGACCCTGTCTTTAAGCAGTATCCAAATGATCGGCTCAGTGCAAAGCTGCATGCATCTGTTGTTCTCTCAGAAATATATGGAGAAACAGTGATATTCAGATTTCTCAGAACTGTTGTGAGGAAGAGCTCAGAGACTGAGAGTAAAACACTTGGTCAAACTCAAAATTCTCTTTAAAATGGTCAGTACTGTCCTCATGAAATGAGTACTTCAAGTTTTCAGTGACTGATATGTGACCTAACATATAATTAGCCCTTTTCTGATGCCTAAAACTTAAGAGAGGCAGTTGACCTGAATAAAAGGTGATGTCTACCTTCAGTCTGTTTTCACCAAGTCAGGCAAGAGTGCTGGGGAATGAGCTTTTCTGACTGAACATATTTGTTTAGACCTCTTTCAATGTTCTTAACCTGGGCTTCCTCTTTGCTTGTACCTATCCTTTCACTGTTCTTTTTGTGTGGGATGGCAAGTTAGCTGTAAGAGAGCATAGAGATCATACTCCTCACACCAGCAGTAGTCTGTCCTGGTGTGATCACATGCAGTGGGTAATTTACTAACAGGAACCTCTTGGGGGGCGGGGGACGGTGGGGGGCATGAAAACAAACAAACAAGCTCAGAAGGCTGTCTGGGACCAAAGGAACAGAGTTACTGGATTTGTTTAAAGAATTAAGCTTATGAGCTACACTTTCCCCTTTGCAGCACAGATAAAAATCTTTGCTTGAGGAACATTTCAACATCACAGCTGCAAGTATAATTTACAATGGAAAATGTTTTTCATTTTGGAAAGAGGCAATTGCTATTTTGTAATGGAAGACTGGGTCGGCTGGAGATAAAACTTGCATGCAAGACCAGCATGGCTTGGTGAAGGGAATGGAGTCAGTTCAACAGCTTCTTAATCAGCAGATCTCCATTTTATTCTTCATGGTAGTCCAGTCAAGAAATATTAAGTGTCTAGTGTGTTCAGGACTGCTAAGCATCATGGACAGTACAGTAAGAGTAGAAGACACAGTGTCTGCCCCCGAGGGAGTGGAAGTTTAATAGACGGCTTGAATGTACCAGGATCAACAAAGAATGGTGTTAGGCAGAGTGTCAGCAGAGTGCCACAGGGCTGACTACAAACCAGAAGGCAAGGAGTGGATTACTGTGGCTTCTGTTGCTAGGTGGCTTGAGATTTCTTGGACATTTTCCATAACTCATTTATTTTCTTTTAAACTGAGGATTATATCTGCCCTCTACCAAGTACATGGGAATAATCTGAGTAATGTTTAGACTGTGAATTTAGAACTTTTGAATCTCTTGCAAATCTGAAAACACAGAGTGTGAATGAGATGGGACAGCATGGTAGAAGAAGACTTTTGAAGATTTATTAGTCCTCTGCAATAAAGGAGTGAGAGTGCCTTTATAGTATGATTGTAATTAAAGACAGTTTTCGTTTGGTTTTATAAAACATGACTTTTAATTAATAAGTGGAGATTTATAATAACCTATCCCAAGTTGATTTGCTCTTCCTTGACTTTAAAGATACAGGACATTTCATTTTCTTGTTAAGACTGACTACTTTTTCATGATTAATTAATTTATTTGAGAGCGAGAGCAGGGGGTGAGGGGGAGCAGAGGGAGAGAGAGACATCAGCCGACTCTGCGTTGCGCGTGGGGCCGATGCGGGGCTCCATCTTATGACCCTGAGATCATGACCTGAGGCAAAACCAAGCCTCAGACACTCAACTGACACACCACCCAGGTGCCCTGACTTTATCACTTTTATTTCACTCCATTCATTAACCCATTCAGCCCGTAATTACTGAGCATGTTCCACAGAGCAGTTCCTGTGATGGGCCTTGGGACTGTGAGGTTGAAGTAGACGTGGGCCCTATCTGTAAAGCTCATGAGAAGACTGTGGAAACCAAGGAGGGAAAATCAGTTTTAAATAGGATAGAGTTTTTATGTGTTAAATATGAAGAAAATTATAACTTTAGACAAGTTTACTGGGCCATCATCATTTACTCCTTTGTTCACTCACCTGTTCACTCAGTCTTTTAGTTAACGGGTGCCAGAAACCTGAGTCATCCTCGAAATATTCACCAAGTCCTTCCCAATGTCTGTCTCCAGGTATCGGCTGGATCTGTCCACTTCCCAACATACTTATATCTTCACTATTCTATTCACCTCTTATTTGGTTTCCCAGTTTTCACTCTGATTCCCTCCAATTAGTGGCTTTCAAACCTTTTTGATTGTGACTCACAATAAAAAATATATTCATGGGGGCGCCTGAGTGGCTCAGTGGGTTAGAGCCTCTGCCTTCGGCTCGGGTCATGATCCCAGCGTCCTGGGATCGAGCCCCGTATCGGTATCGGGCTCTCTGCTCAGCGGGGAGCCTGCTTCCTCCTCTCCCTCCTGCCTGTCTCTCTGACTACTTGTGATCTCTGTCTATCAAATTAAAAAAAAAAAAAAAAAAAAAGCTCAAGGCCTGAGAAATGTCTCCAAGTTGTTTCTTTAAAAAAAAAAAAAAATATATATATATATATATATATATATATATATATATTCATGATACCCCAGTACACATACATAGGTGTGTGTGCTGTGTATCTTTAAGTAAATCTGAAACAAAAGATTCATAAAGTAATACTTGCCTTTACTTTGTAGGTTGCAGTTTGATGTTTTTAGAAACTATTTTTTTTTTTCATCCTAGGCATGGACCAACTGAATTCATTTTGTGAACCACTAATGCATTAAAATACACTGTTCTAGTCCTTTCTGTCTTCCTTCTCCTTTCTTTCTTCCTTCTTTCCTTCCCTCCCTCCTTCCCTTACTCCCCTCCCTTTCTTCCTTCTTTCCTTCCTTCTGTCCATCAGGTCCTTCCTTCAGTCCTTCCTTCCTTTCTTCCTTCCATTTTTTCATTCATTCCAATATAGTTAACAAACAGTGTTATATTAGTTGCAGGTTTACAATATAGTGATTCCCCAATTCTGTTCTGACTTAATGTCATCACGATGAGCGTACTTTTAATCCCCTTCACCTATTTCCTCCATCCTCCCCACCTCCCATCTGATTCCCCTCTGGCAACCACTAGTTTGTTCTCTATAGCTGAGAGTCTGGTTTTTGTTTGTTTGTTTGTTTGTTTGCCTCTTTGTTTCTTTGTTTTATTTCTTAAATTCCAGATATGAGTTTGATCATATGGTATTTGTCTTTCTTGGACTGACTTATTTCACTCCATTATACCCTCTGGATGCACCCAAAGTTGTTGCAAAGGGCAAGGTTTCATTATTTTTTATGGCAAGTAATATTGCATATCATCTTCTTTATCCATTCATCTACTGATATACTCTTGAGTTGCTTCCATATCTTGGCTATTGTAAATAATGCTGCAATAAACATAAGGGTGTATGTAACTTTTTGAATTGGTGTTTTTGTATCCTTTGGGTAAATATTCAGCAATGGAAATACTGGATCATATGACAATTCTAATTTTAATCTTTTGAGGAACCTCCGTACTGTTTTCCACAGTGGCTATGACGGTATGCATTCCTACCGACAGTGCACAAGGTTTCCTTTTTCTCTATATCCCTGCCAGCACTGGTTGGTTGTTACTGTCAGGGGGATGGTTTCTATCACTTCCCTGCTTAAAGTCTTTCTTTGGCCTCTGGTTGCATTTAGGATTAAACCTGGAAATGATAGCTTGGCCCGTGAGGTCCTGTGTGGTCCTACCTCTGCTTCCTATTCACTCTTTTCTCCCTCTCAACACCTTTAGAGAGCTTCTTTCTTCTCCGCAGAATAGTCTTCCTTTCTCTAGCCTTCACCTGGCTAACTCCCATTCTCCTTCTTGACTCTGTAAATATGACTCCCTTAACAAAGTTAGATTTTCCTTATAACCCTCATTCTTCTCTTTACTTTTTATTCTTTGTATTTATTATAATTTTAGAATTATGCATTTTTTAAGATTTTATGTATTTGATGACAGACAGAGAGAGAGCACAAGCAGGGGGAGTGGGAGTGGGAGAGGGGGAAGAAGCTACCCTGCTGAGTAGAGAGCTGGTGGGGCTGGATCCCAGGATCACTCCCCTGGGATCACGACCAGAGCCAAAGGCAGGCACTTAACTGACTGAGCCACCCAGAAGCCCCATGTATTTCTTTTCATGACTTTGTTGCACACGGGTGGCACCCACTAGACTGCAAGTTCCTCGAGAGCTAAAACCAGGTCTGTTTTGTTTTTTGCTATATTCCCATAACCTAGCACAGTCCTAGCACAGTTAACAAATCTTTGTGAGCACCTACTTTGTGTCAAGATCTCTGCTTGGTCCTGGGAGTACAAAGGTATATAAGATGTAGACCCTGCTCTCAAGGAGTTCAGCTCTTTTGGCATTTGGAGTTTCTGACAATAAGATAATCTAAAAGGCAGAACAGGTTAATAAACATAGTAGAAAGGGTGTTAGAATGCTGTCGTTCCTACAAACAATGCTTTCTTTAGTTTAAGACCCTAACAGAAGAAAGGCTTTCCTTATTGCCTCTTAATACAAACGGAAAGAACCATGGTGGTATTGTTGAATGACTGAATAAATTTCCCACTGATATATAGATGGATTTAAGCAAACGGTGGGTGCCTTTTATTTTTTAATGTTATTTCTGTCTCATCATAATTCTCAGGTTCTGAATCTGATGAGCCATCAAGCCCCGTCTTCCACGTAATGCTAGAATATTCATAACCTCCCTGGAAGGTTTAGGCTTTGAGCACTTCCACTGCTGGAGAAGCAACTATTACACAGAACAGCCTATCCCATTTTGAAACAATTTGAATTGTTAGAAATTGTGTTGTTAATTTGGGTTATTTTTCTGCCCATTTGTCTGCCCTTTGGAGATAGGGAGTTAAGTCTGCTCTGTCTCCCACACAAGGACTCCTCAGCTGTTTGCAGATATTTAACCACCCCCCACCCAAGAAGTTCTGTTTTTACAGTTGAAGCAGTCCTGGTTTCTCCAGTTATTCTTCATGTGACATGATTTCCCTTCCCGTTTTCTTCCCGTGACACCCTTCACATGCTCCAGTTTTCTGTATTCTGTAACACTTGGCACCCGGAGTGGAGGCAGCATTCCAGCTGTGTCTGGACCAGTGTGGAGCATGGGGGGCCATTTCCCCCCTTATTGTGAACGCCAATACTTTTGCTAATCAGACCTTAAATGAATTGCATTGGATTCTTCAGCAGCCAGGTCACACTGTTGGCTCATACACTGTGCACAGTCCACTAAAACCCTAGATCTTTTTCACATGAACTCTTATTCAGCCCGGTCACTCTCCTGTCCCTAACTTTCTTATATCCCTGTAATAGGTTTTTACATTTATTCCCATTCAGTCTCCTCTTGTTAACTTCAGACCGACGGTGGTGGAGTCTGCAGGCTTGGCAGAAGAAAAAAACTCAAACCCCAGTGAATACCACAACAGTTATTTGCTTTAAGTTCAGGAAATGAAAAGTTATGCTGGTTTTAAGTTTCTCAAGTTGCCTCCCGCCTCCTTCCTCCACCTCATCCCCCAGCTCCCTTCAGTGTTTTGGTCTGAGGCCCCGTGGAGGGTGTCTGCAGCTAGCCCATCTTTAGGGAGAGCCCAGTTCTCATCCTCCCCATGCCACCATTCAGTAGTAGCTGGGGTCTGCCTGGCTAAGCCAAGGGAACATCTAGCTTCCCCGAGAAAACCTTTGCTGCCTAGTGATACCTACTTGCCACCTACTTGCGCTGCGACCTTGTGGGGCCGATTTTCCCAACGTCTCCCAGAGGAAACAGAAATCAAGCCGCTCCCTCCACCCCCCCCCCCCACACTCTCTTTTGTCCCCACAATCCAGCTCTGGAAAATATCTGAAGGCCACAGAAGTGGGAGTACCCTTTGATGTTTATATTGGCTGGCTCCTTTTCCTTTTTACTTCTTTTTTTTTAATAATCAGAGTAGTAGAAAATGTGGAGAATTAACCGCATGACAGCAGCAGAGGAATTCATTAGAGAAACTGAGATGAATTCTGCTCAGATTTCAGGCTCTCAAGCGGGAGTCACAAAGGAGTAATCGTCCTCTAGTTGTTTTTAATCATTTCTTTTGTGGCACCTTCCTTGTCCCTGAAACCAATCTCAGTGTCCAGCATGAGGGAGCCTGAGAACATAGGCCATCCGCATGGAGACTTTGATTTGGGGATTACTACAGCCATATTAGCTGCCCCTTCCAAACTCCCTTTGACAAGATGGAACCTGTCCATCTTGGAGAGGGCAACGCACAGTGCTGTGTCATGGCTTTTTAAAAAAAGTGTTTCCCATTAAAATTGTTAAAAAAAAAAAAAAGTGTGCATAAAGCTCTACTACAAAAAATTCCCAAATAGACCAAGAAATGCTGAGGAACAAATTTTATAAATGTGTTTTCTAATGGAATCCTCAGAGATCCTTCCTCTCATGAACCTCAAAGGTAGCTTCCATGATGGCTTTGCCCATGACCTAGTTAATTCATGCTTAAAATTTTACTTAAAGGAGCTCGGTAAAATAAAACAGTGATTTTTCTCTCTGAATGTGTTAAGGCAGCAGCTGGAGCCCCAGAGGCTGTGGTAGTGTTAAGATTTCACTCCCAGGGTCTGAAGTAGTCCTGACTGCTTTGCTGAAATATTGGTCCCATTGCTATTCTGAGTCCTCAGGAATCTGTTTTTAAAATGCAATCATATTAGGAGGCTTTGTACTCTAGAACTTTCATCTACGTTAGAAATTTCTATTCAGATATCATTTATTGAGCTTATAAGTAGAAATCATTTGTGTCTATTTATTAAATAAAGCCCCTGTAAAGCCCCTTCTCAGTTAGATGTTTTAGCTTTGCTCTAGGAAACATATCTACCTGAGAATAATGAAAAGGTCACTTCTTGAATCTTAGTGATACTTTTGGAAAGAGAATTCATTATCCTGAAGTATCCATGCATATAATTAATTTTAAAACCATCTGGTTTTTACATTAAGTTAACCCAGTCAAAATGTGCTTTCATCAGACATGTAGGGCCTAACAGAGGCAAGTCAAGTATCACAAAATTCTCCCAGGGAACACAGTTCTTGTGACTTCTCTTAGGGCACGGTCTCTAAAACCTGCTCCGAGACTCAGAACCAGATAGTTCGGTAATAAGTCACCTTTCCATGTCATGTTTCTCCTACCTGCCAAATGGGAGAGACATAGGTACTTGTCACCTGGGCGTCAATGAGAGAAAATATTTCAATCTCTTGTGTCAGTAGTAAACAGGAAGGAGGGGTAACTGGTCTGTAGATGTCATGAGGAAGGATCTATGGAAGAAGGGAGAGTTGGGTGAGGTCTGGAAGAATACAGAGGATGTAATCATTCAAAGACCATTTTTTGAGGACTTGTGATACAAAGACATTTAAGATATGTTGCCTGATTCTGATTTGGATTGACATAGAGGGGACCTAAAGGCAACATGAGAAAGGGAGTAAAAGCATAGGAGTGAAAAGTCATAGTATGTTTTGTATACATTAAATAGTAGAAGATTAATTCATAGAAGATGGGATTCAGTTTAAGTTTTTATTTTTTTTATTTTTTTATTTTTTCTTTAAGATTTTATTTATTTACTTGACAGAGATCACAGGTAGGCAGAGAGGCAGGCAGAGAGAGAGGGAAAAGCAGACTCCCTGCTGAGCAGAGAGCCTGATGCAGAGCTCGATCCCAGAATCCCAGGATCATGACCCGAGCCGAAGGCAGAGTCTTTGACCCACTGAGCCACCCAGGCGTCCTCAGTTTAAGTTTTTAAAAAAAAGTTTAAGTTTTTTAAAAACAGATTTCCTAAGGACATTATTAAGAAATGAATAAAAATATGTATGTACGAATATTTTTGAATGAAAACTTGGGGGAAAAACCAAAACTCAGGGAACTGATTAAGTTAGATTACACATATACAATGGAGTGCTCTTAGCTATCAAAAATCATGTTGTCCGAAACTTTTTGTTCAAATGGGGAAATGCTCATGGTATGGGGAGGAGTGCAAAATGTAGTTCATAAAATAGAATGTACAGTATGATCCCAATTTTGTAAAATATATGTATCGTGAGGAAAAAATCAGGGAGGACAAACAACAAGCTGTTGACAGTGGTTATGTATACGTTTCGAGACTATGAGTTATTTAAGTTTTCTCCTTTGATCCTTTTGATTTTTTTTTATCTTCTTTGATATTTTCAATTTTATTTTGATCTTCTTTGATATTTGCAACTTTCTTCTGCCGTGAAAATGTGCTATTTTCCAATTAACTTTTTTTTACATGAGGATAAGAAGTTAGGCACTTATTTGTTGGTTGATCTATTCATTTGTTTTAGGCAATACAGAGTCCAGTGCGAAAGTCTGAATGAATAAGTGACAGACTGAAAATAATACTGTTGCGAGACATATATGTAGAGGAGTGTAAGATGTTTTACAGTAGAGAGAGCCTCGTGTTGGAGTGATGAATCTGCAGATCGTAGCAATACTTTGTTGTAAAATGATGGACTTTTGACCAACTTTAAAAAAGTCTTTAATTTATTTAAATTCAATTAATTAGCATATAGCATATAGTGTATTATTAGTTTCAGATGTAGAGTTCAGTGACTCATCAGTCTTATATAACACCTGTGCTCATTATATGACATGCCCTCCTTCATGTCCATCACCCAGTGACCCCATCTTCCCACCCTCTCCCCTCTCCTCTCCATCAACCTTCAGTTTATTTCCTATGATTAAGAGTCTCTTATGGTTTATCTCCCTCTCTGATTTTGTTTTATTTTTTCTCTCTTACTCCTATGATCCTCTGCTTAGTTTCTTAAATCCCACATATGAGTGAAATCATATGATAATTGTCTTTCTCTGACTGACTTATTTCGTTTAGCATAATACCCTCTGGTTCCATCCATTTAACTGCAAAAGGCAAGATTTCATTTTTGTTGGCTGAGATATAGATAGATATATATATCTATATCTCACATCTTCTTTATCCTTCATTTGTTGATGGACATCTGGGCTCTTTCCATAGTTCAGCTATTGTGGATATTGCTGCTATAAACATTGGGGTGCAGGTGCCCCTTTGGATCACTACATTTGTTTTTTGGGGGAAAATACCTGGTAGTGAAATTGTTGGGTCATAGGGTAGCTCTATTTTCAACTTTTTGAGGAACCTCTGTACTGTTTTCCGGAGTGGCTGTACTAGCTTGCATTCTCACCAACTGTATAAGGGGTTTCCCCTTTCTCTGCATCCTCGCCAGCGTCTGTCATTTTCTCATTTGTTAATTTTAGCTGTTCTGACTATTGACTGACTCTTAATGTGGGCTCAGGTCATAATCTCAGGGTTATAAGATCAGGCTCCATGCTGGGTTTGGATCCTGCTTAAGATTCTGTCTCTCCCTCTCCCTCTCCCCCTCCTGCCCCCTCCATGTTCTCTCTCTCTCAAAATAAATAAACAAATAAACAAAATACAATAAAATAATAGACGCTTGAAATAGTGTGGTGATTGTAGGAATTCAAAAGAAAAGCTAGATGTAAAACGTTATAAAGGGTGAATAGGCAATATTCAGTGGAATGCCTCAGAGAGGTGAGAGAAGGAAGAGTCCCAAGGACAATTATAATATTTCAAGATTTCCTGGGAGAATAGTAAATGGTGGTAGAGATAGCTTGCATGAAAACTAGGATCAATCATTTCAATCCAAGTTTGTTTGTTTACTGGGCTTTTTTTTTTTTTTTTTTTTACTTTTTTATTTGGAAGAATGGAAAAGTTGTAAGAATAAAAATAGCACACTGAAAAGGTACAGTCCAAAGAATATAGTCAGTGATAGTGCAACAACCATATCACAGGACAGATCGTGGCTACCCTTGGCAGTGAACATAGTATAAGTTATAAACTTGCCAAATCACTAAGCTGTACACCTGAAACTAATGTAACATTGTGTGTCAATGAAATAAATAAAATCTTTAAAAAAAAAAAAAAAAGGGGCGCCTGGGTGGCTCAGTGGGTTAAGCCGCTGCCTTCGGCTCAGGTCATGATCCCAGGTCCTGGGTTCGAGCCCCACATCGGGCTTTCTCCTCAGCGGGGAGCCTGCTTCCTCCTCTCTCTCTGCCTGCCTCTCTGCCTACTTGTGATTTCTCTCTGTCAAATAAATAAATAAAATCTTTAAAAAAAAAAATTGTGTGTCAACTATACTCAAATTAAAAAAAAAAAGTGAGAGCAAACCAAAAAAAAAAAAAGGAAAAAAAAAGGACACTAAAATATCTTAAAATATCTTTAGCAGGAGTCATCTGTTGCTAGTATTTCACATTTTAAATACATTAAAACAAATGTATTTGTTTATTTATTTATTTATTTATAGAGCAAGAGAACACGTGCTCATGAGCATGGGGGAAAGGACAGAGGGAGGGGCAGGTGGAGAAGCAGACTCCCTGCTGAGCAGTGAGCCTGATGTGGGACTTGATCCCGATGTGGGACTTGATCCCAGGACCCTGGGGTCCTGACCTGAGCCAAAGGCAGACACTTAACCAACTGAGTCACACAGGTGCTTGAGAGAGACTTTTAAGCAGGCTTCACATTTAGCATGGAGCCTGATGTGGGGCTCAATCTCGTGATCTGAGGTCATGACCCAAGCTGAAATTAAGAGTCGGATGAATCCCCCAGGTACACCTTACTTTTGCTTTATAATGTTGTACTCGGTCTACCTACCTACCTACCCACCCACTATGTAGGTATCATCTAAATAACTACATGTACATATACATATACATAATATTTTTCTGATTTTGGGGAGTAAATTATATTCATCTTGATTCTTTACCCCCAAAATACTTAAGTATGTATTTCCAAGAAACAGGATATTCTCTTATATAACCTTTAGGTAATTATCAACTTCAGTAAATTTGATTAAGTGTTTTCGTCTAATCTATGATTCATACTGTTTTGTCAGTTAATCTAGTGGTCCAGTGGTGTCCTTTATGGCATTTTCCCTACCTCTAGCACAGGATTCAGTCTAGATTTAGGTATTACAATTAGTTGTTATGTCTCTTTAGTCTCTTTTAATCTGGAACATATTCATAGCATTTATTTTTTAAGACTTGGGCATTTTTGAAAGATACCTCTTCCTCCCTTACATGCTTTTTTTTTTTTTTTTTTTTTTAATTTGTCTGCTGTTTCCTTATAGTTAGATTCAGGTGATGCCTTGCCAGCCAGATGATGTTTTGTCCTTCTCAGGTTAACATATCTGGAGGTATAACGTAATGTCCATCTGCCCCTCATTGTGATGTAAATTTCAACCACTAGGTCAAGGTATTATCTAATTTTCCTCTATAGTTACTGTTTTTCCGTTTCAGGCACTAAGCAGTCAGTGAGAATAAATTTCTTGCTTTTCATCATCTACCCACATTTAGTATTCATTGTTAGTTCTTGTATAGTCCAGGCTCAATAAAACAGCTACAAAATCATGATTTTCCAACTCTAACATTTCCTCCACATTTACCAGTCATCGCTAGACATTTTTCTTTAAGCAAGAGAGCTCTCTCTTTTTCTCATCCAACCATCCACCTATCCATACATTCATCTCTTACTAGTTTGAACTCATGCATTCCTATTCATTTTAGTACTGTACTGAATTATTTTGAGGCTCAAATTGTCCCAGATTTAGCCACTGTGTTCTTGTGTCATATCACCACCATATTTTTCCTTTTTTTTTTTTTTTCAGCAAATTCCAGGCTCATTTTGTACCTATCCTTCCCCAGCCCCTAAATCACCCATTTCTCCAAGACTCCCCAGTTTTTTTTAGTGGAAGTGT
The DNA here is from genome assembly GCF_902655055.1 of Lutra lutra. Classification (NCBI taxonomy): domain Eukaryota; kingdom Metazoa; phylum Chordata; class Mammalia; order Carnivora; family Mustelidae; genus Lutra; species Lutra lutra. Next base: position 114,547,116 of record NC_062284.1, read on the forward strand.
AGTAGGGACCAGGTTCTGGGAGTAGGTATGTTCTGTGCTTCTTGGCCCTTTCAGCTGACACAGCTGGGAAATACATAAATAAATAAATGTATATACTATATGTATGTATATGTATATATATGTAGGTGTATGTATCTATACGTGAAATCAGAGTGATTTCACAATTTCTAAAATATGTGTGTGTGTATCTTAAAAATTGTGAAATCATTCTGATACCTTCAGTTTTAGTCCATCCCCACAAGGTTCTTTCTTGCTCAACTCAGTTTTGAATAGCTTCCAAGTCTGAAATAACAATAAGGCAAAATGGTAAAAGTGTCCAGCATGCAGTTGGGGAGATAGAAAATTGAAACACACGTAAGAGGGTAAGATTTAGTGATTAAGGTTAGGGTGTCATCTACCCAGAGTTAGAGGTGAGCACAATTAGAGTTTGCCAAATCCAAAGGTGAGGCTGTATGCGAATCATGCTAAAAGAGAAAGGAGATAGGATGGTCACTGAACTTTGAGATCCATGAAGATGTTGTGGTAGAACACAGAGGAGACAAATAAGAATAGCCCAGGAAGGGGATGGAGAAAAAGAGAGCCAGTCCTGTGTAGAGTCATGAAGGTTAAGACTAGAAAGGTTTTCAGCAAATCCACGGGTGGTCAGGGAAAACTGAAGACCAAGACTAGACCTTTGGATTTGACGTTTGGTTACCAAATATTTTTAAAAATGGATTTCGGAGGTCATTTGAGATTTTTTTGAAGGTACAACTTTAAAGTAGCAATGCAGCTCCCATTAATTAATATTTGACATTTACAGGGACACCTAGATGGCTCAGTTGTTTAAGCATCTGCCTTAACCAGGTCATGCTCAGGTCATGATTCTAGGGTCCTGGGATCAAGCACTGGGCTCCTTGCTCAGCAGGGATCCTGCTTCTAGCCCTGCCTGCTGCTCCCCCTGGTTGTTCTCTCTCTCTGACAAATAAATAAAATCTTAAAAAAAATTGACACTTATATTTAGTTTTTTTTTATCCTTTTAGATATATTCACCAAATATTATTTTGTTTCTAATTATATGCTAAGCAAGTTATGCTTTGTGTATAAAGTGTCCAAATCTAAGAGGCATTGTAGACAGGCTATTTTTAGGGAACTCATGTTTTTCTTTAAAAGCTCGGTTAGCATTTGGAATCGATATACAGTATAATATTTAAAAGAAAAACAACATATTTCCTCATCCCCCAAGAGGTTTCTTAAAATAGCATGTAATCTTACCTACAGTGGGAAAAGTTTCAAATTTTATAAATTGGGTTGAATCTAACTCAGATTACCTGACCAGGAGAGCCCCCAAGAAAAACAAGGTGTGGTAAAGGTTATAGTAATGGTAATTAAGAAATTTGTGTTGTGCACGCTGGGCCTCCCTCACTAAAAGCAGTGACCCAGCCTGTGGCTACTGGCACCATTTCTAACTGCTGAGACATGCTGTCTCTTTAGAGAGAGGTCCAAACCAAATCTTTGCCCGCCTTGAAAGCCAAAATATTCTTCCCATTCCCTTCAGCCACAGAAGGGGCTGAGCTTTTGCTAATAGGATCCATGTCTTTGTGACCTGTTGCTGCATCAACCTGTTTTCTCTGCAGCATGTGAGCAACAAGAGGTTTGAGTTTAGTTGCTTTTCTTCCCAGAGTCATGGAGTATTTGAAGTGCTAGAAACTAGAAAGGATCTTTGAAGGGACCCACTTTCAGCCTCTCACAATGCGGACGAAAACACCAAGACTCAGCCAGGTGAAATGATATGTTCATGTCCCTACAGTCATGTGGAGCTTGAACACAGGCCGGCCAACACTGCACGTAGGTCTGTAGCTGTCTGTCATATATGACAGCATCTCTTGTCAGCAGCAACACCTCTTTGGGGTGACACATTATACTCTAGACGTGTACCAAGTCTGTGCCAGCACAGAGTTGTTCTGTGTTAAGAAGCAGCTAGGTAACCAGCACCCACAAGGCAACCCTGTGGCTAACTTGAACGTAAAATATTTTCTGAGTTGAATGGGATCTGTGGAGATCTGTGACAGGCTTGTCCTGAGGTGAAGTTCTGTTGTGTTCAGGGGTTGGAGACATGCTGTATGTTGTAGCACCTCAGGGAAGCACTCTCCAGTCTGGAGACCGATTTTCTCATCCTTCACATTGCAGGACTTCAAGACATTAGATTCAAAATCGTATGTCTTTCTCTTTTCTGCCCATGGAGAAGACTACTACTCAAGCACGCTGGTATCTACCATTTTGGGACATATGGGAGGCTGTTTCCATTTCATCTGCTTTCAGTCAGCAAGTATTTATAGAACGCTGGGTGAGCCAGTCACCATGCTAGGAATAACAAGGGCGTCTGGGAACCGCCGTCCTCCTTCTTAAGTTCAGGGGCCGAACAGTGTGCACGGCAAACCTTGCTGACCATCCCTGCTGCCGCCTTTGGTGGGTGACCTCTCTGGCTCCCAGAGCCTTGTGTTTTCACAGCTTCACTGAGTCTTCCTCAGGAGAAGTCATCCCTCCCACCAAGATTCCCTTCAAAAAGATGAGGTTTTCCGAGAGAATTTTAAAATTTTCTTTGTTGTCTTTTTCACTTCAGTCATCTTCAACATTTGAAAGAGCTCAAGTGAGGACAAAGAGAAAGGATATTTAGGCCTGAAAAATGGAAAAGTCCCCTTTAAATCTACTTTTCAGAAGGTGATTTTAAAATATTCTGTACCCTCAGGGATCTACTGCCCGTTGGATACACAGGCCTCAGCTACCATCATGTTAGAAGACACTGTGTTTAGGCTTCAAAGAAAGGAATTATACTGAGAACTTTTAGTGATAATTCTTTTATTGTAGCCTTGGATGTCTTCCTCCTGCTAATCTTTTTAAATGGGTCTTGCAGGAAGCTGCTTGCCAGGCTATAATATACCTCCAGGGAATGCTACACACCATCTTTTTCCTTATTTGGCACTGAAATTTCATCAGGCTGTGTGAATCTGAGTAAAACACGCTCTAGGAATATCTTTAGAATAGTTCTGTAGTTGGAGAATTTGAGACCAGGTAACAATGGAACCAGGTTTTATATGCCAGGCCTAAAGCAAGTAAAGGCAGGTAGTAGTTCTGTTCCTGTATTCAAATATACCAGGGCTCAATATGCAGGATTACCTAAAAAACAGGCTTGTCCACGTGTGTTTTATTTTAAAGATGTTAGGGCTGGTAAAGCTGTGTTGTATATATGCGCACAGATCCCTTCAGAAACCAGGTCTGTTTGTTTGGGCGATAAAGCTTTGGGCTGATGAAGGGTGGTAGAATGACCTTGTGTGTGTTTGGGTTGCCCGCAGGGAAGTCCGGTGGGCTCCAGTTGCGGCCCCTACAACTGTGGTATCATGGGAAAAAAAAATCCTTGAACTTAAAGCACTTTCCTTACCTGTAACAAACAGACAAAAATGTCAGCCTCATAGTTTGTGTGAGGGTCAGATGAGAAACTATTCGGGAAAGTGCTTCATAATCTATGTAGCACTCTGTGAGAGCAGGGAAATATGCTTGCGATCATTATCATGATGACGGGGCGCGAGTTATTCCCCAGATGGGGTAAGGTCGTCCGAAGAGAGTTGGTAGGTCACTCTACCGAACAGAATTCTGTATGTACTGCAGAAACTCCCTGTCTGAGTCATGGAGTAAAGTGAGGGGTCATGAGAAGTGTGCTCCATTTAAGATGTTCGGTTCATTTTCACATTCCATTCTTGACCAGCAAACCGGTTTCACTTCATTTCGTGTCACTTTCACTTTCAAGTTCTCAAGCTTCGGTTCAGTGTCAGAGACATTCCCACACTTAAAAATTTGCATTGTCTTCCTTGATCTTTTCTTTGAGAAGTCTGTTTATCTGACTAATGCACTGTGGTCAGAATGAAAGCGTTGCTCATGGTGCATTTCCTAGGTAGGAATGTCGAAAATCAACAAGGGGCCTAGCCCAAAGTGTTCTCTAGGAACCTTTCCCCTGCCCTCCCCACCCATCGCCTACTGGCTCTGATTTGTTTGTGTGTAGGGCTGCTTCCACTTCTAGGTCAAAGGCCTGGCTGCCTATGCACAGGGTTCCCCTTTCTGTGTACTGTGGTCTGGTGCCCTTATTAGTGTCTGGTTACCTGCTTCCTTCTATAAGTGAGAGTCGTAACATGGCAGTGAACCCTTCCGTGGAGGACTTTTAAGGAGCCAAGGTATTCTGGCTCAATCTCTGGAACCATAGTCTAGAAAAGACGCATAGTATATGGTGTTCTGTCATCTTTCAGCATCCTTCTCATAAGCCCTAGGAAATATTTAGCTCCAAAGAAAAGACAAGCAAGTAGGGTTAGGCTTCAGGCCTCTAAATGTCCTAGGGGAAGGACACATCACCACCACGACCAAGGCAAATGACATCTTGTGATGATTACTGAGAGCCAATATGAGCTCACAAAAAACAACACATTCTTATTTCTAGCATCCTTTTATTCTTCTGCCATCATCTGATTGGTTATAGGAATGTCATAGAGTGCATTTTTCTTTCTGGGAGGAATTTGGCATGATTTTTATTATATTCTTATTGTCTAGTTGGGATTAGTTCAGTAGATTCATAGCTGGTTAAACAAGTGTTTAACAAACTAGTTTTGAGCTGAGTGATGTCCATCTGGAAGGACTCCGGAATCTGTTTGCTGATGCTGTTCTATCCAGTTTACTCATTTAAAAATTTTGATGAAAGCATAAAAGATGTGGTTGTGTAATGTATGGTTCACTCAAAGTTAGAAGGGATGGCTAACATCGCCAATAGGAGGAACAAGGATTTAGAAAGATCTATGTAGGTTGATGGGATGGGTTTGCTAATAACAACCACATATAATACTTACTGAGGACTTACTATGTGCCAGATAGAATGTCAGATGTGTTACGTATATTCCCTCCTATATCCTCAAATGACCCTCTGACGTTTATACTATTAATATTCTAATTGATAGTAGGTACATAGAGGCACAGAGATGTGAAGTTATTTACTCAAGTTCCACAGTTAATAAGAGATATAGCTGGCACAGAAACTAGCTGTTTAACATCAAAGCCCATGTTCTTAACCACTATACTATGCTACCAGAGCCAGTGAATCAAAATTTTATAGAAGTCAATGTAGAGTCCTACACTGAAGTTACCAAGATACTACATTAAGTCCAAAATAGGAAGGTGGGAGTTTTTACTTGCTAGCAAGTAATAGGGAAGAGTTTTAAGGTTGTTTGTTGATGGGAAGTACAATGAGTCAATATTGTCATGTACTTGCTTAAAGAAAACAACAATGATGGGGCACCTGGGTGGCTCAGTGGGTTAAAGTCTCTGCCTTTGGCTCAGGTCATGATCCCAGGGTCCTGGGATCGAGCCCCATATCGGACTCTCTGCTCAGCACGGAGCCTGCTTCCCTTCCTCTCTCTCTGCCTGCCTCTCTGCCTACTTGTGATCTTTGTCTGTCAAATAAATAAAATCTTAAAGAAAAAGAAGACAACAATGACTTCTGTATTCTGAATGAGAGAGAAGGAGCCTAGTTCATGTCTGTATAGAAGTTCTTCCTGGAATCCTTGGAGAGAGCTGCAAAAGAGACCAGAATGTTCTGTAGCAGGAGGCCCTTCATGGAAGCCTTAGGACAGGGGAATTGTGTTAGCCTTGGTACTTGTCAACTGTAACTCCAGCAGGGGCCACCAAGCCAGTGGGGCACTCTTGTCTCTGAAATGTCCTGCCTCTGTAGGGAATTGTATGAAAAAGACACTTCTAGCTGTGAGAGCTCTGGGGGGCTTGGTGGGCCCAGATGACTTCTGTGGACCCCCTTCTGTAAGATTCTCAGGGATCAGTGAAGATTCACATTGGTGAACAACAACAACTCTGAGTTAAGCAAGGCAATGATTTAGGGGCTGAGTTTGTTTGAGCAATGAGAGATGGTCAATGTTCTGAGAGCTATGGCTGGTCATGTTCTGGAGGTGGCTTTGCTCCAACTGTTTGTTCACCAGTGTTTTGAGTTAAAGGGAATGACAGTCTACAAATTTACGCACATGGCACTTCACAGAATAGAAGAAGCCAACTTCTGGCCTCTGATATCCACATGCAACAAATATAGCTTGTGTCCTTCCCCCAGGACTCAATTTGTAAGTCTCTTTATTGCATTGTGCTGTAGTAAACAATTTCCCAGTTTTGTGGGCAATCTGTGAAACCATCTTTCCCTTTATTTCAACTTTGTTGTTGTTGTTTTACGTTTATATTGTGAATTAAATGGACCCTTAGGGCTTCCAATTATATTATGGAAAAAAGAACTTGGAGTTCTGAGAACCTGAAGAACATTTTGTTTTTCTCAGCTGGATATTTAGGACCTTTAAGACTTGTTATCATTTCCCCAAAATTTCGAGAGTAATCATTCCTGTCACTTGGCAGCAATAATGTATTCAATTCTCTCCTGACTTACCATTATAATAATTCCTTATTCCTGTATGGCCTTTTATATTTTTACAAAATGCTATTTTACACACAATAGTCATCTCAAATAATCCTGTTTGGAAGGTAGAACAGAGGAGACTAGACAGGTATTATTGTCCCATTTCAGAGACAGAGAACATGAAACTCAGAGAGTGTGGTGGTAACAATTATAACAGATGTTTTTTGAACACCGACTCTGTGCCAACTATCTGCAGTAGTTTGTTTAATCCTTGTAATAATAGTTCTCTGAGTTAGGTATTAATTTCTCCATTTGGGTATGGAGAAGCTGTGACTCAAGAGCATAACTTGTCCAAAGTCACACAGTAGTAAGTAGAAGAACTGGAACCAAACCCAGAGTTTTTTGATTTTGAAACCCATGTTCTCAATCAATAGATTATTACTACCAGAGAGGTTATGAACCCGCCAGGGCCATCTGGGTGCCCAGTGGCTAGGCAGGGTCAGGATCTATGTCTTTACACTGTTTAGCACATTTTATACTATACTCTGCAGCTGCTTCACTGGTTTTCATTAACAATTGGTTCTTTTCAATACATAAAGAGGAAACAAATGAAAACTGAGCCAAACTATATCCTTATGACATAGAGGAACTCACTTAGAATCATAAAGAATCTCAGGCTATTATGAGATTTTTTTTTTTAAGATTTTATTTATTTATTTGACAGAGATCACAAGTAGGCAGAGAGGCAGGCAGAGAGAGAGAGAGAGGAGGAAGCAGGCTCCCTGCCAAGCAGAGAGCCCGATGCGGGACCCGATCCCAGGACCCTGAAATCATGACCTGAGCTGAAGGCAGAGGCTTAACCTGAGCCACCCAGGCACCCTATTATGAGATTTTTAAGTGCCTAATGTTCTCTTCATATTCTTTTTTAAAAGATTTTTATTTATTTATTTGACAGAAAGAGATCACAAGTAGGCAGAGAGGTAGGCAGAGAGAGAGGGGGAAGCAGGCTCCCCTCTGAGCAGAGAGCCTGATGAGGGGCTCGATCCCAGAACCCTGGGACCATGACCTGAGCCGAAGGCAGAGGCTTTAACCCACTGAGCCACCCAGGCACCCCTTCTCTTCATGTTCTGTTTATTCTTCACCACCACTGCCATCAGTGAATGCAGGTGGTTCTTGTCTGAGAGTGATTCACATGTGGGCCTGTGCTAGGTACACCTGTTTTACTATGTTTGACATTTACAAAGGAGTATGTTTCTTAGTTTGGGGAAAGTCAGTTCTGATATTAACTGTAGCAGAAAAACCCAAAGATGAGACAATGAGGTTTAGCAGAAAGAGCTCAGACCAACCTTGGTGCATCAGTTTGAGCAGAGTCAAAAATCCCAGCTCAGACTCTTAGTAAAGGAGGCATCTTAAATATGTTACTGAATCTCAGTAAAAATCTATTCTGCATTTTAAAATGGAGATAACATTTGATTCATACGTTTGTTACGAGGAACAAATTAAAAGGGTAATTTAATGTTTATTAGTTTTTAGCCATTCTAACAGGTGTAAGGTGATATCTCATTGTGTTTTTAATTGCATTTCCCTGATGTTTAGTGATGTTGAGCATCTTTTCATATGTCTTTGGGCCATCTGAATATATTGTTTGGAAAAATGTCTATTCAGATCCTCTGCCCATTTTTTTAATCAGTTTTTTTTTTACACTATTGTGTTGTATACGTTCTTTATATATTTTGGATATTAATCCCTTGTTGGATATATCATTTGCAAATATCTTCTCCCACTCAATAGGTTGTCTTTTTGTTTTGTTATTGGTTTCCTTTGCTGTGCAAAAGCATTTTATTTTGATGTAATCCCAATAGTTTATGCTTGACTGCCTGTGCTCTTCTAGGATTTTTATGATTTCAGGTATCATAGTTAGGTCTTTAATCCATTTCGAGTTTATTTTTGTGTATGGTGTTAAAAGGTAGTCTGGTTTCATTCTTTTACATGTAGTTGTTCAGTTTTTCAGCACCATTTATTTTTTTTTTAATTTTTTTTTTATTTTTTCAGCATAACAGTATTCATTATTTTTGCACCACACCCAGTGCTCCATGCAATCTGTGCCCTCTACAATACCCACCACCTGGTGCCCCCAACCTCCCACCCCCCACCCCTTCAAAATTCTCAGATCGTTTTTCAGAGTCCATAGTCTCTCATGGTTCACCTCCCCTTCCAATTTCCCTCAACTCCCTTCTCCTCTCCATTCAGCACCATTTATTGAAGAGACTGTCTTCCCCATTGTATAATTTTGCCTCCTTTGCCGTAAACTAATTGACCATATAATCATGGGTTTATTTCCAAGCTCTCTATCCCATTCTGTTGATCTGTGTGTCTATTTCTGTGCCAGTACCATAGTATTCTGATTACCACAGTTTTGTAGTATATCATGAAATCTGGAATTGTAGTACATCCGGCTTTCTTCTTCTTTCTCAAGATTTCTGTGGCTATTCAGGGTCTTTTGTGGTTCCATACAAATTTTAGGATTATTTGTTCTGGTTTTTATGAAAAATACTTTTGGTATTTTGGTAGGGATTGCATCAATCTGTTAATTGCTTTGGGTACTCCTAAAACTAACGTAACATTGCATGTCAACTATATTCAAATAAAAAATACATTTATTGGGCCTATACCATATGCTGGATGCTGTGCTTGCATTTACATAACTAATTACAGCATTAATCCTCATGAAAGTCTTGGGAGATAGGTATTATTAGGTATTATCCCACTTCTAACCACTTGACAGATAAGGAAACTGAATCTCAAGATTTTATAACTTTCCCAATGTAAACTCCACTTTAGTATCTTGTAAATGTTTAAGAGGGCATCAGACCAAACGTTCCTATTTCACTTTCCCAGAAGCCATGAAATATCCCTAACTTTCTCTTACATTTTCCCAGATAAGACTGTCAAAGTCTTTTTAAAGAATCCCATCTAAGTTCCATTATTCCAGCTGTTCCTTCACCTTTTTACTTGTCATAAAATTAAATCTAGAATCACATAGAAATATTTTTAATGTATGTGATATTCCTCTGTGCATTTATTTATTACCTCCTCCATCATCAGGGATAAAGAGAAGGATAAGATCCCACTTCCCTGGACTTCCTCCCTTCATCAAGAAGGGGTCAAAAGGAACTGGATGGTCATCCCTCTCTAATCCCACTCTCAGCCTTGTCCCCAGTATCTGTCCCTAGTAATGCAGCTCTGATCTCATTATGCCTGAACCACTTTTTAGATATCACCACAAGAAGCCCAACTTGTATGAAATCCTTTACCTCCCAAATTCAAATTTTTCTCTTCTACTCCTTTTCCACTTCTCCCCAAGTCCTTTGTCCCCTAGAATTCAGAATCCAGCATCAGCAAAATCTCCTATATTCCCAACCTCTTCTCAGAACATTATTTTCACCTTCTGACTCTAACAGAAATATGTCTCTCTTCTGAACATGTTGTCCTCTTAGGGGTGGCAGTTTTGTTTTCTACTGTCTCCTGCCACCAGACCTGGATGCTGGGTGGGTATCATACTTTTCCTCAGTGCTGCTTCGAGATCATTCTTCATCCCTCCTTCCCAAGCACCACCCCCCAACTTTGAATCTCATGTTACCAGTAATACAGAGATGTCGGAGAGCTTAATCCTGCACAATGTAAAGATGTGTCATTTGTGGTTGATTAATATGGAGGCTGAGGCTCTTTTACAAGGAAGGATCCTTTGTAAAGATCCCTTGATCAGGAATGTAACTGCTGTTTCAGTGGGTCAGTGTTCTATGAGGAGGATGTGCAGGATAGGGGAAGTGGGTTCTTCCTGTCAGGCTACTGGCAGTTGGGACCTTAGTCCCGTCAGAGTGCAAGGGCTGCTGTATTACTGGGTGGACACCCTGTCTGAAGCATGCTCCAAGGATGTGTTCCGAACATGACAAATACGCAATCCCTGCCCTCGAGTGGTAGTCACAAGATTTTTTACTTGATGGAACTCTGTGGCTATGGGCCAAGCTAATATATGATATCAGCCTCATTTTCCTAGTCCGTGGAGGAGTGGGATCTGTGCAGTGTGGTACAGAGAGTTGGACACCCTTATGGAAGGATATTTTTCTAAAATAGTGCAAGTCATGGAAGACTCTGGGACTGGAGTAGAAAGTATTTGTCTACTTGGTTTTGAAAGGACAACTTTGTATACATTCGCAAGGCCTTCTTGTTTAAGGTTAGTCTCAAGCAAGTAAGAGGGCCTTGTTGGATTTCTCCATAATTCTCCGCAGTTCCCAGAGGTCAGAACTGTTCCTTATCTAGAAGTAGCAGGTCTTTAGATTATAGACCTAATGGGGATATAACTTTAATGTTGTACAGTTAAACCAACTTCACACTATTTACAAGACATGTCATACAACACCAAAAACAAGAAATTAGAGTATGTGGAAACTATGCTACTAAAATTAAGCAGCATAAGGAAAATTAATATAAGCCTATAAGTCACAGCTTGACTTCTGTTTCAGGAGCTGACCTAGGGGCAGTGGAGCCAAAAACAATTTTAAGACCTGTTCTGTTCTGACTTGTAAAGGTTATTTGATGTTGTTCCTCCACCCCCATCTCACTTCCAAGTTAGTTTGAGGGTCAGGAAAAAGATTGTAATTTTGCCTGATTCATTTCTGGTCTAATTTTGATTCTGGCTTCAGTAAGGTGAGATGCCTACTTTTTGTTAAGTAGTATTGGCAGCTGGCGGAACATTTCACGGCAGTTTATATGGCTGTCGGTAATATTTGTGATACTCTCTGATGGGTACTCTACAAATATGCGCTTATTAGAAAGCATGCCAGTTTGTAAGTGATGACTTAAATTTGCCATTCTCAGAATGCGAGTGCTGTGACATGGCACTGACATTGACTTATATCTATTTAATCAAAAGATAGAAATTTCAAGTGTATAATTAGACATCATTATGTTGATCATTCCTTAGAGATGAAAAACACATAAGAACTGTGAAAAATTACTGTATTTATATCGGAAAATTCATGCTTCTCTATTGAAAAAGCAGGCAACTAACATAGATGACAGCATAATCTAAAAGTCCAAATTTGTAGGATTCTCAGTATGAAGAGACAATGTGTTAGACAGTAGGGTGTATGGATATTAGCAGTATTCCCACTTGGCACCGCTGGACATGGCGGATGATTCAGAGGTTGTGGACAGCAGCAGGAGAACAGTCGCACACTCTCTGGTGACAGGGCGAGGGGAAAAGCCCTGCATTGTGACAGACTGGGTAGGTGGGTGCAAGGCTGACAGCAGAGATACTTTCAGAATTAGAGAAAAATGACAAAATTCTTAAAACGATAGGGAGAAAGGGAACTTCCAAGCAGCTAAAATGTCTGGCACAGGAAGAGTGGTGTTGTGACAGGACACCCAAACCTTGTGTATCAGATCTTGTAAGCTCATTTGGAAGCAGGAGAATTTGATAATTTCTTTTTTTCTCCCATGGAGATGTGTTATGAAGGAAAATAACAGGAAATTGAAATTTTTCTAAAGAAATTTAGTTTAACACAAACCCAGTTGGACTTCTTCTAGTCCATAGGATGTCTTTCCCTTTATCCCACTCAGTCACCTTACCGTACAAAGGGTGTCCTCTGGAGTAGCGTGAGGACCCATTCACAAATGGGGCTTTGAAAACGTTCCCGGAAGTCCTAATGCCTCTGTTCTTATTTTGTAGATCTTCAGAGGTGGTGGAGAGCCCACAGCCTCCTTGAGTAACCTTGTCCTTTGTTAAACTCTGACTGTAAAGATACACTTTTTTTGTGTCTATCCTAAATCCCTTGTATTATCTTTGGAGTGGCTTCTTTCTGCTCTATCTTCACAAGAGATAGAAAGCAGCTGGTGACTCTTCTTTGCTTAAGAATCCCTGTATACTCGAAGAAACTGATTAAATCACTCCCCTCTTACTTTGGGTTTTTAGATAGAATCATTCCCATTTCTTTAGTATTCCATTTGTCTTATTTTACAAGTCTAATCAGCTTTGACACTCTCCTAGAAACCATCTGGATCCCAGAACTTGATGCCATAGTCCATAGGGTCTAACCAATTACTTAATAAAGAAAAGATTGTTTTGTGATTCCTAAGTACTTTTTCTCATGAATCTCATTGTCTTGCTTGATTTTTTAACTTGTAATTTTTAATTAAGCTGTGAGTCACATACCCATTTAAAGTGTGTAATTCACTGTTGTTGTTTTGTTTTGTTTTTTAGTATATTCACTAGGTGTATAAACATTGGAACTATCTAATTCTTGAACAATTTCATTGCCCCAGAAAGGAAACCCAGTGCCTGTCGGCAGTCACTCCTCATTCCCTCCTCCCCCCAGTTGCTGGCAACCACTAATCTGTTTTCTGTGTCTATGGATTTGCAAATTCTGGACATGTCATAGAAATGGAATCAGGCAGTGTATGTTGCCTTGTGTGTCTGGCTTCTTTAGATGTTCTTTAAGTGTTTTCAAGGTTCATTCAGGTTGTAGTACAAGTTGGGACTTCATTCTTTTTTATGGCTGAATAATATTCCATTGTATGGACACACCATATTTTGTTTATTCTTGCTTGCTTGATAAACGCAGTATATTAAGGGCCAAATAATCCCCTCTATTCCTCCTCCAGGGACATTCTGTCAAATTTGTGCTTTTGAATCTCATTTAGCTTTTTGATTTTTTAATCCTTTAATTTAATAAGATCCCTTTGAGCCCCCAATTTTGTTGCCCAATGCAGTATTAGTTACACACAGAAGAAAAGGTCCAAGGCCAACCTTGCAAATCTGCCTCAGATGTTACCGATTCCACTTTTTAAATAGGTATGCTTCATTATGTAGGGAATATAACAACCAACCCCCTTTCAATCATCACGTTTTTATGCCTCCAAAGTTTGGACACTTGCCAAATAGTCTTAAAGAGGAGTGCTGCTCAAAGCATGCTAATTGGTTTTCTAAAGTAGTCCCAAAAGTTGGTAGACGTGGACAAAGGTGCTTGATGGCAGGTCCTCAGTTATTACAAAACCTCCCTCCTGTCATTGATGGTGATCATTTGTTTCCTCTTCACAAGAAGTGGACATACAGACATGGCACGTGGATATTTAAAAAGAGCATGATTTGCTCCTGTGATCATGAGACAGATTTGGATCTGTGTGTTGGCTTTGCCGTTTGCTAATCAGGCCATACCCTGATTGTTGCCTCTGTGAAATGGAGGAGTAATCCCAACCTCGTAAGCTTGTCGTGGTGTTCAAGTGAAATAACTTCCGTACCGCACTCACAAATAATGCCTGGCATATGTTACATGCTCACTAAGTGATAGTTAATATTCTCAGGTAGAGTCTTGAAAATTAAAAAGAGAAATAAATGTTATAGTGGCCTTTGACCTCAAGGAGCTTAGTATTCTAACGGCAGAGACGAAACAAACAAATGGATAATCTAAATTTAAGAACAAAATAAAAAATGTAGTAAGATGTGCTGAGAAGGCTAGAAATTATAAAATAATATTTTCTGTGTCATTTTAGTAAAGTTGGGGTGTACGTTTAGGAGAAGTACCGCTGATACCAGGAAAGAAATGTTTGTTTTACTCAAATACCCATAAGGAGTAGTCATTTCTGTGAGGGCTGGAACTCCATTCTTTGCACCTCTCTATGTCTGGAAGTACCTCATAAAATGACGACACAGAGTGATTTCCCATGAGGTGTTTGCTGAAATGCCACCCATTACAGCATTCTAGATACCTTGGTTCTCTTCTCGCTGTCCATTCTCTCTGGGTGGTCTCTTACTTGTGTATGTGGAATCCACCCTAACTCTGACAAGCCTCACATCTCTGCCTCAGGCCCAGACTTCTCTCCTAAGTTCCAGGCCCACGTGTCCAAGCGTTCCCTGCAGGCGTCCTGCTAGCTCCAGGCTATTATGCTGTACCTGCAGCTCTGGTGCTTGAGTCTCAGCTGTTCGTCTTTCTCTCCAAAATGACTGTCTCTCTCTCTCTCTCTTTTTTTTTTTTTTAATTTTTAAAAAATTTTTATTTATTTATCTGACAGACAGAGATCACAAGTAGGCAGAGAGGCAGGCAGAGAGAGAGGGGGAAGCAGGCTCCCCGCAGAGCAGAGAGCCCAGGGCGGGGCTCGATCCCAGAACCCTGGAATCATGACCCAAGCCGAAGGCAGAGGCTTTAACCCACTGAGCCACCCAGGTGCCCCCAAAATGACTGTCTCTTACATTTTTCCTGTCTTGCATAGTGGGAAAAGTCACTATCTACAGAGTTGCCCACATCACAGTTGGGGGCCAGAGGAACTCCCCTTCTCCCTTCCTACCCACACCAGATCAAAGATGTTTACATTTCTTTTTCTCCTTCTGGTTCTGGATCCCCTCCAAGACAGGGTTCCTTGCTCGTTACTTATTATCCCTGCCCAGCCCAAGGCCTGATCGGAGATACTCATATTTTTAATAAATGTCTAGTGAATAGGTATTTTTTCTATAGCTTTTCATTTTCTATTGAAAGGAGACACGCTCATAAATGTATGTGTGTGTGTGTGTGTGTGTGAGTGTGTGTGTGTGTGTGTGTGAGTGTGTGTGTGTGTCTATAAGCACGTACACATAGTGTTCATACAAGTCCTCCAGGTTCACCAACTCTCACCCAGTCCTTTAACTCCCTCAGTTGACTGGGGAGAGTCTCATGCTGTGCAAGCCTACAGGCATGTGTCATTGTTACTGGGAAGTGGGTTGAGAATTCTGCCATGATACCTCAGAATACCTTCTGGCCAGTTGAGACACATGCTCTATGCTGCCAAACCATTCTCAGACATTGCTCAACCATTTTCCTTCTCCTTTGTTAACAAATTTTCAAAAAAAAAAAAAAATAATAATAATAATAATAAAAGAGAGAAAAGAAAAATCCTATCCTAAGAAATTATCCTGGCCTCGATGAGAATATAGTTTGGATTCCCAGTTGACCGTTTTCCATTCTGTCACTAGGATGTATTTGGAGAACAACAGTAAATAACCCCCAAGTCCTGCTATTGTTTCTTTATGGTTTCTGTTTCATGCTCTGTTGCTTGGCTGGCAGGGAGGGAGGCTGAGCTGACAAACCCAATTTCTGTAGCTGTGCTGATACCATACATGACTCAAAGCCACAGTGAAAAATTACAAATCAGCCTCAGCCACATTTTTTTGTTGTTGTTCTTTTTGCTGAGAAACACACATGCGTAGGCAAAGAAGTCCCATGTTTGCCAAGTGGGACCAAACAATCCTTTTGTGGAACCAAGAAAAATTATGAAACCGTAGCGGGTGAAATTATTTAAGCCATAAAAAGCAAATGACTTTGTTTCCCTGGATTGCTCAGCCTTTAAAGTGCCTCCTTTTATGCAGTCTCCATCCTGCATGAAGCCTGTTAATGTTAATTAGCTGTTTTCTCAAACTGAGAGTGGACTGAAATGGCGTGACTCTGTTAACAGTACTTAGATGACTTCTCAAGGACCGCTTTTAGCTGGAAAAACTATTGTAAAAATAGCATCTCTCCAGAATCCAATTTTGTTCTTTCCCAATCACTTCCTAGGCCAATGTCTCTTTAGCTGTATAATTGATGCTGTTCTGCCTTTCTTGGCTCGTTGTTACTTCTGCCTGGTTTATGTTCCTGCAGTTTGGGTGTCAGCCAGAAATCTTACTCATTCCTCAATGTCCAACTTAAATGTCACCTCCTCTGAAAAGCTTTTCAGGTTCATACTGTGCTTTGCTCTCACATTCCATCCTGTCCTCAAGTACCTAGTGTGTGCCTAGTAGGTGTCTGATAAATATTCATTAAGTCCATGTTAATATATGGCTCAGGAGATTGCTAACTTTATACTACCATGATCTTGTATTTTTTTTTTAATGGAAACAACAGAAACATTTTAAAAAGTTGGTTTTTTTAAAGCCTCAACAGCATATGTAGAAAACAGAGGAGAAAGATATATTTGTTATAGAAGAAGATTTAAACACACTATTATGCAATTTAGAAAAACTTTCTTTTTCTGAAGTATTGTAAATTTAGAAGGATTGTACAAATAAACAGAAAACACTATAGGGATGATACATGATAAGTAAACTGTGCTTTGGCAACTCATTTCTTCTTAGAAACCACGCATTATGTGTACAAATGCAGGAACAGTGATAAACAAAACCCAAACCTACTTATATTCATATTTAATACACATTTTAGGATTCCTGTTCAAATAATTTGGGTTCTTATTAAAGTTAGTTCTCCCTGATTGCTTGGAGGAGAACGAGTTAGAAATAGGCTAGGAGTTAGGAGTTAGGAGTTAGGAGATAGCCGGTTCACATTTAAGTTTGCTGCAGAGAAGCTGCAAATCATCTACGTTCAGCCCAGATAGGGTGGCTTCTAGTCTTACAAACCAAAGCATGGTCGTGGAATGCTAATTGAGGGAACTATCCTATTGGAACCATGACACAATCAGTTCGCTTGTCAACATTCAGAACCATAGTTGGAAATCATCCCCAGTTCTGTGATTTGTAATCAACAAGGAGGGGTTGAGTCCAGAGGTGGCTGAGAGTTCAGCCACAAAGGTGATTAAAGCATTGGGAATGAAGAAGTAGGAAGGAATTTAAAGAAACTGGGATTAGGCAGCTTGGGAAGAAAGAAGGATAAAGGGCAATTTAATAGCCACCTTTGCCTATGAAAAGACTCAGCACAACATAGCGTTTTCCATCTCACCTGAGGACAACGCAAGAGCTTTAAACTATAGCATGAGGATTTGGAACATAAGGAAGTATCTAGTAACAAGTAAAACTGGAGTAAACTACTGAGAAACATGGTAGAATTTCTATCTCTGAGGATTAAAAATTATACATTCTCTTTGGGTGTTTTGAGATGGGTCTTGCTTAAATGACAGTAGCATGGATTTGAGGGCTTCCTGGAATCCCATCAATCATGTGGTGGTTTTATTTTTTAAAAGCTTCCTCCTGGGTAGCAGGAGAGAAGCAAGCAGACCAATCAAGTCAGGAAGCAGTTGTGATGTAGAAGAAAGGGCACCAGGCTGAGAGTTGAGGGAGTTTGATTATTTTCTTGGGTGTACAGTAATTAATTGGGTGATCTTATACTTATCACTTAACTCCTCTCTGCCTTACTTTTCTCATCTGTAAAATGAGGGGGCCCAGCAAAATGACTTAGAGTGGAGTTTAAAAAATGGGAAACATTGGGGCGCCTGGGTGGCTCAGTGGGTTAAAGCCTCTGCCTTCCGCTAAGGTCATGATCCTAGGGTCCTGAGATCGAGCCCTGCATCTCTGCTCAGCAGGGAGCCTGCTTCCCTTCCTCTCTCTCTGCCTGCCTCTCTGCTTACTTGTGATCTCTCTCTCTCTGTCAAATAAATAAATAAAATCTTTTTTAAAAAAATGGGAAACATCATATTTAGTATACATAGATTAAAAGCCTTCTCTAGGCCAGCTGTTGATCAAAACCCCTTTACAAATTATCTCACTTATAGATCATCTTGTCCAACCCATTTTATAGATGAGCCAACAGAGGGCCAGAAAGACTAAATGACATTCCAGTTCATATGGCTATAGTCAGAGCTGGGTAGACCCCAAATCTCCTGACTACCAGGTCAGTATTCTTTCACTGAGCTAGGCCTTGGATAATTATGTTCTGATATAGTATTTGAGAATCATTTCTACTCTTTTTTTTAATCTTCACTTCCCTTGGGGCTCCTGGGTGGCTCAGTTGTTAAGTGTCTGCCTTCAGCTTGGGTCATGATCCCAGGATCCTGGGATCGAGCCCCACAGCAGGCTCCCTGCTCTACGGGAAGCCTGCTTCTCCCTCTCCCACTCCTTGTGTTCCCTCTCTCGCTGTCTCTCTCTCAGTTAAACAAATAAAAATCTTAAAAAACAAAACAAAACAAAAAAAACCTTCACTTCCCTTTTCTTCCTTCCAGAAATGTTTATTGTGCCCTATTAATATGGTGGGCACTGTCTAAGTGCTTGTCGTAAGAATGGAACTTTGATGGAGACTTAAAGGATTTTTAATTCAAAGAAAAAGTGTTTTAGATAGTAAAAGAGGCTTTTGGATTTTTCCAGGCACATAGATACCCTTAATGGTTTAATAATGCCTCCCTTGTCCCAAGTCTGTGGTCAGAGGCAGACTAACATGAAGTAGAGATAGATATCTTCTAAGGCTTCATAAATTTCTCCTGCCTTTCTTCAAAGAGCCTCTTCTCCTTTTTCTCTCCTCCCAGACCCTCTGATATGGACCTCTACATGCCCTAAAGCTAGGTGGTACTTCCCTAACCCCTAGGTCCAGGTTCTGGAGCCCCAGGACTGCGCCCCTCCCCTGCACTGGGGCCCAAGGCTATGGCCAGTCATTTAGTCTGAAGGTTCTTGGGTTTAAATCCCTATTCTGCCACTCAGCAACTGCTGAGCTCAGATAAGTTACTTAAGACATATGTGAAATGGGGGCAATAATACTGATATCTACGTCAGAGGATGTTGTAAGGATTAAATGAAACAATACCAGTGAGACTATGTTTAGTACTAAGAATGCAATAAGTATTAGATCTCAGTAAGTTTTAGTAGTTTTGAGTTCCCAGATAACAACCCTACTGTCCCCTTCTCTGCAATGGTCTCTTCTTCAGCCTAGTCCTGAGGAGGCCAGACCCCTCCCAGGTCCTGTCACTAAACCTGTGCTTTCTTCCTAAAGATTACTAGTCTACTAGGGTATATATCTCTTTGGAGATAGTATACAGATTGGTTATGCACATAGATACCTTCAGGTCCAATAGTCTGACCAACCTAAATGCAAATCTCTACTCTAATATTTAATTGGAAAAAACTTTAAGTATGGTGGGTATACCTATGTAAAGGTAGTATCAGCTGGGAATTCATGTATTTAGTTTTGTTCTTATAGAATTGTTCTACAGTTGTATTATTATGCCATTAATTATTATTGGTGACAATAAGGGTAGATTCTATGTTTGAAGGGTCCACTCTGTGCCAGAACTGAGCTAGTGATTTGCATGTATTATATCTAGTCTTTACAATAACCATTTATTTATTTATTTATTTATTTATTTGACAGAGAGAGATCACAAGTAGACGGAGAGGCAGGCAGAGAGAGAGAGAGAGGGAAGCAGGCTTCCTGTTGAGCAGAGATCCCGATGTGGGACTCGATCCCAGGACCCTGAGATCATGACCTGAGCTGAAGGCAGCGGCTTAACCCACTGAGCCACCCAGGCACCCCTGTTTTGTGAGATTAAGAGTCACTTATGGTTTGTCTCCCTCCCAATCCCATCTTGTTTCATTCATTCTTCTCCTATCCCCTTAACCCCCCATGTTGCATCTCCACTTCCTCATATCAGGGAGATCATATGATAGTTGTCTTTCTCTGATTGACTTATTTCGCTAAGCATGATACCCTCTAGTTCCATCCACGTCGTCGCAAATGGCAAGATTTCATTTCTTTTGATGGCTGCATAGTATTCCATCGTGTATATATACCACATCTTCTTTATCATTCATCTGTTGATGGACATCTAGGTTCTTTCCATAGTTTGGCTATTGTAGACATTGCTGCTATAAACATTTGGGTGCACGTGCTGAGCAGAAGTTGGAGAACCTAGTCACGGTTGGCCTAACTGTATAGTTGGCTTACTTTTGGAATTCTTGGCAGTTAGGAATTCTTATAAAATTATCTGGGAGGGATTTTCGTGGATAAGATGAGCAACACATTGCATTTTAGAATAGTGTATGATAAGAACCAAGGTGATGAAATAATGTTTGAGACTTCTGGATATTTCTCAGTCTAGGTAAGAATGTGGCATTATATAAGGTGGCCCTCCTGGCTTACTCATCTACATGATAAAAGGAATTGTCATTTTCAAGATTTCATATGTTCAGAAAGAACATATGAAATGTTCTTGAATGAATGAAATGGCCCCATGGAGTAGAAATCTACAGTAAAATCTGGGTTAATCTCACAGCCAGTTTCAGAAGAGAGTACTGTCTGGGATGTTGGGAATAACCAGGCCCCAGTCTCCAGTCCTAGGCTTGGATACATTCCTGTAAGGCCCTAGGCATATGCTGAACAGTGTTTCCTCTTCAGTTGTTCAGTCACTTTGTCTCCAGACAGAGAGGCTGCCCCTGAAAACTGTAACCCACAGGGCAAGCATCCCAGCTCCACTACGGGAAACAAGCCTTCAGTCTGGGGCCAGGATCAGAGCTGTGTGGCCAATCAGTTCTATCTGTGCACCCCAGTCCACTCTTTACATTGCCTCCCCTCTAGATTAATGGCTTAGGATTTGACAGAATGGTTGTGGCCACTTTCCGGGGCCATCAGAGACCTAGCTACATCCTCATCTCACACTAATATTTCAACTTTGATGAGGTTGAAATAACTCCTTTCATTTCTAGCACATCATTGCATTCTACTCCTGCCCTTCAGAATAAGTTAAACGTTTTCAACTGGAGATCCAGGGCTGAAAAGACATGGAGAATGGGCCTGTGACCAGTTGAGAAGTGTACGAAAGGCATCAGATTGTAGGACCATCTTACGCAGTGACTTTCTGATTCAACAGAACGTGGATTGTATTAACAGACTTTTTTATTACAAACAACACAAACTAACTTGGGCTAACTTAAAGGAAAAAAAAAAAGAGCAACATTTGAATGGATGTGAAGTAGGTCATAGAACTGAAAGAAAAGTAAAGCGAACAGACGAATAGATTTCCAGACCAGGACAGCTCTAGGAATACAAGAAACAGAAATGGATAGACAGTTCACATCATAGTACCACTTCTGGGATGAATCCACTTCAGACATTTTCTGGTCTTTACTGTTCAGCTAAATATTCAAATTCCCAAGAGAGTGTCTGATTGGCTGCTTGGGTTATAAACCTACCACTTGGCTTTGATGAGAGGGACTGACTTCAAACGAATCAGCAAGACAGATATTTCTGCTTCTATAGGCTGAGGGATTTATAACCAGAAGCCATATTGTGGATAGTAGATTATAATAACAAAGGGGATTTTAAAATGAGGATGACACATTGATTTGGAATGTTTTCTCATCTGTATTTACTTATTCCTAAATATATTCCTTCATGCGTTCTTGTCTCAAGTGGAGGACCAGCTGCTGCCACCTTTTATTCTCTCTTTGCCTCTGTTCCTGATTTCTTTCTTTTCCTGAACCACTCTACTCTAATCTACTCTTGTGTTTTCTCTCTAAACGCTTCTTTCTCTAACCCTATTTCATCTCTCCCTTTCTTTTCCTTATTTGGTCTTATAGTCCATAACTTCTGTTCCTTTTCCTAAAATTCCCTTTCTTTCTCCTCTTCCAAATCGCACCCTAGTGCCTCACTCCCAAGCTTTTTTTCCTCACTGCTAATCCCCAATGTGTTTTTACTGACCTGTGACCCAGAAGGCACAATCCCCAAGGGGCCCCTCTCCATGCAAGTGCTGTGCAAAGCAGCAACTATCTATCATTGCTCACCAAGCGCCTTGTGACCCATGATTCAGTGGGTAAGAACCCTGCCAGTGAAACTTCATGTAGCTATGTTTGTATGTATATGGAGATGTGTGACCATGCTCAAGCAACTAGTTTATTCAACGGAGGGATGCTTGGATTTTTTTTCCCCCCTCTGGTAAGGAAGAGTTAAGTTGAAAGCTTTTCCTAAATTCATTTATTTATTAAGTTAACAAGATCCTAAGAAGTTACATAAGGAAAATAGATTATATTAAAGAGAGAAACAGGGACAAGAGACCAATAAACCATTAAGCATTAGCATATCCTGCTGACCCATTATTGATAGTGGACACAAAGATTGTATTACGGATGCAGTGATAGAACAGAAAGCCGAACAGGAAAGAGATGGCAATAAATGGTAATAAAATCCAAGTGATTCATATTTTTAAATGAAAGAAAGTAGAAAAAGGTCAGCGTACATATGTGAAAGAGCAAGAAGATGGAAGTCAAGATATCATGGTGGAAATAAATAGATCAGAAATTTTAGAAGCTGTCCTTGCATTAATAAAGCATCACATGTTAAACTACAAACAGGGAATATGTAATTATATTGCTCAGATGCAGTGTCTGTAGTATTTTAGAAAAATAAAAGCCAGACAGTGTTACAGTAGTATCTTTAAAAAAAAAATTTATTTCAAAAATCAAGTGCTTGATCAAAGGAATTGGAAGAATTCAAATAGGTGAAGTGAGGAACAATAGTAAGTGATACAGATCTTGGGTAGGAAGAGCAATTTTAAATGGTTCTACCAGTTTAACAGTTGTCAAAAATGAAAATCAAGATGGTCCTATATACCTTGAGTGTTGGGGGATCAACCTGGCCTAAAAAAGAACAGACGCACCTGCTGTTTGCCAAGTCCTCAGCTAGGTGCCTTACGTATACTTCTGATTTAAGCCTCACTACACATAAAAGTGAAGCCAAGGGCCCAGAATGATATCCACTGGGAGGAAAAAAGCGGAGGGAATTTTCTGAGCCAGTTCCAAAGTCATAACACTGAGGGGGAATAACTTCAGTTTTGTCAAGTCAGAGTGAAAAGCCAAAGGTAGCAGACATAGGATATTGTCAGAGGTAAATCACCCAGCTCAGATTGTTTTGTCTTTATTGCAAGGTCAGAGGGCTACAGCACACCGGCCAAATGTTTTCAACCATGGAAATCCCCTAACTTTCCAATGGCTGCAATCCCATAGCTCCAAAGTTTTACTCACAGGATGGCTCTCTTCCAGGTTTCAAATCTCTCCAAGTTGATTAATCATTTTCATCTTCTGACTCATTTAGGTCTCTAGAACATAGCTGTAGGTACTGGATAGGCTGTTTAGATAAATTGGCTTGTCGGTCTATAGAAAAACCTAGAAGATATTGCGGAAACATTTAAGCATACTGTCCTCAGATGCTAGTATATGGGCTATGGCTGGAGGCTGTTGGCTCATTCATGTGTTTGAAGTAGGATAGTTTCTTGTGCATTAGGAAACCTAGATATGTGTGGGTATTTTAGTTCCTTAATGTAAGGTTTAGTATTGTAGGCCGCTTAGCCAGTAAAATTCCATCATGACATAATAGATTTATATCTCTTTAGATGTACTATGGGTCAGATCATAACACCCTAATAATAATAACAGCAAACACACATATATTGCTTATTATTTGTCAGGCACTATACTCGTTGTTTTCCCTAAGAGACTCTTACTTGCAGGACTGAAATATTAGTTCTGGGTGTCTAAGCCAAGATCACATATATCGATTACATTATTTCATCTGGGCAATATTCCTTATCATGAAATTTATTTTAGAAGAAGTATTTATTTTTAGATTCATGATTATATTTTTAAGTTATACTGGAAAGTCTGCTTCTCTTGCTTTTGTAATGTTTTATTTTATTTTTTAAAAGATTTTATTTATTTATTTGAGAGACAGAGATCACAAGTAGAGAGGCAGGCAGAAAAAGAGGGGGAAGCATGTTCCCACTGAACAGAGAGCCCGATTCGGGGCTCGATCCCAGGACCCTGAGATCATGACGTGAGCCGAAGGCGGAGGCTTTAACCCACTGAGCCACCCAGGCGCCCCAGTAATGTTTTAATCTCCTGGTTTATTCGTTCAATTCACAGACATTTATTAAGGACCTGAGTGTACTGGTCATGGAGACATCACCCCGACGTGAAGTTACATGTTGTGTTAGTGCTTTGCGATTGGAATGAGCGAAATACTTTTAGAAAGCACAGGGGAGGGATGCCTGGGTGGCTCAGTTGGTTAAGCAGCTGCCTTCAGCTCAGGTCATGATCGCAGCGTCCTGGGATCGAGTCCCACATCGGGCTCCTTGTTCTGTGGGGAGCCTGCTTCTCCCTCTGCCTCTGCCTGTGCTCACTCTCTCTCTCTTTCTGACAAATAAATAAATAAAATCTTAAAAAAAAAAAAGAAAGCACAGGGGAAGCAGCACATATTTCTGCAAAGGAAACACTTGAGTTGGAACTTCGAGAATATATAGAAAGTGTCCTGACTGACAGAGGGGGGAAGAACATCCTTAACAGAGGGAACAGCATGTGTAAATACAAAGAGGTCTGAAAGAGCATAGCATGTTCAAGGTAGAGTAAGGCGTTTTTAAAAATGGGGCTGTGGCCAAAAAATGAGACAAAATGGAGTAAGTTGGGGTAAGGTTGTGATGGACCTTGTATAGTACATTAAGCCATTAACCTGTAAGCTCATGGATGTTTTAAAGAAAGAGTAACTTCATTTGGTTGTGTTTTCAGGGAGAAAATTCTTGATAATAGTGTGGAATGGGAGAAGAGGGTAAACAAGAGACCAGTTAGAAAGCTGTTGCCTAGTCTAGAAGTGGCCATGGGGGCTGGGGGCAAAAAAGTAAGGGGACAGATGGGAGACGCGTCTCAGAGGTCAAGTGGGCTGTATGTAAGACTGTATGTATGTAAGAGTCAGACTGTAATGACTGGTTAGATACAGGGCTTGAGGTTTAGACAACCCAGGGTAGGGACTTGGGTCTCTGGGTGGTTCATGATGCTTTCATTTGAGAAATCCGGAGGAGAGGTAACCTTGAAGGTGACGAGGTCACTTTGTGACATGTTGAGTTGAGATTAAGGTGCTAATGAGGTGAGACATTGGGGTTGAGAAGTCCAGCAGGTGATCAGAGCATAGGTCAAGAAAGAGATCAGCTGAGCGGTCCCTGAAGTACTTGAAGTTGATTAAATCAATGACACAGAAGAAAAAGGGGCCAGTGGAGAGTATATTCTGTTCAGACTATAGATCAGAAATCTATTCGTGCTGTGTCGAGAGTTTTAGGACTCACTAATTGGCTGTTTCACAACTGTGTTTGTCATTTCAATGCAAGACATACTTGGGATTCTGTTGTTTTTCTGCACATGACTAATAAATTTCATAATGAGGTTAGAAGCCTCAGTCAAAGGCTAGCAGAACACTGACCCCCTGAAGGCCGTTATCTGTGTGTGTTGTTTTCGGGAGGAGCTGGAGAATCGTTCTCAGAGCCACAGAAACACATGTTCCCACTCAGCTTTCCCCGGCTGACCTGGATTCCAAAGACTGGCGGCCCTATAGAGATTTGCAGTCCTTCACACAAAAGGAGTGTCATTTGTATGCAACCCCTTAACTAATTGTAACAGTCTGTTCCTGAGTCTCTGAGAAAGCACACAAATTGCTTCTCCAGTGCGTGTTCTTTTTCAAGGACACCTGTATGACCCTTCATCAAATCAGCTGACCCCTCCCCCCCTTTATTCACCTGCTATTTCAATTATGTGAGCAGTGATGTATCTGCCGCAAAAACTCCCTATCCTGGGAAATTTCTGCAGGAGAGAATGATTGAAAAGAATATTTCTGCTTTTGAGCCAACTCTGGGGTTTAAATCTCTTCCAGCCTATAGAGTACCTGGATTCAAATGTCTGTTCCCTCTTGACTTGGGAAGAATGAGCTGCATCTTGAACTGAAGCTCTTAAGCATATTTAGAAACTCTGAGTCGATTTCCTCCTGCTGTTCACTGCAGCAATGAAAAATAAACGAATTCAGATAGTCCAGAGCCGGTCTTAAGTATCACAGGATGGGGCCCAGCAGTGGGCTGGAATTTACAAGCCTGGTTATAAGGCCATATATGGAACTGTCTTATGCAGAGGCTGCTGGAGCCCCCTCCCTCAAAGCCATACTTTCCATTTGAAATGCTAATTGACTTAACCATGATTTTTTTTTCTCTTGTTTCTCATTGTCCCTAACTTCTAGTGCCTTATACCTAAGAGGCCTCTGATGAGTATTTGTCACCTGGTTAGATTTTCCCAGTGGTTAGCATATGGAGGCCTCTGAGCATCTTGAATGCAATCAGCTTTGCTAACGGCGAAGGAAAGGTACATGTATTGACTCAGGGTCACAAGTTGGTGATCATGGGATCCACTGGCTCACAGACGTACTTTACTCGGATGCCTCAATGATGCCTTTAAGAAAATATGAATTCAGTGTATTAAAAAATTGAGACTTACCAGGTTTTTGACTTCTGCTAAAAATTGGAAGATCTACAACATTGGGCTGCATTCTTATAGGTTGACAACTGATTAGACCTGCATGACTCTGCCCCCTTTAGACTGGGCATGCCTCCTCCATTTGCCAAAGTCTCCACCCCTTCCTCCTTTTCTTATACTTGACCCAGCTCACTCGAATGTAGGCTCTACTAGTAAAATTATTTAGAATCCTTCAAAGTTATATGATGTTTTAAAATGTATGGAGTCTTTATTGACATATAATTGAGATAATAATTTGCATACCGGAAGTGTCACACAGGTGAAGTGGAAAATTCAGGTTTTTTTGTTTATCCAGAGTTCTGATATTACCACTATTGAATTAAAACAAATTTCCAGCCCCAAAAGAAATCCTGTACCCATCAGCAGTTACTTCCTATTCCTTTCCCCCACCACCCTCTACCCCACCACTAGGCAACCACTAATCTACTTTCCGTCCCCATGGAGTTCAGTTGTTTCCACTTTTCAGCTATTACAAATAATGCTTCCATGAACATTTGTACACGAGTTTTTGCAAAGACATGTTTTCATTTCCCTTGGCAGTATACCGAGGAGTGGCAATGTTGGGTCTTTTTCAGATGGTGGTGGGGGTTGGTGGGTGGGGTGGGGTGGGTCTTATGTTAACTCTATGTTTTAGCATTTTGAGGAACTGCCAAATTGCTTTCCAGAGTGGCTGTACCATTTTACATTTCCACCATCGGTGTACGCAGGTTCCGGTTTCTCTCACCAGGACTTTTTATTGTCCGTCTTATAGCCATGCTAGTTGTTGTGGACTGGCATTTCAGTGTGGATTTGATTTAAATGTGTATATATATTTTACAAAATGGATTTGTTACTTTTTATAAGGGAATATTACTGATCGATTATGCTCACGCTCTCTCATCCCTGGAACTCTCAGCTTGGTCTCAGCTCTTATGTCTGGACCACATCAAGTACTGCTGTGTTATCCCAGGCTGTGGTCTGCAGGGCCCTCAGGAATGGAATTAGTGCCCTTATAAGGGAACCCCCAGGGAACTCTGTTGCTCTTTCTGCCACGCGAGGCTACAATGAGAAGTAGGCAGTCTGCAGTGTGGAAAAGAACCAGAACCCGACCCTGGTAGCACCCTGGTCTTGGACATCCCAGCCTCCAGAACTGTGAGAAATAAATTTCTGTTGTTCATGAGTGATCCAGTGAACTGTAGTTTGTTGGAGCAACCCCAGCAGACCAAGACACTGACCTTCTGTGGAAAGGGTACTGGTCCTGCTCCAGACTCAGGTTCTACTTCTGCCCAGAAAGCTGTACTTCTTCATAGCCCTTTTTTTTTCTTCTCTCTCTCATTGAGCCCTATTACCCCACTCTAGTACCCAACTTTGATATATTTTCTTCATCCCACCGCTCTCTTCTTTCGTTCACTGCTTGCTCTCTTCTTTTGCTCTTTCTCACTTCCACCCACCCATTCTGGCAGTCCTGCCCAGGGTCACTGACCCCGTCCTAAGACTCTGAAGCCTCCTTTGTAATCATTTCCAGCCAGAAGAACCACATGAGGCTGTGTTGTTCAGCAGAGTCTGTTATAATCATCAGATGTTTCAACAATCTCCTTTCAAATATTCTGTTCTGTTTTCCCCTTAAATATACTTTACTGACAAGGTTTGTAGTTGAGTAAATTTGAATTCCCTAGAGTATAATTCAATACATGAATAAAACAATGGAAGGTCTCAGGTTGGACGTGTAAAAGCTACATCAGCCTCATCGTTCCAGCCCACTACCTCTCTTATTTTCACATAGTCTGCCAGGCCAGAGCCTGACCACGAGAGTGTCCACATGGCCATCTGGAGCAGGAAGACCTTTTTTGCTAAGTGTCACACTGAAATTGTGCAGGAACTCCCAGCCCCTCTTTATCAGTGGCAGTGGTTTTTATAGGGCACCCCTTATTACCCTGGGTGTTACATCTGCAATCTTAAAGACCGCCTTGGATCTTAGGTTTCCTTCACCTCAGAACAGGCCTCATTGTATATGGTCAGAGCCACAGCCTGTGCCTGTTCTAGCCTTAATGAGTAGGATGACTTAAAACAGCACCTTTCATCCCAGGATCTGGAATCCTTTAACAGCCTCAACTTCATGCTGCTTACCCAACTGCTTGAGGATGGACAGACCATAAACAGTAACTTCTGGTGACTGTCTGCTCAAGGAGAATGGACAGAAAGAGAGGTTGGAGTGCCCCAGCGGCAGAGACGACTAGGACTCTACAAGCCTATCCTGTGTGCTGCTTCAACCCAGATGCCTAATGAGATACCTCATTAGAAGGGCTTTACTCATCAAATACTAGGAGGTAAAATGGTAAGAAAGGATGATTATTTCTCTAAAGAAGTTAGAGGTTTCCCCTGGCACAGCAACTGGCTCTTTATGGTGAGTCACTAATAGAATAAAGTGTCCAGAGTACAAAAGGACTTTTGTTTTCACGTGGCCTAATATTTGCTCATATCCCTGCCTTCATTTACTTCTCAAGGAAACAGGTTCTATTCTCATACCCATCTCAACTCACTCATAAACGATGCCAGAACTCAAGAACTTGAACCCATGGAAAGCTTGCCTTGATGTTTTTCTTTCTGTAGATTTATAGGACTGTTGGTTCTTCTCCCCTCCACTGAAGGTATCAGAGAAAGGTTATCTAACTTACCTTTGTATTATTTAGGATGGGAAGAAGCCGAGAAGGAAAAGCAAAGGAACTAGCATTTGCTTCACCTCAGGCCCTGTGTTGGTCACTTTATATAGATTATCTCATTAAACTAAAATAAAACCCCATTCTTAGGTGATGTGTCTACTGAGAAAAGCAGTTCCAGGGAACTTGCCATCTTTGCATGTTTATCGTTTGTTCTGTTAGCCAGTAGCTGTGTGTCATCACGGCCTTAAACGCCGAGGCTCCCCGGAGCCTGTTCTATAACATCTTGTCTTTCCCTTTCAGTGGGGCTCTGGTACATTGACAAATCCAAATGGCACGTTCTTCCATCTTGTAAGCTGCTAGTCAGCATTGGGACTCAGCATTGAATGACTTTCTTTTTCTCTCTCCATTTCTTCCTCTCTCTTTGTATTCTTTCTCCTTTATTATGAGAAAAATATATTAATGCTCTTTTAAAATTACCACTCATAATGTAATGAAAAAATATTTGGTTTCATCATTTTGGCAAAGTCTAATAAATACTGGTTCCATTTAAATTTAAGTTCTTTGGGGTCTCAGATTTTATTATTTATTTATTTGAGAAAGAGAGAGAGAAAGAGAAGAAGATGAGAAGGAGGAGCAGAGGGAGAGAGAGAGAGAGAAGCAGACTCCATGCTGGGTACAGAGCCCAATGTGGGGCTCGATCCCACGACCCTGAGATCATGACCTGAGCCGAAACG
The DNA here is from genome assembly GCF_902655055.1 of Lutra lutra. Taxonomy (NCBI): domain Eukaryota; kingdom Metazoa; phylum Chordata; class Mammalia; order Carnivora; family Mustelidae; genus Lutra; species Lutra lutra. The sequence goes on from NC_062284.1 coordinate 114,576,966, forward strand.
GAGAGTTGGAGACTCAACTAATTGAGCCACCCAGGCATCCCAGATTTTGTTTTTTAAAAACTTGTTTCTGCCCACTTTCTCTCCACTGTACTCCAGGCAGCTCAGCCCATGTGTATTTTCCCACCACTCAAAAGACCATCACATGGTTCCCCTGCCTCATCATGTCTTTCTCTTCATGAATTCTGGAGCCAGAATTCATACTCCACCCTCGTCACTTCTGAACTTTGTGACCTTGGACATGCACTGCCTCAGTTTCCTTATCAAAGGACACTCATTGGGTTAATATCAGGATTAAGTGATCTGTAGTGTCCACCCTGTCTCCAGATGGCCCCTGCTGGGGTCAGTGCTCTACACAGCTGACAGATCAGTTTGTCTCAGCCTGGCCACACCTTGCCTCTCATGATCCTCTGGCTCTTATCTCCTGTGATTTGGCTCTGAGGTCCATCCAAGCTAGTCCGTACCGTCCTTTCCAGACCTATCTCTCCCTACTCCCCACCATAAACTCCTGTCCACCAGCCAGCCTGAGCTAGTCATCATTCCCTAAAGATGCATTTACCTTCTATACATTACACTTGGCTTAGTCCATCCTGTTTGCCCCAGGTGAGTTTCTTTTCTCATCTTTGCCTGTCAAAAATCCCATCACCCTTCAAGGTACCCTCCCTAGCCGCCCTAGCTAAGGAGCACAGGTGACCTCCAGTCTCTGAACTCCTGGGTATAGCAGATTGCCCAGAAAATGATAATAATAGCAGATCTCATTTCCCCTTCTAGGTGGTGAGCCCCGAGAAAGTAGGCAGTCTACTTTTTCATACATGTCAGTGCTTAATAAATATTGAACAGATAAATAATAAAGCTGTCTTGGGACGCCTGGGTGGCTCAGTTGGTTAAGCAGCTGCCTTCGGCTCAGGTCATGATCCCAGCGTCCTGGGATCGAGTCCCACATCGGGCTCCTTGTTCTGTGGGGAGCCTGCTTCTCCCTCTGCCTGCCATTCTGTCTGCCTGTGCTTGCTCGCTCTCCTCTCTCTCTGACAAATAAATAAAATCTTTAAAAATAATAATAATAATAATAAAGCTGTCTTTGTCACAATTTTGTCTTCTCGGTATAAATTTGATCGTTTTCTCTAATGTCCACACAGAGGAAGATAGAATGTGTGGCAATCAGGATTCTGCCTTCCTTCATCAACACACACCTTTTGAGTCCCTACTAAATGTTAGAAACTATGCTAATTGCTGGAGTTAAAGATAAGAACTATAGCTACAATTTACTGAGCACTTGCTAGGGATTAGACACTATGTTAAGTAAATACTTGCCATAATTTCCTATTTAATACTCATGACAACCTTATGAGGAAGATATTATTATCAATGTATTATCATGTAAACTATAGTTTAGAGAAGTTTGTAACTTGTTCACGTTCACCCAGCTCTTGTCGTTGGTGGGGCTGGGATTTGAACCCAGCTTGTCTACCCCCTAACCTGTGCTCTTAACCAGATAAATAAGAGACAGTTCCATTGAGTTATTGAGTGTCCAGTAGCAAAGATACGTGGGCTGGTCCATACCTTCTTCTCTGACTTCATCTCCTAACACTGACCTTCAACCACCTGGCCTTCCAACTGTCCCTTTAGCCTTCCAGACTTGTCCCTGCCTCAGGACCCTTGCACCTGCAGTAGTCCATTCCTGCCTGGAATGCTTTCAAACCTGATCTTCACAGCTGCATGTCTCATCATGTTGGCTAGAAAGTTATCTTTTAGAGATTTCCCTGCACTTCCCAGCTAATGTAGCACTCCTCTTTCACACCTCCTCTGTACATTCTCTACCCTGATTACCCTGTTTTATTTTCTTCTGGCCATTTATCACTGTGTGAATTGATCACATTTACTTGCTTATATATGTGCTGTCTGTTCCCTGCTGGAATTGAAGGCAGTAGCAACAGGGATTTACTCAGCACTGCACCCCCAGGATCCAGAACAGGGCCTTGTACATAATAGGTGTTTAATAAGTTATATGTTGATGGGGCACCTGTGAGGCTCAGTCATTTAAGGGTCTGACTCTTGGTCTCAGCTCAGGTCTTGATCTCAGGGTCGTGAGTTCAAGCCCCGTGTTGGGCTCCACACTGGGCATGGAGTCTACTTGAAAAACAAACAAACAAACAAATATTTGTTACATGTTGAAAGAATGAATGAGAGGCACCTGGGTGGCTCAGTGAGTTAAGCCTCTGCCTTTGGCTCAGGTCATGATCTCAGGGTCCTGGGATTAAGCCCCACATCGGGCTCTCTGCTCAGCAGGGAGCCTGCTTCCCCCTCTCTCTCTGTCTGCCTCTCTACCTACTAGTGATCTCTCTCTGTCTGTCAAATAAATAAATAAAATCTTAAAAAAAAATGAATGAAGTTTGGAGCAGTTAACTGCTTCAAGTTGCATTCTGCAAAAACAGATACTGGATAGACTTTAGATACAAGACATTGCAGGGATCAACGCTTGTGAAAGGAAGGGAAAGGAGTGGGACTGAGCAGAGGGAGGAACTGAGCTGTGATACAGACCCAACAGAGCTTCTGCCAATTCTGCAACAAGTTCCATTTAAAAAGTCCCTGCACTACACTAAAAAAGAACTATCATTATGATTTAAAATGAGGTTCACTCTAGAACGTGCTGTGGCCTTTATACCCATCCACCCCCGCCCAACTGTGCCTCTTAGTTAAAAGGATGTGATTTACTCCTACAAGGGCATGACCTCGGACAAGGGGCCCTCTAAAACTAAGACTCTAAAGGAGCTGATGTCGGAAGCCATCTGCTGACCATAGACCCCATGACTATATAAGTCCTTCCTTGAAGGGGCCTCTGGACAGTGAACTTTAATATCAACCATCTAATGACACCATAAGTAGTGTGTGCCTTATGCATTATTATCACTGTTATTAATTTAAGACATGATCTTTAGAATTAATTTATATCTAAAAGCTGGGACTATCTATGAGAGATTTTAAAGTAAATTGGTACTGGTTATTTTCAAATCACTCACTGCCTTGATTCACATATGATAATTGATGGCATTTCTTTCCCCTTTTTTTGTGGCCACAATTTTTGGTATTATAATTTTTGAAAATGCACCCCGAACTTACCTGGAATTATCATGCCTGTTTTCTTAATGACATATCTTCAAGTTGATTACATTTCTTAGCCTTTACAAGTTCCAGTAAACTGAAGTTTCTTCTTTTTTTTCTTCTATAAGGTATTGTTCGAATTTCTTCCTATGGTAAATTTTCTTATACAAATCTTTATGCGAAAAGCAACTTTCTGCATGATTTCATATTTTTAATAGTTTCTCTTTTTGGTTAGGTCACCAACATGTGAGAATTAATGAGTAACATAATGGTGAAGTTGTCACGCTTGGTGTTATTTGTATTTTCTAAGGTCTAGAGCTTGCTGATTTTTTTGATCCAGCCTTTTCCTTCCTTTGGGAATTGAGTTTCCCTTTGTCCATTTATTTATAGCTCTGCTGTGGGCATGGTTTGGAGCCTCAGTTTTTATTGCTTCAATTGCTCTACAGTAACTGACATACTATACACATTCCAGGTCCCATATTCCATTTACATATGGACATACACTACTTGATGACTCAAATAGACTATAATGAATCCCCTTTATTCCGGGATATCTTTGGGATTCTGGCTCACTGTGTTGATCTGTTCTCCTTAAACATGGGCCTTGACAGCACTGAGTATTGGAAACAAGTGACCTTTTACTTCTGCTGGCATTTCATCACCGTGGGTGCTTCCCAATCTAATTACGTGTTGATTTGTAATCAACAGAAGCTTCCTCTCATTTAATTTTCTGCTGACTCTATTTTCTCCCTGCTTGGAAACCTTCAGGATTATTATATCAATTTCAATTTCTTAAACAGGTTCCCTTTCATGTTGGCCTGCTTCCAGCCTATTATTTATCTGTTCATTTACTTTGTCAATGCATGTTATTTGTTTAAAAGAGCCAAACACAAAGCAAAGGTGCTGATGTGTCGGCGGGCTCCATGCTGTCATCTGAAATGTTACGGAAAGAACTGTTTATGTTGTTATTGCTTTTGCTATGAATTGTCTCCGTGGCTCACAAATCTCTGGTATATAAGATGTACTTGACCTTAAGAAAAAAAAATCCAAACCGGAATCCTCACTGAAGTCTGATTTGGCTGCAATAAGAATTCATCAAAAACATAGAAGCTGCATTTCCTAGGAAATTGAGGCTTTTCCTGTATTTGGGAGTGGTAAAGGATACGCCCAAGAACTTGGAACAGATATAGCATTGGCAGACAAACAAAAGGTCTGTAGGGTAGGACTTCCTTTTTATTCCCTGAGCTCTCTCTCCCATTGTCTCAGGGAAGATGGGGCAAATGCCCAGACAGAAGCTGCTTCAGTATTGTCTTTTACTGATAGGCTGCTTGTGTTCAGTGATTCCTCTGGCCCATAGTGTCTGCTGGACAGTTGGAGGCTTTTTGAAGCCGTTGTATTGTTGGAGAATAATTAGGGTGAATGAAGCAGGGGGTAGGGGTTAACAACAATTCTTTGTTGCAAGCAATTGCTAGTCTTGGCATCAGTATTGGTAACAAGGCCAATCTACTGGAAGGAATCGAAACAAAAGATGGAAAGGTTGCGGTTGGTTTGTCTAATCCATCCAGCAAATCCACCCATGCATAGCCATTGTGCCCTGTGAGCTCTCTGGAAATGCCTTTGGTCACACTGCATTCCAAGCCAATGGGTGGGTGATCTCTGGGCAGTCTTGTACATGAATTTCCTAGAATGCTTCCCATAGCAAAAAAAAGGGGGGATGCACAGGTGTTGCCTTGGCAATTAATCAGCATACTTCATAAAGAAAATAATCTCCTAACGTTTTGGTAGTTGAGTGAGGGCGGTATGAAAAGCTTATCATCTTTCTTTTCGAAGGAGTTGTTGGAGAATATCCTAACATGAAAGAGCTGAGATGTGTTGATTGACACCAAGGTAAAAACACCTAGGTAGAACTGTGGCCCATGTCCTCATTGTTTCCTCCATCCTCTCTAGGCCATCAGGCTTTGTCCTAATCCTAGGGATCTTAATTCCACTCATATTGTGATCTAGAAGAGCCCCAGGCAGGGTGAGGTCCAGCAAACTGGGGTGGCTATAAATTTAATACTTCAGAGGAAGTGGTTCTTTCTGGAAGGCTTTACAAATTGAATTCCTATTTCTCCTCCCCAGTTTGGGGAACTGGACCTACTGCTAAGTTTGAGTCAAGCAGACTTCCAGCTATTGTTTGTCAGATTTGTAATATATCAATGGCACATGGCAGCGGTGCCTTACATGGGGGACCAGTTGTCTACTTGGAGCCCATCATTTGGTTTTATAGCACTGGTGGGATTTGCTAGTGTGTGATGCTGCTTATGTCTGTCTCCCAATCAGCTTTCCAACAGAGGTTCCAGAGCATGGAGTCAAATAGCTGTTTCAAATTGTGCAACAAACGTTATCCTATCTATCTTTGCCTGTCGCTTATCAAAAAGGACAGAAACGCAGAGGCAGTTTGGGAGTAGAGGCAGGCCTGTCTCCAAGGAGATTTTTGACCTTAGACACATATCTCCCAAAAGGTGAAGTTCTGCTCTCACATACTGAGGAGGGCTCTAATCCTATAGCCTGATTTAAACCAGTGATGACTCATATTTATAATCTCAAACCAGGAACGTTCAAGATCTCTACTAAACTCTGAGCCGTGAGGCAGAGGTGGTGTTCACCTACGTTTTTTTGAGAGTCTGTGACTCTCTGGGTGTGTGTGTGTGTGTGTAAGTGAGGAGTGCTGGTTGTCAGAGATGGGGGAAGGTGGTATACGGTGTAAGGGAGGGGGGACAGCAGCGTGCTTATTTTCAGTTTGTCAGCTGTCCTGGAAAACTGCCAAAATGAATGAGCTACAACAAGCCTTCAGGGTTTTTGTAAACCAAGGGGAGACAAGGCCCCTCCTTTTAAAAGGCGCTGTGGAATTTAGACTCAAAATTTCATGTGTATTTAGTTTGAGGCAAATGTGAAATCCCAGAACTTTCCTCAAAAAAAAAAAAAAAAAAAGTTAGCTCCCAGGAATCCAGAGTGGGCCCAACTCTATGGACTGAAGTGTGTCTTGAGGGAGGGAAAAAAAAAAGAGTCCACCACCACCTTTCCTTTTAGCCTCCTGGCTCTGTTTGGCCAGCGGAGAAAGATTGATGAGAACCCTGATTAAGTTTGTTTCCATGGCCTCCAGCAGATTATTGGCAAGGCCTGAAAAAATCCTTTTGATATGGGTGATGGGAGTTCCAGTAGTTGGGGGAAGGTAAAGGACTAAATCTTCCTGGCCCAAATGTATCCACGACATATACAGACCTAGCAGCCACCAGTGGGACTGAGCAAAGATGAGCATTTTTTTACAAGACTAGGCACAGACATCACCCCAAGGGAGAGGGTATCTGGGACATTTAAAATAAGGTGGCTTTCATATAGCAAGAAGAGCTTGTGAGCCCACTGTGGTTATGATTTCTGAAAGAGAAATCAACGGCTGGCTTTTTCTAGGCATGAGTGGTATCTATCCTTTATTGGCAATCGTGTTCCAAGTTTGATCCCTCTGCAATGTGACTTTGGTTTGATGTTCACATCATGAAAACTCCAGGCTGTTTGTGCTGTACTCCCAAGTCATGTTGACATTTGTAGGGAGGGAGGAAATCTGGATAAATAGAACTCTTTTCTTGGCATTGTTAAAAATATTACTAAAAAGAGCAAAAAGTGTTTTCAGAGCTAAATGGAAGCAAAATCTTCTTTTGGAATTTTGAAAGCCTAGGTAGGTGGCTGGGTAAGCACTTTCTCAAAATATGTTGGTTTTAGCCCACGGTGGTTTCTGAGCAGCTTTAAGAGATGCTGATAGAAAACACACAAATACCTCTCTGCAGTGGCCATCTCTCCTGAGGCTATCCCTCCTGTCCAGGGACTGGAAATTTACGTAACTCTTAGGACTTTTCTCAAGAATTACAGTATAGCTGGTCTACCCCGAGCTTTGAATTTCACTCTCAAAAGTGGAAGAACCACTTTTCATTCTAGAACTGGAAGGAACATTTTTTTTTTAAAATTCTACCCTTTACTTTGTGCACATTTGGAAACCGAAATTGAGAGCAGTTAGGTGACTTGCCTGCAGTTGCCCAACTTGGTTATTGTGGGAACAGAAATGAAAAGCTAGAGTTCCTGATGCTTGGTTG